>NC_133391.1:36442769-36748827 GCF_047511655.1 Castor canadensis
ACTCCACGACATATCATCATTAAAACAACAAGTTCAGAAACTAAGGAAAGAATATTGAAGGCTGCAAGAGAGAAAAAACAAGTAACATACAAAGGTAAACCCATCAAAATCACAGCAGACTCTCAACAGAAACATTAAAAGCAAGAAGAGCGTGGGGTGAGATCTTCCGGGCACTGAATGAAAATAACTTCAACCCCAGGATACTCTACCCAGCAAAGCTATCATTCAAAATAGATGGAGCAATAAAAGTCTTCCATGATAAGCAGAAACTAAAACAATATGTGACCACAAAGCCACCATTACAAAAGATTCTGCAAGGGATCCTGCACACAGAAAGTGACACCCAACTTAACCATGAAAAGGCAGGCAGCACCAAACCACAGGATAAGAAAAAGCAAGACAGTAGAGAGTAACATCAAGTTAGGTACACACAATCAAACCTTCAAACAACTAAGATAACTAAATGGCAGAAATCACCACATACCTATCAGTACTAACACTTAATGTTAATGGACTTAATTCACCTATCAAAAGACACCGTTTGACAAAATGGATTAAAAAAGAAGATCCAACAATTTGTTGCTTACAGGAGACTCATCTCACCGACAGAAATAAGCATATGCTTAGGATGAAAGGCTGGAAGAAGATTTACCAAGCCAATGGCCCCCGAAAACAAGCAGGAGTAGCAATACTTATCTCTGACAAAGTAGACTTCAAACCTACATTGATCAAACGAGATAAAGAAGGACATTCCATACTAATAAAAGGGGAAATAGACCAAAAGGAAATAATAATCATCAATCTGTACGCACCCAATGTCAACGCACCCAATTTCATCAAACATACCCTGAAAGACCTAAAAGCATATATAAACGCCAACACAGTGGTTGTGGGAGACTTTAACACTCCATTATCATCAATAGATAGGTCATCCAAACAAAAACTCAATAAAGAAATCCAAGATCTAAAATATGCAATAGATCAAGTGGACCTAGTAGATGTCTACAGAACATTTCATCCAACCTCTACACAATATACATTCTTCTCAGCAGCCCATGGAACCTTCTCCAAAATAGATCATATCCTAGGGCACAAAGCAAGCCTCAGCAAATATAAGAAAATAGAAATAATATTGTGCATACTATCTGACCACAAGGCAGTAAAAGTAGAACTCAACAACAAAAGTAAAGACAAAAAACATGCAAACAGCTGGAAACTAAATAACTCATTACTTAATGAAGAATGGATCATCGATGCAATAAAAGAGGAAATTAAAAAGTTCCTAGAAGTCAATGAAAATGAAAACACAACCTACCGGAACCTATGGGACACAGCTAAGGCAGTCTTGAGAGGAAAGTTTATAGCCATGAGTGCATATATTAAAAAGATTGAAAGATCCCAAATCAATGACCTAATGATACATCTCAAACTCCTAGAAAAACAAGAACAAGCAAATCCCAAAACAAATAGAAGGAGAGAAATAATAAAAATAAGAGCTGAAATCAACGAAATAGAAACCAAAAAAACCATACAAAGAATTAATGAAACAAAAAGTTGGTTCTTTGAAAAAATAAACAAGATCGATAGACCCCTGGCAAACATGACTAAAATGAGGAGAGAAAAAACCCAAATTAGTAGAATCAGGAATGCAAAAGGGGAGATAACAACAAACACCATGGAAGTCCAGGAAATCATCAGAGACTACTTTGAGAACCTATATTCAAATAAATTTGAAAATCTAAAAGAAATGGACAGATTTCTAGATACATATGATCATCCAAAACTGAACCAAGAGGAAATTAATCACCTGAATAGACCTATAACACAAAATGAAATTGAAGCAGCAATCAAGAGTCTCCCCAAAAAGAAAAGTCCAGGACCTGATGGATTCTCTGCTGAACTCTATCAGACCTTTAAAGAAGAACTGATACCAACCCTCCTTAAACTGTTCCATGAAATAGAAAGGGAAGGAAAACTGCCAAACACATTTTATGAAGCCAGTATTACACTTATCCCAAAACCAGGCAAAGACACCTCCAAAAAGGAGAACTATAGGCCAATCTCCTTAATGAACATTGATGCAAAAATCCTCAACAAAATAATGGCAAATCGAATTCAGCAACACATCAAAAAGATTATTCACCACGACCAGGTAGGCTTCATCCCAGGGATGCAGGGGTGGTTCAACATATGAAAATCAATAAACGTAATAAACCACATTAACAGAAGCAAAGACAAAAACCACTTGATCATCTCAATAGATGCAGAAAAAGCCTTTGATAAGATCCAACATCATTTCATGATAAAAGCTCTAAGAAAACTAGGAATAGAAGGAAAGTTCCTCAACATTATAAAAGCTATATATGACAAACCTACAGCCAGCATTATACTTAACGGAGAAAAATTAAAACCATTCCCTCTAAAATCAGGAACCAGACAAGGATGCCCACTATCTCCACTCCTATTCAACATAGTACTGGAATTCCTAGCCAGAGCAATTAGGCAAGAAGAAGGAATAAAAGGAATACAAATAGGTAAAGAAACTGTCAAAATATCCCTATTTGCAGACGACATGATCCTATACCTTAAAGACCCAAAAAACTCGACTCAGAAGCTTCTAGACATCATCAATAGCTATAGCAAGGTAGCAGGATATAAAATCAACATAGAAAAATCATTAGCATTTCTATACACTAACAATGAGCAAACGGAAAAAGAATGTATGAAAACAATTCCATTTACAATAGCCTCAAAAAAAATCAAATACCTAGGTGTAAACCTAACAAAAGATGTGAAAGACCTCTACAAGGAAAACTATACACTTCTGAAGAAAGAGATTGAGGAAGACTATAGAAAGTGGAGAGATCTCCCATGCTCATGGATTGGTAGAATCAACATAGTAAAAATGTCGATACTCCCAAAAGTAATCTACATGTTTAATGCAATTCCCATCAAAATTCCAATGACATTCATCAAAGAGATTGAAAAATCTACTGTTAAATTTATATGGAAACACAAGAGGCCACGAATAGCCAAGGCAATACTCAGTCAAAAGAACAATGCAGGAGGTATCACAATACCTGACTTCAAACTATATTACAAAGCAATAATAATAAAAACAGCATGGTACTGGCACAAAAACAGACATGAAGACCAGTGGAACAGAATAGAGGATCCAGATATGAAGCCACACAACTATAAGCAACTTATCTTTGACAAAGGAGCTAAAAATATATGATGGAGAAATAGCAGCCTCTTCAACAAAAACTGCTGGGAAAACTGGTTAGCAGTCTGCAAAAAACTGAAACTAGATCCATGTATATCACCCTATACCAAGATTAACTCAAAATGGATCAAGGATCTTAATATCAGACCACAAACTCTTAAGTTGATACAAGAAAGAGTAGGAAATACTCTGGAGTTAGTAGGTAGAGGTAAGAACTTTCTCAATGAAACCCCAGCAGCACAGCAACTAAGAGATAGCATAGATAAATGGGACCTCATAAAACTAAAAAGCTTCTGTTCATCAAAAGAAATGGTCTCTAAACTGAAGAGAACACCCACAGAGTGGGAGAAAATATTTGCCAATTATACATCAGACAAAGGACTGATAACCAGAATATACAGGGAACTTAAAAAACTAAATTCTCCCAAAACTAATGAACCAATAAAGAAATGGGCATGTGAACTAAACAGAACTTTCTCAAAAGAAGAAATTCAAATGGCCAGAAAACACATGAAAAAATGCTTCACCATCTCTAGCAATAAAGGAAATGCAAATTAAAACCACACTAAGATTCCACCTCACCCCTGTTAGAATAGCCATCATCAGCAACACCACCAACAACAGGTGTTGGCGAGGATGCGGGGAAAAAGGAACCCTCTTACACTGTTGGTGGGAATGTAGACTAGTACAACCACTCTGGAAAAAAATTTGGAGGCTACTTAAAAAGCTGGACATCGATCTACCATTTGATCCAGCAATACCACTCTTGGGGATATACCCAAAAGACTGTTACTCCAGAGGCACCTGCACATCCATGTTCATTGCGGCACTATTCACAATAGCCAAGTTATGGAAACAGCCAAGATGCCCCACCACTGACGAATGGATTAAGAAAATGTGGTATCTATACACAATGGAATTTTATGCAGCCATGAAGAAGAACGAAATGTTATCATTCGCTGGTAAATGGATGGAATTGGAGAACATCATTCTGAGTGAGGTTAGCCTGGCTCAAAAGACCAAAAATCGTATGTTCTCCCTCATATGTGGACATTAGATCAAGGGCAAACACAACAAGGGGATTGGACTATGAGCACATGATAAAAGCAAGAGCACACAAGGGAGGGGTGAGGATAGGTAAGACACCTAAAAAACTAGCTAGCATTTGTTGCCCTTAATGCAGAGAAACTAAAGCAGATACCTTAAAGCAACTGAGGCCAATAGGAAAAGGGGACCAGGAACTAGAGAAAAGGTTAGATTAAAAAGAATTAACCTAGAAGGTAACACCCATGCACAGGAAATCAATGTGAGTCAATGCCCTGTATAGCTATCCTTATCTCAACCAGCAAAACCCCTTGTTCCTTCCTATTATTGCTTATACTCTCTCTACAACAAAATTAGAGATAAGGGCAAAATAGTTTCTGCTGGGTATTGAGGGGGGGAGCGGGAGGGGGTGGAGTGGGTGGTAAGGGAGGGGGTGGGGGCAGGGGGGAGAAATAAACCAAGCCTCCTTGTATGCACATATGAATAATAAAAGAAAAATGAAAAAAAAAAAAAGAATTAACCTAGAAGGTAACACATACGCACAGGAAATTAATGTGCTTATCTCAACCAGCAAAAACCCTTGTTCCTTCCTATTATTGCTTATACTCTCTCTACAACAAAATTAGAAATAAGGGCAAAATAGTTTCTGCTGGGTATTGAGGGGGGGAGAGGGAGGGGGTGGAGTGGGTGGTAAGGGAGGGGATGGGGACAGGGGGGAGAAATGACCCAAGCCTTGTATGCACATATGAATAATAATAATAAAAAAAATTTTTAATTATTGAGATTTTTATTAATGTTGCAGTGTATGACAAAATTGCTAAATATTTCATATGCCCTTGAAAAGAATATAAATTTTGTTATTATAACATGATTTATATATGTGATATACATTTTCTACTGCAATTTGTAATGTATGGACACATTATATTTTTCCATATATGTAATTATATGATTATAAATAAATATTTATACAGCAAGTGTGTTATGTAAACATGTGTATATAATGTATATATACATACATATATGTGTAAGCTGAAAAAAAAACTGACCCTCCTGCCTCAGGTATAGACAGGTAACAGGAGAGCAGGCTAAAGGAAAATCTTCCTCCATCAGAGGCAGAGGAGAATTTTATCTACTTCAGATCTTATGCTTTATTCATGGGCAGGAAATCAGAGAAAAATTTTACTCCCTAGGATCACTATTTGACCATTCGTTGATTTCCTAATTCTTGCATTTGCAGTGTCCTGTGCACAAGCCAGAATTTATGCATTTTTCCTACTTGGAGTCTAAACCAGCCTTGTTTAGACCAACAAAGCACTACTCAAATTTCAGCATATGAACATGACAGAATTTTAGCATATAAACAGACTAGTCTGGTTTGTAGGTGCAAGCAGGAACCTTGTGCACATAAGCAGACTTACTGGAAGAAAAATAAATCTAATTGTAATTATTGGGCACTGACCGACCTCTTGTAACACAGTACACATAAGGCATTAACTCTTATCAGTCTTACACATAGCACACCCTTTTCCCTGAATGCAAAAGCAACCGTTTTTTTTTCCATATACCAAATTTCTCCTTCCTGTTACAAACCACTAAGGTTACAAATGCAAAAGTTTCTGTGATGAACATGAAAATATCCTGCACTTTTGGTGGTATCTGATTAACAGTAATGAAAGGCTTTGTTGATCTCTACTTGCAGAAAGTTGTGGTGTGCCTTGTATGTCTTAGATTACTCTGAAAAATCTACACAGTTTCCTCAACTGACAACTTCAGTCACAGAGATAAAGGAGCATTTAGTTTTAGAAGTTGTAATTTGTTGTATTAATTGATAACATTTCATACAATCTGGCTCACACACAATGACTGCTTGTATTATATTCTCAAACTATGTATTCTTAAATGGGATAATTTATTTTTATGCTCTCACTCCCTATTTCTCCCAAACAGTAAACTAACAAGGGTTACCCACTCCCAAAATCAACTCTAGAGAAATAGTCATGCCAATGGAAGTAAGTAGCCACAAAATTAACCACATCAGAGTGAGCCCATTCCTTGGGTACAATGAAGATTGAACTGGTTAGTGGAGGAACAATGGTGAGGCAAAGTTAAGAACTAACTTCAACCTGGGAGGAGGCAGTAGGAGAGTAATTGAAATTATGGATAGAAAGCAACTTCTGATCTTGCATTTCACTAACTCATTTTATCACAAGTATGGCCATAGAAACCTGTGCCAACAATCTGAACTACTTGCTGTGTCTATGTAAAATATAGAAATACAAATGTTATTAAGTTGTGATGTTAACAATGAAAAATTCAAAGTAGGATGAATATTGTTAAAGTGAGATATCAACCTACCAATAAGGCAAGAAAAAAATGGAGATAGGAAATGTTACTGGAATTCTAACAGGTATAGAACCAGCATCTACTCATCAGGGTCCAAGACAGAAAGAAATAAATCTGGAGAAAAGGAAGGAATTGAAAAACTAACAGAAATTTCAAGCAAGTAAAGAGAGAAATCTCAATATGAAGACTTGTAGATTGCTACATCAAGTAAGTTAAAGTGAAAAAACCCACACCTAGGAAAATTGTAGAGGAAATTAAAATATACCAAAGTAGAATTTCTGGAAAATGGCACATGATCTGTCAAGACACAAGTTTGACAAAACTTCTCAATATCAACATTTCTTATAAGAACATAATAAAGTAATATCTTAAAAGAACTTTAAAAATCATAACTTTGAACTTGCAATTGTATTATAGTTAAATATCATTTCTAAGTGGCAGAGAAACATCAGTTAAGTAAGTTCATAAGTTTATAGAATATATATGATGCCGCTACTAACACAAGAAGAAAAAGTGAAATTAATTCCTCAATAAGTGTGAGAATTATGATTTTTTCAAAAGTTAACCCTCTGTGAATGCCTAAAATTGTGGATAGTACTGAATCCTATATGTATTACATTTTAGTAGGTGTACATAGCTAAGATTAGATTCAATTTATACATATTGTATAGTAAGAGATTGACAGTGATAACTAATAATCATATGGAACAATTATAACCATATGCTATAATAAAACTTATGCGAATGTAGCTTCTTACTGTACTGTATGTAAGCAAAGCAATAACTCATGATGTGAGTAGCATGAAGTGGAATGGTGCAAGATTTCATCACACTACTCAGAATGGAGAGCAATTTAAAATTTACAAGTGGTTTACTTTTGGAAGTTTCCATTTGATATTTTAGTATTCTTGCTTATGAACATGGATGATATCTCAGTTTTATTTAGTTCTTCTTCTATATCTTTTCTCAGAATTTTACAGTTTTCCTTTTAAAGATTTCCTTTATTATATTTATACCTAAGTTTACTTCATTTTTGAGGTGTTAATGTAAATGGCAATGTGTTTCTAATTTCCAATTCCACTTGTTCTTTCCTGGTGTATAAGGAATTGATTGCCTATGTGTTCTGTAATATTTTTAATCATTTATTAGTTCCATGAATTTTTTTTGGTTGTTACTGATTCTTTTGGATTTTCTAAGCACTCTTTTCATATGTAAACAAAACATTTGATTATTTCTTCCAGTTCTGTATACCTTCCATTTCCTTTTCTTGTCTTATTCCACTACTGATGACTTCTAGAGTGGTACTGAAAAGGAATTGTGAGAGGGACATCCTTGCCTAGGTCCTGATCTTAGTCAGAAAGCTTTGAGTTTTGCATAAGGTTTTTTGTAGAACTTCTTTATCAAGTTGACTAACTTCCTTCTTCTATACCTAGTTTAATGAGAACTTTTTAATCATGATTGTGTTAATACTTTTATCTTTGTCAAAACTTTTTCTGCATGTTGATATACTGACATGATTTTTTCTTCTCTAGCTCACTGATGCAACAGATTGCATTAATTTTTGAATGTTGAATCAGCCTTGCATTCCTGTGATAACCCACTCAATTATGTTGTGTAATTCTTTTAGTATATTATTAAACTCTATTACTTTTTATTAAGGATATATTTCTTTTAAAGATATATTCATGTCTAAATTCATGAGTGATATTTGGTCTGTAGTTTTCTTGTTTAGTCCCTGAGTTAGGAATTATTTCCTCTGCTGTCAGCTTCTGGAATAAGAACTATACAAAATAAGTGCTTGTTGTTTAAACCACCTGGTCTATGCCATTTTGTAAATAGCCTAAGCAGACGAAGGCCTTTCTCTTAACTTATGTCTCACTCTTGTTACTTAATTCTAAGTTCTCTGAAAGCAAACATCTTTGCAATTGGGCTTGTGAACATCTTCTCAGCAGCTTGCTCCTCTTCCCCACAATACCCAAGCTGTGAACTGTACATATGGTTAATCTTGGTGATTGTTTTTCACCACTTACTCAGAGTTAGCAGACCTTTGCTTGCTGTTAGTTGGTTCTTAGTTTCTCCTACAGTTTCTGGTACCTCATCCAGAAGTAGAGAGGTTTTGCTTCAACTTTTAACAGCAGCAATAAATCTTGCTTTGTAGCTCCAAACAAGAGGGACACTTGTTTTGCTTCTACTCTTACCTCAGAAGCAGTGAACTTTTTGCCTATACCCTGTGGTGAAAGGTTTCTTCACCCATCTAGTGACTTAATGGTTTTGCTTCTTATATGAGAAAGACTTGGAAATGCTGGAGCTCTGTGTTGCTCCCCTAGCAGCTAATCACCTCTTGCACTCTGTGACACTGGGGTCACTGTACCGTCTCCTGTGCTGCTCTCCATCTTTATGATGAGATCCCTATAGAGGCCCATGAAGAAGACATTGTGAGTGAATGTGAAATACCCTTATCCCTACGCACTTCAACTATCCCAAACTGACAAGGCAGCGCATGCTTTATCTGTAGCAATTCATTAGAAATTTATGTCCTGTTTTTTTGCCTGGATTATCCATCTTGGGATTTGGATTGCTTGGATGATTTATGACTTCAAGTAGGAAAATGAGGTGAAAAAAAGAAAAAGTTATGATTCTATATCTCATCTATCTTTTTTCTCTTTATTGAGTCAGGAGAAACATTCTTTGCAGTTTTCTACATTCTCAGTAGGGGTGGAAGTCTCCATAATTGTTATTTTAATGTCCTTCTCTGTTTACGTTAGATTTTCATCTTCTGTAAATCTATTTCTGCTGTCTATTTCATCTCCCACTTGCTTTATCAGGTCTCTTTTCAAGCCTAAAATTTTTTCATTGTGAGCTAGATATTTTAAAGAATTTTGTTCCTACTTGGCATTATATCCATCCAAAGTTTTTCTTAAAGGCAGATTTTATTAAGGCAGATAAGTAGATCAAATCAGACAAAAAATAACATTGGGTGACAGTGATAATTTTTTAAGGCTTATACCATTCCTCTGTACTTCTTTTCAGGTTATAGCCCTCCATAAATTGCAGTTGAATCTGGAGTCCATGGGGTTGCTCTATCTTGAAGATTCTGAGTTCTAACTTTAGTTTCCACTGCATGAGAAACTCATTGAAATGAATTTTATTTTATCTGAATTGTAACTTATAAGCCCACTACTAGAATTTGCTGTTGACTAAGTTCTCTTGGTTTGAGGTATGTGTTATTCAAATTCTTTGTTATCATTTTCATGTATTACTTCACAACTATTTTATATTTTCCATTTGATCTTAGTTCATAGAATTATCCTTGGTTATAAGTTGCTCCACTTCCCGATATCATCCTGATCCACATCCCTTTGCAATGGCCATCTTTGAACCATTCCTTAAAGTTTGCTTAAATATCAAGAGTCCTACTCTTACTTGCCTATTTTTCTGGATTGGTCTTCTGGGTGATCTATAGTTAGTTTGTTGCTCCTATGGAAGGACACCTCCTCTTAATTGCTTACCACCAAGATCTCCATTTTTTTCTGTGAGTGTCTTTAACCTTAACCATCCTCACATTCTGACCAAACAAAGTCAGTTACCTTGGTGACATCTATGGATCTCTCTGTTCTTATAGAATAAAACCCCTGAGCAAAATTTGCCAGTATTCTGGAGCTGGGGGAGTGGGCAAATCCTCTTTTCTTGCTTAGATTTAGACCCTTATTTATAACCAGTATTGTAGGCAATAGCTATAGTCTTTGGTCCTCTATTTGGATTTTCCTGCATGTAACCTCCAGCTTTTAAGCTAGAAGAGGGATGAAAAATCAACAAAGCAGACTATGGAATGGTGTATTCAAACTGCTAAAATAAAGGACCGGTAGAGTGGCTCAAATGGTAGAGCAACTGCTCAGCAAGCATGAGGCCCAGAGTTCAAACCCCAATACAACCAAGAAAAAAGAGAAACAAAATGCTAAAACAGGACTTTCAAACAAGAAAAACTATGCTCACAAATGAAGGAGAAATTCAGACTTTATCAGAAAAACTGAGAATTCATCACTACTAGAACTGCTCCAAAAAAAATACCAAGAGAATCCTTTAGACTTAAATCAAAGGACATTAAACAGCAACTAAATCCACATGGAAAAAATTAAGAGTAGCTGAAAAAATAACTATAAGTCAGTATAAAAGATATTATAAACATGTTTTTTCTTTTTCTCTTTTTCTTCTTTAAAAGACAACTATATAGTTTGCACAAAGGACTAAAAATATTTTGGATACTATTGAAATTAAGGTGGCATTAATAAAATCTAGATTGTTGTTAATATAGTAATTGTAATGTCCAGAGCAAATACTAAGTAACACAACACAACACACATGCACACACACACACACACACACATACACACACACAAATACAGAACAAAGAGTACATAGCAAATATCAAAAACAAATATCAAAATAAATCCTATTTATTTATAATTACAGTAAATATTTTTAAAATTCATATTACAAAGCAAATTTTGGCAAAATGAATAAAATAAATCATTATCCAACTATATACTGTCTAAAAGAGACACACTTTAATTTCCAAGACAAAAAAGGAATGGAAGTAAAATGATGGGGGGGGTGAAATCCATGCAAATTCTAACCAAAAGAGATGCAAGATGGTGACTAGAGGGGGAAGCAGACAGCATGAGACCCATAAATCAGAAATCTTCCTGAGATGCTGAAACCACACTTAGCAGAAAAAAACCACCAAGAAGAAGCAAAATTCTGACACCCCAAACCCCCAGTCCACACAAAGCTTCTCCATGCCATGTTACATTGAGAAACCAGGAGGGCTCCCATGCCCCAGACTCTGGCTCGAAATCTGCTTGGGAGATGCAGACCAACAGAACAGGGACAGTAACAGCACCAAGTGGAATGATGGGAAGACAGAAAAGGGATGGAATCCATTCTCCTCCCACAAATAAATTAGAACAGGATTCAGAGGGAAATGGAGAAAATGGATACCCAGTTCCAGACCTCAACAAAACAAAGATAAACTATCACAAGGAACCCAAAAAAGCCCATAAGAACACCCTGAAAGAAGAAATCCTGCAAGAAATCACTGAGAATTTCATGGAGACATTATTAGACAAGGTCAACCAAAACACAAAGGAGGCACTCAAGAAATTCCAAGACAATAAAAACAAAGAATATGAGAAGACAGAAAAACAAATAAGTGAACTCATAGGAGCCCTAAATAAATACCAAAGTAAAATAGAGAACACCATAAATACAGAGACAAGTGAATTAAGGATGAAAATTGACAATATTAAAGAAGAAGTGACCCATGATATAGAAAACCTCAGAAAAAAATGAAACACAAATACAAAATGAAATGGAAGTCCATTCCAGCAGAATAGAACAAGCAGAACACAGAATCTCAGAACCTGAAGATAAAACAGAAATTAAAGGAAAAACAAAAGAACTATTACTCAAACAACTCAAACCCTGTGAAAGGAATATGCAAGAACTCACTGACTTTATCAAAAGACAAAAACCTGAGAATCATGGGTATAAAAGAAGGAGAAGAGGTGCAAGCAAAAGGAATTCATAATATATTCAACAAAATAATAACAGAAAATTTCCCAAATCTAGAGAAAACTATGCCCATTCAGGTACAGGAAGTCTCCAGGACACCAAATAGACTTGACTAAAATAGAACTACCCCATGACATATTATCATTAAAACAAGCACAGAGAATAGAGAAAGAATATTGAAAGCTGAAAGAGAGAAAAAACAAATAACATACAAAGGTAAACCCATCAAAATCACAGCAGATTTCTCCATGGAAACCTTCAAAGCAAGAAGAGCATGGAGTGAGGTATTGGGGCACTGAATGAAAATAACTTCAACCCTAGGATACTCTACCCAGAAAAACTATCATTCAAAATAGATGGAGGAATAAAAGCCTTCCATGATAAGCAGAAAACCAAAACAATACATGACCACCAAGCCACCACTACAAAAGATTCTTCAAAGAATCCTGCACACAGAAAATAAAAACATACAAAACCATGAAAGGACAGGCAGTACCAAACCACAGGAGAAGAAAAAGCAAGAAAGTAGAGAGTAACATTGATTTAGCTGCACACAATTAATCCCTTAAAAAAAAGACAACAAAATGACAAGAATCACCACATAACTATCAATACTAACACTGAATGCTAACAGACTTAATTCCCCAATCAAAAGACACCATTTGACAAACTGGATTAAAAAGAAAGATCCAACAATCTGTTGCTTATAGAAGGCCATCTCATTGACAGAAAAAAACACTAGGTTAGGGTAAAAGGTTGGAAGAAGATTTACCAAGCCAATAACCCCTGAAAACAGACAGGTGTACCAGTACTTACCTTAGACAAAGTAGACTTCAAACCGACATTGATCAAATGAGATAAAGAAGGACACTCTATATTAATAAAAGGGGAAACACACCAAAAGGAAATAACAATTATCAACCTATATACACTCAACGTCAATGCACCCAATTTTATCAAACATACGCTGAAGGCCCTAAAAACATATATAAACTGCAACACAGTGGTAGTGGGAGACTTTAATACCTCCCATCACCAATATATAAGTCATCCAAACAAAAACTCAATAAAGAAATCCAAGATCTAAATCACACCATAGATCAAATAGACCTAGCCAATGACTACAGAATATTTCATCCAATTTCTGCACAATGCACATTCTTCTCAGCAGCCCAAGAAAACTGCTCCAAAAGTGATCATATCTTAGGGCACAAAGCAAGCCTCAGCAAATATAAGAAAATAGAAACAATCCCATACAGTCTATCTGATCACAGTGCATTAAAACAAGAACTCAACAAAAAAAAAGCAGTAAAAAATATGCAAACAGTTTGAAGCTGCACAACACATTGCTCAATGATCAATGGGTCATTGATGAAATAAAAGAGAAAATTAAAAAGTTCCTGGAAGTTAATGAAAATGAAAACACGACCTCCTGGAACCTATGGGACACAGCAAAAGCAGTCCTGAGAGGAAAGTTTATAGCCATGAGTGCATATATTAAAAGGACAGAAAGATCTCAAATCAATGACCTAATGCTACATCTCAAACTCCTAGAAAAACCAGAACAAGCAAATCCCAAAACAAACAGGAGAGAATAATAAAAATAAGAGCCAAAATCAATAAAATAGAAAAAAAACATACAAAGAACCAATGAAACAAAAATTGACAGACCCCTGGCAACCCTGACTAAAATGAGGAGAGGAAAAACTGAAATCAGTAAAATCAGAAATGCAAAAGGGGAGATAACAACCAACACCACAGAAATCCAGGAAACCATCACACACTACTTTGAGAGCCTATACTCCAATAAATCTGAAAATCTTGAACAAATGGACAGATTTCTAGATATTTATGAGCATCCAAAATTGAACCAAAAGGATATTTATCACCTGAATAGATCCATAGCACAAAATGAAATTGAGGTAGAAATAGTCTCCCAAAAAACAGAAGTCCAGGACCTGATGGATTCTCTGCTGAATTCTCTCAGACCATTAAAGAAGAAGTAATACCAACTCTCCTTAAACTGTTCCATGAAATACAAAGGGAAAGAACACTGCCTAACTCATTTTATTTTTTTTATTTTTTTTTTTTAGTGGTTGAGTCAGCTTTGGTTTTGAAACAATGCTTTCTAGACCTTTCACTTCTATTATTATTAGTTATTGTTATTTTTTTTTCCTTTTTCTTTTGTTATTCATATGTGCATACAAGGCTTGGTTCATTTCTCCCCCCTGCCCCCACCCCCTCCCTTACCACCCAGTCCGCCCCCTCCCTCTCCCCCCCTCGATACCCAGCAGAAACTATTTTGCCCTTATTTCTAATTTTGTTGTAGAGAGAGTATAAGCAATAACAGGAAGGGACAAGGGTTTTTGCTGGTTGAGATAAGGATAGCTATACAGGGAGTTGATTCACATTGATTTCCTGTGCGTGGGTGTTACCTTCTAGGTTAATTCTTTTTGATCTAACCTTTTCTCTAGTACCTAACTCATTTTATGAAGCCAGTATTACACTCATCCCAAAACCAGACAAAGTCACCTCCAAAAAGGAGAACTATTGGCCAATTTCCTTAATGAACATCAATGCAAACATACTCAATAAAATAAAGGCAATAAAGACAATTCACCACGACCAAGTTGGCTTCATCCCAGGAACTTAGTGGTGGTTCAACATACATAAATCTATAATGAAATACAGCACATTAATAGAAGCAAAGACAAAAACCACTTGATCATCTCAATAGATGCAGAAAAAGCCTTCGACAAGATCCAACACCATTTCATGATAAAAGCTCTAAGAAAACTAGGAATAGAGGGAGGAAGCAGAAAGCAAGCCTCCTATGGTGAAATCTTGGAGAGACGCCAGAGACACACTTTGCAGGCATAATCACTGAGAAAAGGCACAACTTTGACCCCTCCACACCTCCTGCTGGCACAGAGAATCTCCACTTCACGTTAAACGGAGAAACAATGAGGGCCCCCGGGCCACCAGTCGCCCATGCCCAGACGGCTTGGGAAGACGCGGACCAGGTGAGCTTCGCGGTACCGCAGTACTCCCACAGACAAGCCTGGGCCAGAGCAGCATAGTCCCCTGGACAGACTGACCTCCACCTGGGGAAAAAAGAGAAACTGAGTAATAAGCAATAAGAACAATAAAGACATGTGGAAAAGAGGGTGGGGCGCCCTGAGCACTGAAGATTGGGGGAAGGGAATCCTTCTTGGGACTGTAAATAAACAAGCCGGGTAGGCCCCAGAGGCTCTGGCAGGAGCAGGGGCGTGCACCCAGCAACCAGGAGATGGAAAGCTTGTGAGAGTGGCTGAGGGAGGAAAACTCCACAGGAGAGGAGGGGAGACCCACTTCCCAAGGAAAACTGCCAAACACATTTTATGAAGCCAGTATTACACTTATCCCAAAACCAGGCAAAGACACCTCCAAAAAGGAGAACTATAGGCCAATCTCCTTAATGAACATTGATGGAAAAATCCTCAAAAAAATAATGGCAAACCGAATTCAACAACACATCAAAAAGATTATTCACCACAATCAAGTAGGCTTCAACCAGGGATGCAGGGGTGGTTCAACATATGAAAATCAATAAATGTAATAAACCACATTAACAGAAGCAAAGACAAAAACCACTTGATCATCTCAATAGATGCAGAAAAAGCCTTTGATAAGATCCAACACCATTTCATGATAAAAGCTCTAAGAAAACTAGGAATAGAAGGAAAGTTCCTCAGCATTATAAAAGCTATATATGACAATCCTACAGCCAGCATTATACTTAATGGAGAAAAACTGAAACCATTCCCTCTAAAATCAGGAACCAGACAACGATGCCCACTATCTCCACTCCTATTCAACATAGTACTGGAATTCCTAGCCAGAGCAATTAGGCAAGAAGAAGGAATAAAAGGAATACAAATAGGTAAAGAAACTGTCAAAATATCCCTATTTGCAGACGACATGATCCTATACCTTAAAGACCCAAAAAACTCGACTCAGAAGCTTCTAGACATCATCAATAGCTATAGCAAGGTAGCAGGATATAAAATCAACATAGAAAAATCATTAGCATTTCTATACACTAACAATGAGCAAACGGAAAAAGAATGTATGAAAACAATTCCATTTACAATAGCCTCAAAAAAATCAAATACCTAGGTGAAAACCTAACAAAAGATGTGAAAGACCTCTACAAGGAAAACTATACACTTCTGAAGAAAGAGATTAAGGAAGACTATAGAAAGTGGAGAGATCTCCCATGCTCATGGATTGGTAGAATCAACATAGTAAAAATGTCAATACTCCCAAAAGTAATCTACATGTTTAATGCAATTCCCATCAAAATTCCAATGACATTCATTAAAGAGATCAAAAAATCTACCATGAAATTTATATGGAAACACAAGAGCCACGAATAGCCAAGGCAATACTCAGTCAAAAGAACAATGCAGGTGGTATCACAATACCTGACTTCAAACTATATTACAAAGCAATAATAATAAAAACAGCATGGTACTGGCACAAAAACAGACATGAAGACCAGTGGAACAGAATAGAGGACCCAGATATGAAGCCACACAACTATAAGCAACTTGTCTTTGACAAAGGAGCTAAAAATATACGATGGAGAAATAGCAGCCTCTTCAACAAAAACTGCTGGGAAAACTGGTTAGCAGTCTGAGAAAAACTGAAACTAGATCCATGTATATCACCCTATACCAAGATTAACTCAAAATGGATCAAGGATTCTTAATATCAGACCACAAACTCTAAAGCTGATACAGGAAAGAGTAGGAAATACTCTGGAGTTAGTAGGTATAGGTAAGAACTTTCTCAACAAAACCCCAGCAGCACAGCAACTAAGAGATAGCATAGATAAATGGGACTTCATAAAGCTAAAAAGCTTCTGTTCATCAAAAGAAATGGTCTCTAAACTGAAGAGAACACCCACAGAGTGGGAGAAAATATTTGCCAACTATACATCAGACAAAGGACTGATAACCAAAATATACAGGGAACTTAAAAAACTAAATTCTCCCAAAACTAATGAACCAATAAAGAAATGGGCACGTGAACTAAACAGAACTTTCTCAAAAGAAGAAATACAAATGGCCAGAAAACACATGAAAAAATGCTCACCAGCTCTAGCAATAAAGGAAATGCAAATTAAAACCACGCTAAGATTCCACCTCACCCCTGATAGAATAGCCATCATCAGCAACACCACCACCAACAGGTGTTGGCGAGGATGCAGGGAAAAAGGAACCCTCTTACACTGTTGGTGGGAATGTAAACTAGTACAACCACTCTGGAAAAAAATTTGGAGGCTACTTAAAAAGCTGGACATCGATCTACCATTTGATCCAGCAATACCACTCTTGGGGATATACCCAAAAGACTTACTCCAGAGGCACCTGCACATCCATGTTCATTGCAGCACTATTCACAATAGCCAGTTATGGAAACAGCCAAGATGCCCCACCACTGACGAATGGATTAAGAAAATGTGGTATCTATACACAATGGAATTTTATGCAGCCATGAAGAAGAACGAAATGTTATCATTTGCTGGTAAATGGATGGAATTGGAGAACATCATTCTGAGTGAGGTTAGCCTGGCCCAAAAGACCAAAAATCATATGTTCTCCCTCATATTCGGACATTAGATCAAGGGCAAACAAAACAATGGGATTGGACTTTGAGCACATGATAAAAGCGAGAGCACACAAGGGAGGGGTGAGGATAGGCAAGACACCTAAAAAATTAGCTAGCATTTGTTGCCTTTAACGCAGAGAAACTAAAGCAGATACCTTAAGAGCGACTGAGGCCAATAGGAAAAGGGGAACAGGAATTAGAGAAAAGGTTAGATCAAAAAGAATTAACCTAGAAGGTAACACACACGCACAAGAAAGTAATGTGAGTCAAGTCCCTGTATAGCTATCCTTATCTCAACCAGCAAAAACCCTTGTTCCTTCCTATTATTGCTTATACTCTCTCTTCAACAAAATTAGAAATAAGGGCAAAATAGTGTCTGCTGGGTATTGAATGGGAGGGGGGAGGGAGGGGGCGGAGTGGGTGGTAAGGGAGGGGGTGGGGGCAGGGGGGAGAAAGGACCCAAGCCTTGTATGCAAATAAGAATAATTAAAAAAAAAGAAAAGAAAACTAGGAATAGAAGGTAAGTATCTCAACATTATAAAAGCTATATATGACAAACCTACAGCAACATCATACTTAATGGTGAAAAACTGAAACCATTTCCCCTAAAATCATGAATAAGACAAGTGTGCCCACTTTCCCCACTCCTTTTCAACATAGTACTGGAATTTCTAGCCAGAGCAATTAGGCAAGAAGAGGAAATAAAAGGAATACAAATAGGTAAAGAAACTGTCAAAATATCCCTATTTGCAGATGATATGATCCTATACCTTAAAGACCCAAAAAACTCTACCCAAAAACTCCTAGACACCATAAACAGCTACAGCAAGGTAGCAGGATACAAAATTAACTTACAAAAATCATGTTAATTGCAGTGCCATTCACAATAGCCAAGTTATGGAAACAGCCAAAATGTCCCACTACTGACAAATGGATTAAGAAAATGTGGTACTTATACACAATGGAATTCTACTCAGCCATGAAGAAGAATGAAATCTTATTCACAAGTAAATGGATGGAACTAGAGAACATCATTCTGAGGGAGGATAGCAAGGCTCAGAAGATTAAAAATCATATGCTCTCCCTCATATGCAGACTTTAGATCTAGGGCAAATACAGCAATGTGATTGGACTTGGGTCACATGATAAGGGGGGAGCACATACGGGAGGTATTGGGATAGGTAAGAAACCCAAAATATGACAGTATTTGATGTCCCCACTGCAGAGGAACTAATACAGAAATCTTAAAGCGACAGAGGTCAATATGAAAAGGGGATCAGGATCTAGTGAAAAGGTAGGTTAGAGATGAATCAACTTGGTATGTAACACATTTGTACATAGAAACAATGCTAGTAATCTCTCTGTATTGCTAACCTTATCTCAACTAGCAAAATGCATTGTCTTTCTTATTATTGCTTATGTTTTCTCTTCAACAAAATTAGAGATAAGGGCAGAACAGATTCTGCCTGGAAGCGAGGGGGGTTTGGGGGGAGATCGAGGGGGTGGAGGATAGGAGGAAGCAAAGGCCCAAACAATGTATGAACATATGAATAAATGAATGAAAAACAAAACTAACCAAAAGAGAGATGGAGTTGCTATACTAACATCACAAAAGATAGACTTGTAATAAAAATTGTTTAGAGACAAAGAAGGACATTCTGTTATGGTAAAAGAGTTATTCCATCAAGGAGTCATAGCAATTATAAATGTAGATCCAGGGAGCAACAAAACACCATACACCTGAAACAAAACACAGACATGAAGGGACAACACAACAGTAGTAGCTGGAGACTTAAATACCTCAGTTTCAAGAACAGATAGAACTAGACAGAATCAACAGAGGAATAAGAATGCTGAAAAAAAAACAGTAAAAGCTAACCAGATTTAGCTGACATCTTAACTCACTGCTTAAAAACATAACTCAAATTATCTTAAAGCACATATGGACATTCTTCAGATTAGACCCTATATTTGTTTATAACAAATATAAACAAAACTCAATAAATTTAAAAGAATTGCCTTCATATAAAGTATGATCTTCAACAATAATCAAATGAAATCAGAACTCAATAGAAGGATATTTGAGAAATTTAAAATTGTACAGAAATTATGCAACATATTCATAAACAACAAATAGATTCAAGGAGAAATCACAGGGGCACTTTAAAAAGTACTTTAGTCAAATGAAAATGAAAACATAGTATACTAAGACATTGGGATTCAGAAAAATAGTAGTAGGTGGCTTAACCACCTATATTTTTAAAATATCAAATCAGTAACCTAACCTTTCATCTTAAGAAGTTAGAAAAAAGAAGAGAAAAATAAGGCAGAGGGAAGAAAAAAATATTAGAGCAGAAACAAATGAAATAGAAACTAGAAAAGCAACAAGGGAAATATTTGGAAAGATCAAATGAACTGACAAAATCTAAGCTACACTGACCAAAAAAAAAGGAAAAACATAGATTACTAAAATAAAAAATTATTTTCCCAACAAAATTACATATATACATCTCATAAATAGGATAAGAGAATGCTATTAATAATTATTGGACAATAGGTTAGATAACTTAGATAAAATAGACAAAATATAAGAAACAAATTTCTGGAATCAATTCAAGAAAAAAATTGAAATTCTGAATAGATCCAATAACAAATAAAGAGATTAGATTAAACTTTGACTAAAACTTTACCACAAAGTATCCACATTAATATCATGCTTAATGGTGAAAGATTGGAATCCATCCTCATAAGAGCAAAAAAGGATACCCTATCTTGCCATTCTATTGACTTTTGTACTAGAATTTCTAGGCAGAAATATTAAGAAATAAAAGGTACATAGATTGGAAAGAAAGTAAAACTATGATGACATGATCTTGTATATGGACCATTCTAAAGAATCCAAAAAAAATACTAGGACTACAAGGTGAGTACAGAAAGGTTGCAGAATATAAGATCAATAGACAAAAATCATTTATATCTCTATACTCCAGCAATGAACACACAAACATGAAATTAACAAAACAATGCCATTTATACTAGCATCAAGAAGAATAAAATATTTTAGTGAAGAATCTTACAAAAGGAATTCAAAACTTGATGAAAACCACAAAGCATCACCACTGAAATACCATAAAGAAGTACAAAACAGGATGAATTCAACTGTAATATACTGTAGAAATTTTTGTGGATGTCACAGTGTACCCCCAATATGACAATAATGTGGCCATAAAAATCATTCATCATTTTTAAATGCAAAAAAGAAGCACAAAATAAAAGGAAAGACTTCTTGTACTCATGGAATGGAGGACTAATACTATTAATGACACAATACCTCTATGAAGCCAATGCAATCGAAATCTCAGCATCATTTTTGCACAAACAACCAGATGATGCCCAAATTCGTGTGGAAATACAACAGCCCTAGAAAAAACTAAACAATTTAGAAAATGAAAACAAATTTAGAGGTCTAATACTTTTCAATTTCAAAAATGACTACTAAGCTACAGTAATCAAGACTGTGCGGTACTGCACATGTCAATGGAGTGGAACTAGGAGTAAGAAATAAATCCTTCCATTTATGATTGTTTGACTTGAGGTTTCAAGTCAGTTTAATAGAAATGGAATAGTTTTTTTGTTTGGGGGGAATTGGTTGGTTGGGAGTTTTGGAGGGGTTTCAGTACTGGGGTTTGAACTCAGGGCCTCACACTTGCTAGGCAGGCACTCTATCACTTGGCCAATAGAATAGCTTTATTTTCTTAACAAATGGAGCTAGGGGGCTGAGGGAGTGGCTCAGGTGGTAGAGAACCTGCCTAGTAAATGTGAACCCCTGAGATAAATCCCCCAGTACCACCAAAAATACAGTGCTAGAACAATGGTAATTTCACATGCAAAAGATCCATATGTCATTGTACATACAAAAATTAACTCAAAAAGGATCAAAGCCCATGATGTACAAGCAAAGACTACAAAACTCTTCAAAGAAAAATGAGTGCATCTTCATGACGCTGGACTTGGCCGTGAATTTTAAGAGATGATACCCAAAGCTGAGATGAGAAAAGTTCAATGTAAGTCCATTGAATTTCAGGAAAAAGAAGATGTTTCATGCTTCCTACAGATTCACCAGCTATCCATCTGACAAGAGATTAATAACCAGTCAGAATATATAGGGAGCTCATAAAGCTAACCCTGCTAAAAATTGACAGCCCAGTGAATTAACAGGGAAATGAAATGAGCGGGCAATTCTCAAAAGAAGTATAAATAGTCAATAATACATGAAGAAATGCTCAATATCCTTGGTTGTAAAGAAAATATAAATCAAAATAACATTGAGATTTCATTTCACTCTAGTCAGAATGGCTATCATCAAGAATACAAAGAACAAATGCTGACAAGGATGAAGTGGGAAAGGAACACTTATACACTTCTGGTGGGAATTAAATTAGTACAATCAGTATGGAAAGCCATATGAAGATTCCTCAAAAGGCCAAAAATAGTCCTAACATATGATCTTGCAATACCATTCTTGGTCATATACTCAAAGGAATATGAGCCAGGATACAATAAAGCCACTTGCACACACAATGTTTATTGCAGCACTATTCACAATAGCCAAGCTGTAGAAACAGCCCATATGCTGTACAACTGATGAATGGATTAAGGAAATATGGTATATATACACAATAGAGTATTATTCAGCAATAAAGAAGAAGAATGAAATTATGTTGTTTACAGGTAAAAGGATGGAACTGGAGACCATCGTGTTAAGCTAAGTAATACAGGTTCAGAAAGACAAAGGTCACATGTTTTCCTAGACCTAAAAGATAAATGTATACATAAATACATATATGATCATATATATGGAGAGATCACATATATGGAAACAGAGAATATTAATATGATTATGATAGAGGGTCTGACTGAGGGGACTACAGGGAGGCAGGTGAGGAAAAGAGAATGATAGAAAGTGAATAATATTGAAATATATCACATTTGTGTATGAAAATAGTATAACAAAATGCACTGAAAGCTGTTGAATAATAGGGGAGCAGAGCAATAGAGAAAAAATAAGTAATAGAGGGGATTAACTAAAGTATGCAAAATACCAAGGCAAATCCTCTTGAACGATCAATATACACTTAAAAAATGAAGGTAAAACATGAAAACATATTCTGGCCAGGGGAGGCGGGTACCAGTGGAAGGGGGGACAGCAAAATAAAGGTGAAGGAAGATGAATATGGTTGATGTACTTGGTATACATGTATGAAAACAGAACAGTGTAATCTATTGAAATTGTTCTAAGAAGAGACGAGGAGAGATGAGGGAGAATGATGGAAGGGGATGAACCTAATTAAGATATATTACAAGTTCTTATATAAATGTCACCCACATACAGCAAATATATGCTAATTAAAATGTAAAAACTCAAATGCACAGTTAAGGAAGTGAAAAGACAACCCATGGAATAACATATTTTCAAATCAAACATTTGATAATAGACTAGTATCCACAATATAAGAAAATCTTACATCTAACTCAGTAAGTCGACAAAAACAAAATTAAAATTCACCAAAGTATTTGAATTGACATTTCCTCAAAGAAGATACACAAATTAGAGGGCTGGAGGTGTGGCTCAAGTGGTACAGCACCTGCCTAGTAAATGCAATGATCTGAGTTCAAACCCCAGAACCACAAAAAAAAAGAGAAAAAGATACACAAATTACCAAGGAACACATGAAAACATGCTCAACATCATAAGTCATTAAGGGAAAAAGATGAAAATCATAATGTGATTCCACTTCCAATGTAGTAGGATGTTATAATTTTTAAAAGATGGAAAAGAAGTGTTGATGAGAGGCTGGAGAATTCACCTCTCTCATACACCGTGGGTGGAATGTAAAATGGTGCAGCCATTTGGAAAACAGTTCAATAATTCTTCAAATGTTAAACTTAGATTTACCTAGGACACAACAATTCCATTCCTCCTAAGAGACATGAAAACAAATGTTCACACAAAAAATTCTGCAAAAGTTTTCATAGCAGTGTTATTCATAATAGCCAAAAAAAGTAGCAATAATTCAAATGTGTATCCATTGACTATGAATAAATAAAATGTGATATATTTGCACAATGAAATATTATATAGCAATTAAAAAATTAAATACCAATACATGTTGCAACATATACAAATCTTAAAAATATTATACTAAGTACAAGAAGCCAGACACAAATACATAATTCTATTTATATGAAAAATCCCTAAATAGGCCAACACATTGAGATAGAAAGTGGATTCATAGTTTCAATGGACTGAAAAGAAAGAGAAATGGAATGTGATTGCTAATTGAATAATGATCACATAACTGAAAATATACTAGATGATGACTTTTTATATATATAAATTATATCCCAAAAAATTGGAAGCATCATGTTTAATGACTTTTTTACAATTCTTTCATCATATAACATAACTTCTTGAACTTCTTCTTCCCTGAGAAGTAAAATATAATTGGTTCAGGCAAGGGTACAGTATTGAGATGCCAATATTTTTCCACACAGTTTTTGTCCTGAGAACAATTTCACTTATATAAATGCATTGAAGAATGTTGTACTTGTAGAGTTTGTCACTATTATTAGGTTTAAAGTGTGGTAAACAGCATTTAAAATGACCTCCCAGGTTCTCCGAATCCTGTTATTTAATGGTCTCTCATTTATTCTCCCCTAGAAGGTGGCTGTTGTAAGCAGCTTTCCATTACTATGACAAAGTCCTCTGATATAAACAACTTAAAAGAAGGAAAGATGTATTTTGCCTCATGATTTCAGAGGGTTCATTCCATTGTCACTTTGCCCTGTTGCCTTTGGGGTTGTAAAGCAACACCTCCTGATGGAAGTGCATGTTGGAGAAAACTGCACCATGGGAGCTATGGAGCAAAAAGAGGAAGAGGAGGGAGGGAGAAGGAGTGGAAGAGTGAGAGAGGTGGGTGGAAAAGAGAGAGACAGAAAAAGAGAGAGCCTGAGGTCCCAATATACCCTTCAGGAAAGGTCTCCAATGTCCTAACTTCTTTCCAGTAGGCCCACTTCCTAAAAGTTCTTCCATCTCATCTCCCAGTAGTACCACAAACTGGCTACCAAGACTTTAGCCAGGAAACATTTAAGATCCAAACCAGGGCTGGTGGAGTGGTTTAAGTGATGAGTGCATGCCTAGCAAACTTGAGGCCCAGAGTTCAGTACCACCAAAAAAAAAGAAAAAGAATCCAAACCATAACTGTGAGCTAGACATAGAGACTTGCCTCTAATAAATAAATATTGTATAAATGATTATGACTTCTAATAATTGGGTTAAAAGAAGACTGTGAATTCTATCTTGGCCTTTCTCTCCATGTATGTCTCTTTGTCTTTGTCTCTGTCTCTATCTCTCTCTTTTTCATGTCATGAAGACACTCAAATTCCATAGGGAGAGGTCCACAAGGGAGAACCTGAACAAAATAAAAAGGTTGAAGGATCTCAAAAGCAAATTCTCCAACCCCAGTTGAATTTTGAGATGATTGGTGCTGTCAATGGCAGCTTCACTTCCTGAGAGACCATGACCTTATGCTTCTGACTCATGGCAACTGTGAGATAACAAATTTGTTGTTTCATGGATAACTTGTTATACATTCATAGATAACTAAATATAATTAATAGATAACTAAAAACAATGTCATGTCACTGTACAGCTATTGAGATTATCCAAATTGTTATTTGTCCTCATTTGTTTTCTTCTGTACACATTGTACAAAAAAATTAAAAGATAAATGACAAACTAGGAAAAATATTTCAATTTACATCATACATAAAAGGTTAATATACATAAAAAATTTTAAATGGAGAAAAATGTGACTAAAATTCAAAGTAACTAAAAGACACAACTAGACAATTTGTAAATTGGTATAAAATGACCCTTAAAAGTCACAGGCAATTGAGTGGATCCAAAATGGCAGCTAAGGTAGAGAATCAGAAATCCTGAACTCCATGACCCCAGAAACCTCCTTGAGATGTTGGAGCTACTCTTGAGTGATTCTAATTACTCCTAGCCAAAATAATAACCACCATCACATTAGGTGCAGATAAAATTCAAAGACTGACCCTTAAATCAGCCTTTAATTGTACTTAACAGCCATGAAAATCCCGTGTGGCTCAGCCAACAAGGTGTGTCCAGCCTCCGGCCCTGGGAAAAAAGCCTCCCCCTCCCCCCATCTCTTTTTTTTTTCTTTTTCTTCTCCCAACAAGCAGAAGACAGAGCATCAATCAGAATCAAACTCTGTGATATCCTGTACCCCTACCAGTGGAAATTTTCCCTATGCCACACCACACTGAAAAAAGCAGTACTATTTCTCCCCACCAGCTGGCCTCAAAGTTGCTTGCACGAAACTGCAGAAGAACAGTGAGAATCACACACCACATGTGACTCCCCTACACACCCCCCAGGAAAATAATCCAGCACAGCCTCTGGGCAGAATGAGTCCGCCCCCCAGGAAAACTGAAAATCATGAACAGTGAAGTGTAACCTAACACCTACAGTGGGGGTGGAACATTGGACCTGCCCCAGAGAATGAAGGGTGGGGCAAGGAGCCAAACTCTCAATGCTGAAATCTCAATGAACTAACACAGATAAACCAGCAAACACTGAGAGCAGGGATGGAACAACAAGCTAACTTCCCAGAGGAGCTGCCAGCACCCAGCAGAGATCAGGAGAGGCATAAAGGCTGACAACAGGAGTGTAGTGACAGGCCAACCTCCCAAAGCAGACCAGATGGTGGATCCCAGAACTGATCTCTGGGACAGAAGGCAGCATTCAAAACTAAATTTTCCCACTTTGCTGGGGGAGGAGCTGCAGCTGAAGGGCAACCCAGCTGCTGCCTGGTGAAAAACAGCTCTGACCACCCTGCACAAGCTGGCAGTCTTACCTCACCTCAAAATTCCAAGTAATCTTGTAGACAGAAGGAACGAAATACTACTCACAAGCCAGTCACCTGGTGAGACCATATCAGAGCTTCCACTTGACACCAATATCAGGATTGGACACCCAAAGAAAATCTCCAGAACTTCTACCAAAAGACTGAACTTTCTGTGTTTTCTGAACATAATGTTTTTTATTGTTTCTTTTTTTAATTTTTATTTTTATTATTTCTGTTTTATTAACTTCACCATCACTATTCTCTTATCCCTAATTTTACTCCCTTCATTTCACCTCCATCTCCTCTGCTACAATCCATTGTTTTCCCTCCCAACTACTCTTTCTGTCCCTTCTCATCCACTCTTTCCCCCATCCTCATCTCCCCCTCTTATCCTTCCCCACACTTGTCTTATCCTGTCACCATACTACCACTTGCTTCTACACACTCACAACCTGAAGACGAGCCTACTGTACCAACCGTACATAACCCTAACCCCCTGCAATCCCTGACACAAGCACCCTCCACTACAACAGAAATTCACCCAAACACACACAAGAGCCACAAAACCCAGAAGCCCCCATTCTTCTTCTCCCACCTACCTGTTTTCCCATCCCCACTTTTATACAGTGCTTCTATGGTTTCCTTTATTTCTTCTTTTGCTTTTTCAAATTCTCTATTTTTGTTGTCTTGGAATTTCTTGAGTGTCTCCTGTACATTTTGGTTGACCATATCCAGTATCATCTCTATAAAATTCTCATTGAGTACCTGTACTATGTCTTCTTTTAAATTATTCTTGTGGGCTTCATTGGGTTCTCTGGCATAGTTTATCTTCATTTTATTGGAGTCTGGATCTGAGTATCTGTTTTCTTCATTTGCCTCTGGTTTCTGTACTAATTTTTGCTGTGGGGAAACTGGTTTCCCTGTTTTTTCTGTCTTCCCATCATTGCCCTTGGTGTTGTTATTGTCCCTGTACTGTGTGCAATTAAGTATTTTCTGGCTTGTAATAATAGCACTAATGATATTTAGAATGGAAGGGTGAGAGGGGATAGAAAGCAAAGAAGTTAAAAGAAAAGGGAAAATCAAGTAGAAAAAAAAACAAAACATAGAAACAAAAAGGTTTCAAAGATATAAACAGGGAGAGACAGTGTACTAATCAACTGTAAGCTGAAAAAGCATTAGAGAGACAGAGAGAGGGTTGAAAATAAAAATAAAAATAATAAAGATAAGAATAAAAATAAAAAATAAGTAAATGAAAGAAAATATATATATATAAAATAAAATGAAGCAAAACATAATAAAAAAAAAAACCTCCAAGTTCAAATGCAATGAAGTTTCAGGCTTAATAATTTTGGTGCTTGTCCCTCAGCCTCCAATCCTGGAGATGGTGCCTCAGATGTTGTTCTGTACTTGTCTCATCAAAGGGGAGACATAAAGTAGAACAAAACTGCACACACAAAAAAAAACCCACAAAGTGTCCCAAGTTCAAATGCAATACAGTTTCAGTAAGTTTTTCAGCATGCAGGTGTAGTTCGGTTGTTTTCTCATCAAAGGTAGGGAAAGAGAAAAAAAAGTCTGGAGACAGGTCTGTGAATGGCTATCTGCGGCTGTGGCTTGCCTGCCAGCTGCTGTCAGCCTGCTGTTTCTGGAGACTGTATTTATGTAGATCTCTGGGGTGAGCTTAGCACTCACCTGGCCCCACAGGCTTTGTTTACTCAGAGTTCTCCTGTGCGCCGGCCACTGCTACAAGCTTTCCCCTTTCCAAGTACACTCGGAGAGGTGACACTGCACCCACTTTCTCAGTCCTGTGTGTTTGTTTACAGCTCACGTGGGAAGTGGGTCTTCCCCCATCTCCTGTGGAGTTTTCCTCCCTTTGCTACTCTCACAAGCTTTCCCGCTCCTGGTTGCTGGGCACGCGCCACCGCTCCCACCCTCTCCGGCCAGGGACAGCTTGTTTATTTACAGTTCCAGGAGGGATTCTCCTCCCCCCCCTTTGGCACTCAAGGCACCCCACCCTCTTTGCTATGTGTCTTTATTGTTGTTATTGCTTATTACTCAGTTTCTCTTTTTTCCCCAGGTGGGGGTCGGTCTGTCCAGGGGGCTATGCTGATCTGGCCCAGGGTTGTCTGTGGAAGTACCACATACCACTTAGCTCACCTTGTTCACATCTTCCCAAGCCATCTAGGCACAGGCATCTGGTGCCCCAGGGGCCCTCCTGGTTTCTCCATTTAACGTGAAGTGGAGATTCTCTGCACAGGCTGGAGGTGTGGAGGGGTCAAAGTTTTGCCTCCTCTCAGTGGCCTTGCCTGCAAGGTGTGTCTCCAGTATCTCCCCAAGATTTCACTTTAGGAGGCACGCTTTCTGCTTCCTCCCTCTAGCTGCCATCTTGGAATCTTCCCCATCCCCACTTTTAGTACCACCTTTATCAATTCTCCAAAATCTATAACTAACCTAATAACCATCACCAGCCCCAAATCCTACTGTTTATAGATATTATCATCAAAGAGTTTTCTATATAACATATAAACAACTGGTCTGGCATTGAACCTGTGAATTACTTATTGCTATAATACACCTCTAGGCCAGGGACAGAAAGAGCACACCAACTTACCTAAACCAAGTCAGTCACAACAGAAAAAGTAAAACACAAAGAAATCATTCAATCAAAACCATCAACTAGCCCATCAAAAACATAGTTGCACAGCACCAGTGGAGCAAAGGGAACCTGAAGGGCTCCTCAAAAAAAAAAAAAAAAGATTCAGTGGGAAATGAAGAAGATGGATACCCAGTTCCTGACCTCAACAAAACAATGATAAATGTCACCAAGAAGCCCAGCAACACCCACATAAAAACCCTCAAAGAAGAAATTTTGGAAGAAATCACCAAGAAATTCATGGTGAAGAAACTAGACATGGTTAACCAGAATCTACAAACTGCACTTAAGAAATTTCAAGGCACCAAAAATAAAGAACAAGAAAGAAACAGAAACAAATAAAGGAACTCAGAGAGGACTTCAACAAACACCAAAGTGAAACAAATGACACTATGATAAAAGATATATGAATTAAAGTTGACAAGACAAAACATAAAAGGGGAGTTGAACAAAGATATGGGAAACCTCAGAAAAAAGAATCAAACAGAAATCCTGGAAATAAAAAATCCCATTAGCCAAACAAAAAACCCAGTGGAAGGCCACTCCAGCAGACTAGAACAAGTGGAAGACAGAATCTCAGAGCTTGAAGATAAAATAGAAATTAAAGAAAAGAGAAGAAATCATAGTCAAACAACACAAGAGCTGTAAAAAGAAAATGCAACAACTCAGTGACTCCACCAATAGACCAAACCTGAGACTCGTGGGCATTGAAGAAGAAGAGGTGCAAGGAAAAAGGACACATAACATATTCAGTAAAATAATAAAAGAAAATTTCCCAGATCTTGAGAAAGTTTTGCCCATTCAGGTACAGGAAGCCTCCAGGACACCAAACAGACTTGACCAAAATAGAACCTTACCATGACATATTATCATTAAAAATAAAAAGCACAGAGAACAGAGAAAGAATGTTGAAGTCTGTAAGAGAAAAAAAAATAGTGCATAAAGGTAAACCCATCAAAATAACAGCACATTACTCAACAAACCTTTAAAGCAAGAAGGGAATGGAGTGAAGTATACTGGGCACTGAATGAAAATAACTTCAGCCCTAGGATACTCTACCCAGCAAGACTATCATTCAAAATTTATGGAGCAATAAAAATCTTCCATAATAAACAGAAACTAAAACAATACATGACCACAAAAACACCACTACAGAAGATTCTACAAGGATTTCTGCACACAGAAGATGAAAGCAAAAAAACCAGGAAAGTATGGGAAGTATCAAACCACAGGAGAAGAAAAAACAAGTAATCACAGAGTAGCACTGATTTGACTGCACACGTTCAAATCCTTACACAACAAAAACAACTAAATGCAGAAATCACCACATACCTATCAATATTAACACTGAATGTCAATGGACTCAACTTCGCCATCAATAGACACCATTTGGCAAACTGGATGAAAAAGGAAGATCCAGCAATCTGTTGTTTACGAGACCCATCTTATTAACAGAAATAAACACAGGCTGGAAGAGGATTTACCAAGCAAATGACCTCTGAAAACAGGCACAAATAGCAATACTTACATCAAACAAAGTAAACTTCAAATCCACATTGGTCAAACGAAATAAAGACTGGCGGAGTAGCTCAACTGGTAAAGTACCTGCCTAGCAAGCATGAGGCCCTGAGTTCAAACCCCAGTATCACCAAAAAAAAAAATTGATGCGAGATACAAGACAGGACTAAATTTGTGTTTAAAAAAATGCATTTAGGGCTGGCAGAGTGGCTGAAGTGGTAAGAAAGACACTTCATACTAATAAAAAAGGCAATACATCAAAAGGAAATAGCAATTATCAACCTATATTCACCCAAGGTCAATGCTCCAAGTTTCCTCAAACATACTAACAGACTTAAAAGCACATATAGACTCCAACACAATATAGTGGGAGACTATAATACCACTCTATCACCAGTAACTAAGTCATCCAAACAAGAAATCCTAGAACTAAATGTCACCATAAACAAAATGGACCTAACTGATGTCTACAGAGTATTTCATCCAACAAAAGCACAATATACAATCTTTTCAGCAGCCCATGGAATGGTCTCCAAAATAGATCATACCTTAGGGCAAAAATCAAGCCTCAGCAAATATAAGAAAATATAAAAAATCCCCTGCATTCTATCTGATCACAATGCATTAAAACTAGAACTCAACAACAAAAGCAACAGCAGAAAATATGCAAATAATTGGAGACTGAATAACACATTGCTCAACCATCAGTGGGGTCATAAAAAAAAAGAGAGGAAATCAGAAGGTTCCTGGAATTTAAAGAAAATGTAAACACAGCCTCCAGAACCTAAGGGACACAGCAAAGGCAGTCCTCGGAGGAGAGTTTATAGTCATGAGTGTATATATTAAAAGGACAGAAAGATAAATGACCTAATAATAAACAACCTAATGCTACATCTTGAACTCCTGCAAAAACAAGAGCAAGCAAAACCCAAAAGAAGCAGGAGAGAACTAATAAAAATAAGGGTCAAAATTAAAGAAATAAAGACCAAAAAATCAATCCAAGAATCAATGAAACAAAGAGCTGGTTCTTTGAAAAAATAAACAAGATTGACAAGACCCTGGCAAATCTGACAAAAATGAGAAAAAAGACCCAAATTAGCAAAATCAGAAATAAACAAGGAGAGATGAAAACAAACACAAGGAAATCCAGGAGATGATCAGAGACTACCTTTAGAATAATAAATCAGAAATCTTGAAGAAACAGACAAATTTCTAGATACTTATTACCATCCAAAACTGAACCAAGAGGATATTAACCACCTAAACAGATCAATAACATGTAATGAAATTGAAATAGCAACAAAGAGTTTCTCAAAAAAGAAAAGTCCAGGACCTGACAGATTCTCAGCTGAATTATACCAGATGTTTATTTTTTTAATTTTTATTTTATTCATATGTGCATACAATGTTTGGGTCATTTCTCCCCCCCTCCTCCCACCTCCTCCCTTACCACTCCCCCCCTTACCCCCCCTTACTCCTCGCTACCAGGCAGAAACTATTCTGCCCTTATCTCTAATTTTGTTGAAGAGAGAATATAAGCAATAATAGGGAGGACCAAGGGTTTTAACTAGTTGAGATAAGACTACCTATACAGGGAGTTGACATGCATTGATTTCCAGTACATGTGTGTTGTTAATTCTTCTTGATCTAACTTTTTTTCTAGTTCCTGGTTCCCTTCTCCTATTGGCCTCAGTTGCTTTAAAGTATCTGCTTTATTTTCTATGCATTGAGGGCAACAAATGCTATCTAGTTTTTTGGGTGTCTTATCTATCCTTATACCTTCCTTGTGTCCTCTCGCTTTATCATGTGATGAAAGTCCAATTCCCTTGTTGTGGTTGCCCTTGATCTAATCTCCACATATGAGGCAAAACATACGATTTTTGGTCTTTTGGGCCAGGCTAACCTCACTCAGAATGATGTTCTCCAATTCCATCCATTTACCTGTGAATGATAACAGTTCATTCTTCTTCATGGCTGCAAAAAATTCCATTGTGTATAGATACCACATTTTCTTAATCCATTCATCAGTACTGGGGCATCTTGGCTGTTTCCATAATTTGGCTATTGTGAATAGTGCTGCAATAAACATGAGTGTGCAGGTGCCTCTGGAGTAACCTGTGTCACAGTTTTTTGTGTATATCCCCAAGACGTATTGCTGGATCATATGGTATATCAATGTTTAAATTTTTGAGTAGCCTCCAAATTTTTTTCCAGAGTGGTTGTACTAGTTTACATTCCCACCAGCAGTGTAAGAGGGTTCCTTTTTCCCCACATCCTCACCAACACCTGTTGTTAGTGGTGATGCTAATCATGGCTATTCTAACAGGGGTGAGGTGGAATCTTAGTGTGGTTTTAATTTGCATTTCCTTTATTGCTAGGGATGGTGAGCATTTTTTCATGTGTTTTTTGGTCATTTGAATTTCTTCTTTTGAGAAAGTTCTGTCTAGTTCACTTGACCATTTCTTTATTGGTTCATTAATTTTGGGAGAATTTAGTTTATTAAGTTCCCTATATATTCTGGTTATCAGTCCTTTGTCTGATTGTAGCTGGCAAATATTTTCTTACACTCTATGTGTGGTCTCTTCAGTTTAGACACCATTTCTTTTTTTTTTTTTCATTTTTCTTTTATTATTCATATGTGCATACAAGGCTTGGTTCATTTCTCCCCCCTGCCCCCACCCCCTCCCTTACCACCCACTCCACCCCCTCCCTCTCCCCCCCCTCAATACCCAGCAGAAACTATTTTGCCCTTATTTCTAATTTTATTGTAGAGAGAGTATAAGCAATAATAGGAAGGAACAAGGGTTTTTGCTGGTTGAGATAAGGATAGCTATACAGGGCATTGACTCACATTGATTTCCTGTGCGTGGGTGTTACCTTCTAGGTTAATTCTTTTTGATCTAACCTTTTCTCTAGTACCTGTTCCCCTTTTCCTATTGGCCTCAGTTGCTTTAAGGTTTCTGCTTTAGTTTCTCTGCATTAAGGGCAACAAATGCTAGCTAGTTTTTTAGGTGGACACCATTTCTTTTGTTGAGCAGAACCTTTTTAGTTTTACAAAGTCCCATTTATCTATGCTATCTCTTACTGAGCTGCTGGGGTTCCATTGAGAAAGTTCTTGCCTATACCTATTAATTCCAGAGGATTTCCTACTCTTTCCTGTACCAACTTTAGAGTTTGGCATCTGATATTAAGGTCCTTGATCCATTTTGAGTTAATACTGGTATAGAGTGATAAGCATGGATCTAGTTTCAGTTTTTTGCAGACTGCTAACCAGTTTTGCCAGCAGTTTTTGTTGAAGAGGCTGTCTTTTCTCCATCGTATATTTTTAGCACCTTTGTCAAAGACAAGTTGGTTATAGTTGTGTGGCTTCATATCCGAGTCCTCTATTCTGTTCCACTGGTCTTCATGTCTGTTTTTGTGCCAGTACCATGCTGTTTTTATTGTTATTGCTTTGTAATATAGTTTGAAGTCAGGTATTGTGATACCTCCAGCATTGTTCTTTTGACTGAGTATTGCCTTGGCTATTTGTGGCCTCTTGTGTTTCCATATAAATTTTTCAATCTCTTTGATGAATGTCATTGGGATTTTGATGGGAATTGCATTAAACATGTAGATTACTTTTGGGAGTATAGACATTTTTACTATGTTGATTCTACCAATCCATGAGCATAGACAATCTCTCTAGTTTCTACAGTCTTTCTCGATCTCTTTCTTCAGAAGTGTATAGTTTTCCTTGTAGAGGTCTTTCACAACACTTGTTAAGTTTACACCTAGGTATTTGATTTTTTTTGAGGCTATTGTAAATGGAATTGTTTTCATATATTCTTTCTCAGTTTGCTCATTATTAGTATATACAAATGCTAATGATTTTTCTATGTTGATTTTTTATCCTGCTACCTTGGATAGCTATTGATGGTGTCTAAGAGCTTTTGAGTAGAGTTTTTTTGGTCTCTAAGGTATAGGATCAGATCATCTGCAAATAGGGATATTTTGACAGTTTCTTTACCTATTTGTATTCATTTTAATCCTTCTTCCTACCTAATTGTTCTGGCTAAGAATTCCTGTACTATGATGAATAGGAGTGGAGATTGTGGGCATCCTTGTCTAGTTCCTGATTTTATAAGAATGGTTTCAGTTTTTCTCTGTTAAATATAATGCTGGCTGTAGGTTTGTCATATATAGCTTTTATAATGTTGAGGTACTTTCCTTCTATTCCTAGTTTTCTTAGAGCTTTTATCATGAAATGGTGTTGGATCTTATCAAAGGCTTTTTCTGCATCTATTGAGATGATCAAGTGGTTTTTGTCTTTGCTTCTGTTAATGTGGTGTATTACGTTTATTGATTTTTGTATGTTGAACCACCCCTGCATTTCTGGGATGAAGCCTACTTGGTCATTTTTGATGTGTTGTTGAATTCAGTTTGCCATTATTTTATTGAGGATTTTTGTATCAATGTTCATTAAGGAGATTGGCCTATAGTTCTCCTTTTTGGAGGTGTCTTTGCCTGGTTTTGGAATAAGTGTAATACTGGCTTCACAAAATGTGTTAGCCAGTTTTCCTTCCCTTTCTATTTTGTGGAAAAGTTTAAGGAGGGTTGGTGTCAGTTCTTCTTTAAAAGTCTGATAGAATTCAGCAGAGAATCCTTCAGGTCCTGGATTTTTCTTTTTGGGGAGACTCTGGATTGCTGTTTCTATTTCATTTTGTGTTATAGATCTATTCAGGTGATTAATATCCTCTTAGTTCAGTTTTGGATGATTATATGTATCTAGAAATCTGTCCATTTCTTTAAGATTTTCAAGTTTATTTGAATATAAGTTCTCAAAGTAGTCTGTGATGATTTCCTGGACTTCCATGGTGTTTGTTGTTATCTCCCCTTTTGCATTCCTGATTCTAATAATTTGGGTTTTTTCTCTCCTCATTTTAGTCAGGTTTGTCAGGGGTCTGTTGATCTTGTTTATTTTTTCAAAGAAACAACTTTTTGTTTCATTAATTCTTTGTATGGTTTTTTTGGTTTCTATTTCATTGATTTCAGCTCTTATTTTTATTATTTCTCTCCTTCTAATTGTTTTGGGATTTGCTTGTTCTTGTTTTTTGAGGAGTTTGAGATGTATCATTAGGTCATTGATTTGAGATCTTTCAGTCTTTTTAATATATGCACTCATGGCTATAAACTTTCCTCTCAGGACTGCCTTTCCTGTGTCCCATAGGTTCCGGTAGGTTGTGTTTTCATTTTCATTGACTTCCAGGAATTTTTTAATTTCTTCTTTTATTTCATCAATGACTCATTGTTCATTAAGCAATGAGTTATTCAGTTTCCAACTGTTTGCATGTTTTTTGTCTTTACTTTTGTTGTTGAGTTCTAGTTTTATTGCATTGTGATCAGATAGAATGCATGGTATAATTTCTATTTTCTTATATTTGGTGAGACTTGCTTTGTGTCCTAGGATATGATCTATTTTGGAGAAGGTTCCATGGGCTGCTGAGAAGAATGCATACTGTGTAGAAGTTGGATGGAATGTTCTGTGGACATTGACTACGTCCATTTGATATATGGTATATTTTAGATCTAAGATTTCTTTACTGATTTTTTGTTTGGATGACCTATCTATTGATGATAATGAGGTGTTAAAGTCTCCCATGACCACTGTGTTGGAGTTAATATATGCTTTTAGGTCCTTCAGGATATGTTTGATGAAATTGGGTGCGTTGACATTGGGTGCATATAGGTTGATAATTGTTATTTCCTTTTGGTCTATTTCCCCTTTCATTAGTATGGAATGTCCTTGTTTATCTCATTTGATCAATATAGGTTTGAAGTCTAACTTGTAAGAGATAAGTATTGCTACTCCTGCCTGTTTTCAGGGGCCATTGGCTTGGTAAATTTTCTTCCAGCCTTTCATCCTTAGCCTCTGCTTATTTCTGTCAGTGAGATAGGTCTCCTGTAAGCAACTAATTGTTGGATCTTCCTTTTTAATCCATTTCATCATATCATGCCTTTTGATGGGGGAGTTAAGTCCATTAACATTAAGTGTTAATATTGATAGGTATGTGGTGATTCCTGTCATTTATTTGTCTTAGTTGCTTGAAGGTTTGATTGTGTGTAGCTAAATCAATGTTACTCTCTACTTTCTTGCTTTTTCTTTTCCTGTAGTTTACTACTGCCTGCCCTTTCATGGTTATGTTGGGTTTCACTGTCTGTGTGCAGAATCCCTTGAAAATCTTTTGTAGTGGTGACTTTGTGCTCACATATTGTTTTAGTTTCTGCTTATCATGGAAGACTTTTATTGCTCCATCTATTTTGAATGATAATTTTGCTGGGTAGAGTATCCTAAGGTTGAAGTTATTTTCATTCAGTGCCCAGAAGATCTCACCCCAAGCTTTTCTTGCTTTTAATGTTTCTGTTGAGAAGTCTGCTGTGATTTTGATGGGTTTACCTTTGTATGTTATTTGTTTTTTCTCTCTTACAGCCTTCAATATTCTTTCTTGGGTCTCTGTACTTGTTGTTTTAATAATATGCCGTGGGGTAGTTCTATTTAACTGGTCTGTTTAGTGTTCTGGAGGTCTCTTGCATCTGTATGGGTGTAGATTTTTCTAGATTTGGGAAATTTTCTGTAATTATTTTGTTGAATATATATATACATTCCCTTTGCTTGCACCTCTTCTCCTTCTTTAATGCCCATTATTCTCATGTTTGGTCTTTTGATGGAGTCAGTGAGTTCTTGCATTTTCTTTTCACAGGTCTTGCATTGTTAACTAATAGTTCTTTGGTTTTTCCTTTAATTACCATTTCATCTTCAAGTTCTGAGATTCTGTCTTCTGTTTTGTTCTGTTCTGCTGGATTGGCCTCCCATTTCGTTTTGCATCTGTTTTGTTCTTTTTTCTGAGGTTTTCCATATCCTGAGTCATTTCCTCTTTAATGTTGTCTAATTTTGTCCTGAGTTCATTTATCTCTTTATTAATTGTGTTCTTTTTTTCACTTTGGTGTTTATACTGTGCTTCTATGGTTTATTTTATTTCTTCTTGTGCTTTCTCAAATTCTCCATTTTTGTTGTCTTGGAATTTCTTGAGTGTCTCCTGTGCATTTTGGTTGACCATATCCAGTATCATCTCTATAAAATTCTCATTGATTACTTAGAGGATTTCATCTTTCAGATTATTCTTGTGGGCTTCATTGGGTTCTTTGGCATAGTTTATCTTCGATTTGTTGGAGTATGGATCTAAGTATCTGTTTTCTTCATTTCCCTCTGGTTCCTGTACTAATTTTTTGCTGTGGGGAAACTGGTTTCCCTGTTTTTTCTGTCTTCCCATCATTTCCCTTGGTTTTGTTATTGTCCCTAGTGTGTGTAATTAAGTATTTTCTATCTTGTAATAATAACAATGCTGATATTTAGAATGGAAGGGTGAGAGGAGAGGGAAAGCAAAGAAGGCAAAGAAAAAAGAAAAAACAAATAAACAAACAAGTAAAAAAAACTGTGTCAAAGATATAAACAGGGAGAGATAGTGTACTAATCAACAGTAAGCTACACAGGCATTAGAGAGACAAATAGAGGATAAAAGAAAAAATAAAATGAATAAATAAAAATTAAAAATAAAAAAAGTAAAATTTTTTTTAAAAATCTCCAAGTTCAAATGCAATAAACTTTCAGTCTTAATAATTTTGGTGTTAGTCCTTCAGCCTCCAATCCTGGAGATGGTGTCTCAGAAGTAGTTCTGTCTTTGTCTCATCAAAAGGAAAAAAAATTAAAAAGCAAAAAAAAAACAAAACACAACAAAGTGTCCCAAGTTCAGATGCAATACAGTTTCAGTAAGTTTTTCAGCATGCAAGTGTAGTTCGGTTGTTGTCTCATCAAAGGAAGAGAAAAAAACAGAAAAAAAGCCTGGACACAGCTCTGTGAATATCTTCTGAGGCTGCGGCTCATCTGCCTGCTGCTGTCAGCCAGCTGTTGCTGCAGGCTTTATTGATTTCAGATCTCAGGAGTGAGCCTAACACTCACCTAGCCCCTCAGACTTTGTTTACTTAGAGTTCTCCTGGGTGCAACCACCACTGATACAAGCTTTCCCCTTTCCAAGCACCCTGGGGGAGGTGGCGCTCCCCGCATTTTCTGGCCAGTGTGTTTATTTACAGTTCACATGGGAAGTGACACTTCCCCACCTCTCCTGTGGAGTTTTCCTTCCACCACCACTTTTACAAGCTTTCCCACTCCTGGTTGATGGGTGGGTGCTTCCGCCACTCCTGCCTTCTCTGGCCAGCTTGTTTATTTACAGTTCCGTGAGGGATTGCCCCTCACCCCCTCTTTGGCACTCAGGGCATCCTGCCCTCTTTGCTATGTGTCCTTTTTATTGTTGTTGTTTATTATTCAGTTTGTTTTTTTCTCTGTTTTCCCTGGATGGGGCTCGGTCTGTCCAGAGGGCTATTCTGATCTGGTCCAGAGTTGTCTGTGGGAGTACTGTGTGCCACTTAGCTCACCTGGTGGTCTGTTTCTCTCGAGCCAGTAGAAGACAGCATCTGGTGGCACGGGATCCCTCCTGGTTTCTCTGATTACCATGGAGTGGAGATGCTATGCACTGGCTGGGGGTGTGGTGGTGTTGGAGTTTTACCTCTTCTTGGTGGGTTTTCCTGCAAGGTGTATCTCCAGCATCTCTCCAAGATTTTACTTTAGGAAGCATGCTTTCTGCTTCCTCCCTCTAGTCGCCATCTTGGAATCTTCCTACAATGAAGGTTTTGATCTATACCAGGCCTTTAAAGAAGAACTAATATCAACACTCCTTAATCTTTTCCATGATAGAAAGGGAAGGAATACTACATAACTCATTCTATGAAACCAGCATTACACTCATCCCAAAACCAGACAAAGACATATCCACAAAGGAGGACTACAGGCCAATCTCCTTAATGAACAGTGATGCAAAAATCCTCAGTAAAATAATGGCAAACCAAACCCAACAACATATCAGAAAGATCATTCACCATGACCAAGTCAGTTTCATCACAGAGATGCAGGGATGGTTCAGCATACACAAAGCAATAAATTAATACAGCACATTAATAGAAGCAAAGACAAAAACCACTTGATCTATGCAGAAAAAGCCTTTAATATGATTCAACATTACTTCATGAAAAAAACTCTAAGAACACTAGAGAAATGTACTTCAACATTATAAAGGCTATAATGACAAACTTATAACCAACTTCATACTTAATGGAGATAAACTGAAACCATTTCCCCTAAAATCAAGTATGAGACAAGAATGCCCACTCTCCCCACTCCTATACAACATAGTCCTGGAATTCCTAACCAAAGAAATAAGGCAAGAAGAAACAAAAGGAATGCAAATAAGTAAAGAAAGAGTCAAAGCATCCCTATTTGCAGACAACATGATCCTATACCTCAAAGACCCAAAAAATAATCCCTCCCAAAAACTCCTAGACACCATAAAGAGTTTCAGCAAAGTAGCTGGATACAAAATCAACTTACAAAAATCAGTAGCCTTTCTGTACACCAACAATGAACAAATTGAGAAGGAATACAGGAAAACAATTCCATTTACAATAGCCTCAAAAAAATCAAACACCTAGGAATAAACTTAATGATGTAAATGACCTCTACAAGGATAACTACAAACCACTGTAGAGATTGAGGAAGACTACAGAAGATGACAATATCTCCCATGCTCATGGATTGGCAGAGCCAACATGGTAAAAATGGCTACACTACCAAAAGCAATCTACATGTTCAACACAATTCCCATCAGAATCCCTACAACATTCATCACAGAGATTGAAAAACCTACCCTAAAGCTCATTTGGAAGCACAAAAGACTGCAAATAGCCAAGGCAATACTGAGCAGAAAGAACAATGCTAGAAGTATCACAATACCTGACTTCAAACTATACTACAGAGCCATAGCAATAAAAACAGCATGGTACTGGCACAAAAACAGATATGAAGACCAGTGGAACAGAGGACCTGAATATGAATATGAATCCACCCAGCTACACCCACCTTATTTTTGACAAAGGTACCAAAACATACCATGGAGAAAAGACAGCCTCTTCAACAAATGTTGATAGGAAAAGTGGTTATCTGCATGCAGAGAACTAAAACTAGATCTATATTTATCACCCTGTACTAGTAACAACTCAAAGTGGATTAAGGACCTTAATATCAGATCCAAAACCTTGCAAATAGTACAGGAAAAAGCAGGGAATACTCTGGAAGCAATAGGTATAGACAAGAACTTCCTCAGTAGGACTCAAGCAAGCCAGCAACTAAGAGAAAAGATGGACAAATAGGACTACATGAAATTAAAAAGCTTCTGCACAGAAAAGAAATGGTCTCCAAATTGAAGAGACCACCCACAGAATGGGAGAAAATCTTTGCTAACTATACATCAGACAAGGGACTGAAAACCAGAATATATAGGGGGCTCAAAAAACTAAACTCCCCAAAAATCAATGAACCAATAAAGAAGTGGGCAACTGAACTAAACAGAACTTTTTCAGAGGAAAAAGTCCAAATGGCCAAAAAAACACATGAAAAAATGCTCACCATCCCCGGCCATAAAGGAAATGCAAATCAAAACCACACTAAGATTCCACTTCACCCCTGTTAGAATATCAAAGAACACAAACAACAACAAATGTTGGTGAGGATATGCAGAAAAAGTAACCTTCATACATTGCTGGTGAGAATGTAAGCTAGTACAACCACTTTGGAAAACAATACGGAGGCTTCTTAAAAAACTAAACATAGATTTGCCACATGGTCCAGCAAAACCACTCCTAGGGATATATCCGAAGAAATACGACTCGGGTTATTACAAAGACACCTGCACACCCATGTTTATTGCAGCACTATTCACAATAGCCAAGCTATGGAAATAGCCAAAATGACCCACTACCAGCAAATGGATTAAGAAAATGGGGGATTCCAAGATGGCGGCTAGAGGTAGGAAGCAGAAAGCGACCCTCCTATAGTGAAATCTTGGAGAGACGCTGGAGACACACTTTACAGGCATAATCACCGAGAAAAGGCATAACTTTGACTCCTCCACATCTCCAGCCGGCGCAGAGAATCTCCACTTCACGTTAAACGGAGAACCGAGGAGGCCCCCGGGCCGCCAGTGGCCGGCGCCCATACGGCTTGGGAAGACGCGGACCAGGTGAGCTTCGCGGTACCGCGGTTCCCCCACAGACAAGCCTGGGCCAGAGCAGCATAGCCCCCTGGACAGACTGACCTCCACCCGGGAAAAAAAGAGAAACTGAGTACTAAGCAATAAGAACAGTTAAGACACGCTGGAAAGAGGGTGGGGCGCCCTGAGCGCTGAAGATTGGGGGAAGGGAATCCTTCCCGGGACTGTAAATAAACGAGCCGGGCGGGCCGGAGAGGCTCTGGCGGGAGCAGGGCGCGCCAGCAACCAGGAGCGGGGATGCTTGTGAGAGGAGGGAAGACCCACTCCCCAGTGAACTGTAAATAAACACGCAGGCCTGACAACGCGGGGCAGTGTCGCCTTTCCCAGTGCTTGGAAAGGGAAAAGCCTGTAGCAGAGGCCCCCCTCCCCAGCACAGGAGAACTCTGAGCAAACAAAGCCTGTGGGACCAGGTGAGTGCTAAGCTCACCCCAGAGATCTGCATAAATAACGCCTCCAGCTACAGGCTGAGAGCAGCAGGCAGGCGAGCCACAGTTGCAGATACCACTCTCAGAACTGCCTCCAGACGCTTTTTTTTCTTTTTCTCCCTACCTTTGATGAGAGAACAACCGAATTACACCTGCAAGCCGAAAAACTTACTGAAACTGTATTGCATTTGAACTGGGGACACTTGGTGGGGCTTTTTTTTTTTTTTCTTCTGTGTGTGTGTGAGTGTAGTTTTGTTCTACTTTATGCATCCCCTTTGATGAGACAACTACAGAACAACATCTGAGGCACCAACTCCAGGACTGGAGATTGAGACGGACATCCAAATTATTAAGACTGAAATTGCATTGCATATAAACTTGGAAGTTTTTTGGTTTTTTGGTTTTTTTTCTTTTTTTTAATTTTCTATTTTCCATTTTATTTTAATTCATTTTATAAATAGATATTACTTTCATATACTTATTTTTTATTTTTTTTATCTTTGATTTTCAATCCTCTCTCTGTCACTCTATTGTCTGTTCAGCTTACTGTCGATTAGTACACTAACACTCCCTGTTTATACCTTTGAAACTCTCTTGTCTGATACCTTGTTCTGCTTTCTCCCTCTTGTCTGTATATTTGTTCTCCCCTTTTCTTTAACTTCTTGCTTTCCATCTCAGCTCACTCTTCCATTCTCAATATTACCATTGTTATTATTACAAGCTAGAAAATACTTAATTACACACAGTACAGGGACAGTAACAACACCAAGGACAATGACAGGAAGACAGAAAAAACAAGGAAACCAGTTTCCCCACAGCAAAAAATTAGTACAGGAACCAGAGGGGAATGAAGAGAACAGAAACTCAGAGCCAGACTCCAACAAAATGAAGATAAACTATGCCAAAGGACCCAATGAAGCCTACAAGAATAATTTAAAAGAAGACATACTACAAGTACTCAATGAGAATTTTATAGAGATGATACTGGATAGGGTCAACCAAAATGTACAGGAGACACTCAAGAAATTCCAAGACAATAAAAATAGAGAATTTGAAAAAGCAAAAGAAGAAATAAAGGAAACCATAGAAGCACTGTATAAACACCAAAGTGAAAGAGAGAACACAATGAATAAATGGATAAATGAACTCAGGACAAAAATAGACAACAATAAAGAAGAAAACAGCCAGGATATGGAAAACCTCAGAAAAAAGAATGAAACAGAACTGCAAAACAAAACGGAAGGCCAATCCAGCAGAATAGAACAAACAGAAGACAGAATCTCAGAACTTGAAGATGAAATGGTAATTAAAGGAAAAACTGAAGAACTACTAATTAAACAACTCAAGACCTGTGAAAAGAAAATGCAAGAACTCACCGACTCCATCAAAAGACCAAACTTGAGAATCATGGGCATCGAAGAAGGAGAAGAGGTGCAAGCGAAGGGAATGCGTAATATATTCAACAAAATAATAACGGAAAATTTCCCAAATCTACAGAAAGATATTCCCATACAAATGCAAGAGGCCTCCAGGACACCAAACAGACCAGATCAAAATAGAACTACTCCACGACATATCATCATTAAAACAACAAGTTCAGAAACTAAGGAAAGAATATTGAAGGCTGCAAGAGAGAAAAAACAAGTAACATACAAAGGTAAACCCATCAAAATCACAGCAGACTTCTCAACAGAAACATTAAAAGCAAGAAGAGCGTGGGGTGAGATCTTCCGGGCACTGAATGAAAATAACTTCAACCCCAGGATACTCTACCCAGCAAAGCTATCATTCAAAATAGATGGAGCAATAAAAGTCTTCCATGATAAGCAGAAACTAAAACAATATGTGACCACAAAGCCACCATTACAAAAGATTCTGCAAGGGATCCTGCACACAGAAAGTGACACCCAACTTAACCATGAAAAGGCAGGCAGCACCAAACCACAGGATAAGAAAAAGCAAGACAGTAGAGAGTAACATCAAGTTAGGTACACACAATCAAACCTTCAAACAACTAAGATAACTAAATGGCAGGAATCACCACATACCTATCAGTACTAACACTTAATGTTAATGGACTTAATTCACCCATCAAAAGACACCGTTTGACAAAATGGATTAAAAAAGAAGATCCAACAATTTGTTGCTTACAGGAGACTCATCTCACCGACAGAAATAAGCATATGCTTAGGATGAAAGGCTGGAAGAAGATTTACCAAGCCAATGGCCCCCGAAAACAAGCAGGAGTAGCAATACTTATCTCTGACAAAGTAGACTTCAAACCTACATTGATCAAACGAGATAAAGAAGGACATTCCATACTAATAAAAGGGGAAATAGACCAAAAGGAAATAATAATCATCAATCTGTACGCACCCAATGTCAACGCACCCAATTTCATCAAACATACCCTGAAAGACCTAAAAGCATATATAAACGCCAACACAGTGGTTGTGGGAGACTTTAACACTCCATTATCATCAATAGATAGGTCATCCAAACAAAAACTCAATAAAGAAATCCAAGATCTAAAATATGCAATAGATCAAGTGGACCTAGTAGATGTCTACAGAACATTTCATCCAACCTCTACACAATATACATTCTTCTCAGCAGCCCATGGAACCTTCTCCAAAATAGATCATATCCTAGGGCACAAAGCAAGCCTCAGCAAATATAAGAAAATAGAAATAATACCATGCATACTATCTGACCACAATGCAGTAAAAGTAGAACTCAACAACAAAAGTAAAGACAAAAAACATGCAAACAGCTGGAAACTAAATAACTCATTACTTAATGAAGAATGGATCATCGATGCAATAAAAGAGGAAATTAATATGTTCCTAGAAGTCAATGAAAATGAAAACACAACCTACCGGAACCTATGGGACACAGCTAAGGCAGTCTTGAGAGGAAAGTTTATAGCCATGAGTGCATATATTAAAAAGATTGAAAGATCTCAAATCAATGACCTAATGATACATCTCAAACTCCTAGAAAAACAAGAACAAGCAAATCCCAAAACAAATAGAAGGAGAGAAATAATAAAAATAAGAGCTGAAATCAACGAAATAGAAACCAAAAAAACCATACAAAGAATTAATGAAACAAAAAGTTGGTTCTTTGAAAAAATAAACAAGATCGATAGACCCCTGGCAAACCTGACTAAAATGAGGAGAGAAAAAACCCAAATTAGTAGAATCAGGAATGCAAAAGGGGAGATAACAACAAACACCATGGAAGTCCAGGAAATCATCACAGACTACTTTGAGAACCTATATTCAAATAAATTTGAAAATCTCAAAGAAATGGACAGATTTCTAGATACATATGATCATCCAAAACTGAACCAAGAGGAAATTAATCACCTGAATAGACCTATAACACAAAATGAAATTGAAGCAGCAATCAAGAGTCTCCCCAAAAAGAAAAGTCCAGGACCTGATGGATTCTCTGCTGAATTCTATCAGACCTTTAAAGAAGAACTGATACCAACCCTCCTTAAACTGTTCCATGAAATAGAAAGGGAAGGAAAACTGCCAAACACATTTTATGAAGCCAGTATTACACTTATCCCAAAACCAGGCAAAGACACCTCCAAAAAGGAGAACTATAGGCCAATCTCCTTAATGAACATTGATGCAAAAATCCTCAACAAAATAATGGCAAATCGAATTCAGCAACACATCAAAAAGATTATTCACCACGACCAGGTAGGCTTCATCCCAGGGATGCAGGGGTGGTTCAACATACGAAAATCAATAAACGTAATAAACCACATTAACAGAAGCAAAGACAAAAACCACTTGATCATCTCAATAGATGCAGAAAAAGCCTTTGATAAGATCCAACATCATTTCATGATAAAAGCTCTAAGAAAACTAGGAATAGAAGGAAAGTTCCTCAACATTATAAAAGCTATATATGACAAACCTACAGCCAGCATTATACTTAACGGAGAAAAATTAAAACCATTCCCTCTAAAATCAGGAACCAGACAACGATGCCCACTATCTCCACTCCTATTCAACATAGTACTGGAATTCCTAGCCAGAGCAATTAGGCAAGAAGAAGGAATAAAAGGAATACAAATAGGTAAAGAAACTGTCAAAATATCCCTATTTGCAGACGACATGATCCTATACCTTAAAGACCCAAAAAACTCTACTCAGAAGCTTCTAGACATCATCAATAGCTATAGCAAGGTAGCAGGATATAAAATCAACATAGAAAAATCATTAGCATTTCTATACACTAACAATGAGCAAACGGAAAAAGAATGTATGAAAACAATTCCATTTACAATAGCCTCAAACAAAATCAAATACCTAGGTGTAAACCTAACAAAAGATGTGAAAGACCTCTACAAGGAAAACTATACACTTCTGAAGAAAGAGATTGAGGAAGACTATAGAAAGTGGAGAGATCTCCCATGCTCATGGATTGGTAGAATCAACATAGTAAAAATGTCGATACTCCCAAAAGTAATCTACATGTTTAATGCAATTCCCATCAAAATTCCAATGACATTCATCAAAGAGATTGAAAAATCTACTGTTAAATTTATATGGAAACACAAGAGGCCACGAATAGCCAAGGCAATACTCAGTCAAAAGAACAATGCAGGAGGTATCACAATACCTGACTTCAAACTATATTACAAAGCAATAATAATAAAAACAGCATGGTACTGGCACAAAAACAGACATGAAGACCAGTGGAACAGAATAGAGGATCCAGATATGAAGCCACACAACTATAAGCAACTTATCTTTGACAAAGGAGCTAAAAATATACGATGGAGAAATAGCAGCCTCTTCAACAAAAACTGCTGGGAAAACTGGTTAGCAGTCTGCAAAAAACTGAAACTAGATCCATGTATATCACCCTATACCAAGATTAACTCAAAATGGATCAAGGATCTTAATATCAGACCCCAAACTCTTAAGTTGATACAAGAAAGAGTAGGAAGTACTCTGGAGTTAGTAGGTATAGGTAAGAACTTTCTCAATGAAACCCCAGCAGCACAGCAACTAAGAGATAGCATAGATAAATGGGACCTCATAAAACTAAAAAGCTTCCGTTCATCAAAAGAAATGGTCTCTAAACTGAAGAGAACACCCACAGAGTGGGAGAAAATATTTGCCAATTATACATCAGACAAAGGACTGATAACCAGAATATACAGGGAACTTAAAAAACTAAATTCTCCCAAAACTAATGAACCAATAAAGAAATGGGCATGTGAACTAAACAGAACTTTCTCAAAAGAAGAAATTCAAATGGCCAGAAAACACATGAAAAAATGCTCACCATCTCTAGCAATAAAGGAAATGCAAATTAAAACCACACTAAGATTCCACCTCACCCCTGTTAGAATAGCCATCATCAGCAACACCACCAACAACAGGTGTTGGCGAGGATGCGGGGAAAAAGGAACCCTCTTACACTGTTGGTGGGAATGTAGACTAGTACAACCACTCTGGAAAAAAATTTGGAGGCTACTTAAAAAGCTGGACATCGATCTACCATTTGATCCAGCAATACCACTCTTGGGGATATACCCAAAAGACTGTTACTCCAGAGGCACCTGCACATCCATGTTTATTGCGGCACTATTCACAATAGCCAAGTTATGGAAACAGCCAAGATGCCCCAGCACTGACGAATGGATTAAGAAAATGTGGTATCTATACACAATGGAATTTTATGCAGCCATGAAGAAGAACGAAATGTTATCATTCACTGGTAAATGGATGGAATTGGAGAACATCATTCTGAGTGAGGTTAGCCTGGCTCAAAAGACCAAAAATCGTATGTTCTCCCTCATATGTGGACATTAGATCAAGGGCAAACACAACAATGGAATTAGACTTTGAGCACATGATAAAAGCGAGAGCACACAAGGGAGGGGTGAGGATAGGTAAGACACCTAAAAAACTAGCTAGCATTTGTTGCCCTTAATGCAGAGAAACTAAAGCAGATACCTTAAAGCAACTGAGGCCAATAGGAAAAGGGGACCAGGAACTAGAGAAAAGGTTAGATTAAAAAGAATTAACCTAGAAGGTAACACCCATGCACAGGAAATCAATGTGAGTCAATGCCCTGTATAGCTATCCTTATCTCAACCAGCAAAACCCCTTGTTCCTTCCTATTATTGCTTATACTCTCTCTACAACAAAATTAGAGATAAGGGCAAAATAGTTTCTGCTGGGTATTGAGGGGGGGAGCGGGAGGGGGTGGAGTGGGTGGTAAGGGAGGGGGTGGGGGCAGGGGGGAGAAATAAACCAAGCCTTGTATGCACATATGAATAATAAAAGAAAAATGAAAAAAAAAAAAAGAAAATGGGGTATTTTTACACGGTGGAATTTTACTTAGCCACAAGGAAGAATGATATTTTTCCACTCACAAGTAAATGGTTGGAATTGGAGAACATCATCTTAAGCAAAGTTAGCTGGATTCAGAAGGCCAAAAATCACATGTTCTCCCTCATACACAGATTATAGACCTAAAAGAAATGCACTAATATTATTGGATATGGGTCACACAGTAAGGGGGTCCACGCATGGGAGGAATAAGGAAAGGGAAGGAAACCTAAAACTTGAATGTGGTTGATGTGTTCACTGTAGTGAAGCAAATATAGCAATCTTAAACTGGCAGAGGCCACTATGGGAAGGGGACTAGGAAGTAGTGAAGAGGTCTGGTAGAGATGAACCAATGTGGGTAGCAATATACAAATGCATGGAAGCAACGCTTTGGAATACTTCTGTGTAGCTATCTTTTATCTTAAACTATCAAAAACACTATGACTTTCTTATTATCTCGTATGTTTTCTCTTCAACAAATTGAAGAAGAGGGTAGAACATGTTCTGCCCAGAAGCAGGAGTGGGGTGGTTGGTGGCCCAAACAATGTATACACATGTGAGTAAGTGTAAAAAGCAATAAAATAAATAAATAAATAAATAAATAAAAGGGGAGGTGCTAGTTGAGTGGCTTAAGTTGTAGAGCACCAGCCTAGAAAGCATAAAGCCTGGAGTTCAAACCCCAGTGCTGCTAAATAAATAAATAAATAAAATATAGTTCTGTACAATAAAGGAAATAATTACCAGAAATCCAGAACTATTTTTTTAAACAAAGTCTTTCTATGTAGCCCATGTTGGTCTCAAACTCAAGATTCTCCTGCCCCAGCTTCCTGCGTGCTGAAATTGCATTCATGTGCCACTCAGCTCCCAGAATTACTCTTTATTACACGAAGTTATCAGAATGATTCCTGTAGGAATTTTCCCCATAAAAAATTATGAAAGTCATGGTTTCCTTTCTGTCTTTTATCTTTTTTTACCTATTGTGTTGGATAGAACTCTCAGGGCAGTGTTATTTGTAAAGACTATAGAAGCCATCACAAAAAAAAAAAGAAAGAAAGAAATCATGAAGGAGGAAGTACACAAAAATTCCCACATCATCCCACACATATTTTTAAAGGAAAGTTGTAGAAAAGTTGGTCCATGAAAGGAATGACTGACATCATGGAAAGCATGTGGCTAACAATGAATCTGTGTTTTCCTAACATAAGATGATAGTCTGACCATCTGAATAAACAGCATAAGAAGTGATACACCTATACCAAAATGGCACCAGCAGGTAGAAAAATACCAAGAGAGAGGTAAGAGTAAGAAGAATTTAAATTGTGTGTTACAGAAACGAAGTGTTTCAGTCCCTGGAGTACACATTGACTGTGAAGACTTTAAACAGCTCTACCATAAGAACAGTTAATTGAATGAAGGTGAGGAGTGGGAGTGGCTATGGTAAGGAATTTTACTTGTAGTTTTGTGGAACTTTTGTGTCTTTGAACACAATTGATTTCCTGATGTTCCCAGGACATCTCAAATTTTTGGTAGTGAGATCACCAGACAGTACCCCACCCTGGCCCCCACACTATGAAGATTTACAGCTTTACGAGAGCACACAAGGGAGGGATGAGGATAGGTAAGACACCTAAAAAACTAGCTAGCATTTGTTGCCCTTAACACAGAGAAACTAAAGCAGATACCTTAAAGCAACTGAGGCCAATAGGAAAAGGGGAACAGGTACTAGAGAAAAGGTTAGATCAAAAAGAATTAACCTAGAAGGTAACACCCACGCACAGGAAATCAATGTGAGTCAATGCCCTGTATAGCTATCCTTATCTCAACCAGCAAAAACTCTTGTTCCTTCCTATTATTGCTTATACTCTCTCTACAACAAAATTAGAAATAAGGGCAAAATAGTTTCTGCTGGGTATTGGGGGAGGGGGAGGGAGGGGGTGGAGTGGGTGGTAAGGGAGGGGGTGGGGGCAGTGGGGAGAAATGAACCAATCCATGTATGCACATATGAATAATAAAAGAAAAATGGAAAAAAAAAAGATTTACAGCTTTAAACAACCTTACTGAGGAGGCCCAAACCTCACTTTACAGTTCTTCACTTACTTCTTGTCTCTCCCATGAAGATAGGGTGTCAGATCCTAGAGTGCTATGTCAATCTTTATTCCTTGATTCTTTTTGGCTTTGGTTTTCTCCTTTTCTATATACAAAATAATTATGACCACAGAGAGGATCCATGCTGTCATCAGCTCTGTTATGAAGTCTGAGTGAGGTTCTCATTCACCAGCAGCTCCTCCACCTTCCAGTACAGCATTTCCCTAGCCTATCACAAAAGGAAAATTCCTCTAACTCCTTATCAGTGGTCAAGAATTTGGTGTTGCTTCCTTAGTAGTTCCTATGGAAGACATGCTTTAGACATGTCAAGTACAGTGGTCCACAGGCAGAGTTTCCCAAACAGGTAGGAAAGACAATGCAAGACTGTTCAAAAGGTCTCAAGTAATTCATTTTTATAGTCATCTTTGGTATTAAAACTCCATACTCAGAATGATAAAGATTACCTCTCCTGGAATAAATTGTGATGATGCTGAAATTTCCAAACAAGGTTGCAAGATAATAAAAAGTGGTGTACATGATGTGGCCATGTGCTTGGATATAGCAGTTCATTAAGAATAAATGCTATAACATAAACCAACACTAAGTTTTTAGAATTTTTGGCAAATAACAGAGCAATTAGGCAAGAAGAAGAAATAAAAGGAATACAAATAGGTAAAGAAACTGTCAAAATATCCCTATTTACAGACGACATGATCTGATATCTTAAAGACCCAAAAAACTCTACCCAAAAACTCCTAGACACCATAAACATCTACAGAAGGTGGCAGGATACAAAATCAACTTACAAAAATCATTAGCTTTTCTATACACCAAAAAGGAATACATTGAGAAAGAATATATGGAAACAATTCCATTCACAATAGCCTCAAAAAAATCAAATACCTAAGAGTAAACTTAACAAAGTACGTGAATGATCTCTAAAGGAGAACAACAACCCCCTGAAGAAAGAGATCGAGGAAGACTACAGAAGGTGGAAAGATCTCCAATGCTCGTGGATTGGTAAAATCAACATAGTAAAAATGGCTATACTACCAAAAGCAATGTTTAATGCAATTCCCATCAAAATCCCAATGAATTTCATCACAGAGATTGGAAAATCTACCTGAAAGTTCATTTGGAAACACAAGAGATGGTGAACAGCCAAGGCAATACTCAGCAAAAAGAACAATGCTGGAGGTATCACAATACCCAATTTAAAACTATATAACAAAGCAATAGCAATAAAAACAGCATGGTACTGGCACAAAAACAGATATGAAGACCAATGGAACAGAATAGAGGACCCAGATATAAATCCACATAGCTATGCCCACCTTATTTTTGAAAAGGTGCCAAAGATATACAATGGAGAAAAGACAGCTTCTTCAAAAAATGTTTCTGGGAAAAGTGGTTATCTGCCTGCAAAAAACTGAAATTAGATACATGTTTATTACCCTGTACTAGTATCAACTCAAAATGGATCAAGGACCTTAATATCAGACCCAAAAATCTGAAGTTAGTACAGAAAAGAGTAGGAAATCCTCTGGAATTAATAGGTATAGGCAAGAACTTTCTCAATGGAACCCCAGCAGCTCAGTAAGAGATAGCATAGATAAATGGGACTTCATAAAACTAAAAAGCTTCTGCTCAATGAAAGAAATGGTATCTAAACCAAACAGACCACCCACAGAGTGGGAGAAAACATTTGCCAGCTAGACATCAGACAAAGGACTGATAACAAAGGACTGAATAGACAGGGAGCTCAAAAAACTAAACTCTCCCAAAATCAATGAACCAATAAAGAAATGGACAACTGAACTAAACAGAACTTTTTCAAAAGAAGAAATTCAAATGGCAAAAAAAAACACATGAAAAAATGCTCACCATCCCTGGCCATAAAGGAAATGCAAATCAAAACCACACTAAGATTCCACCTCACCCCTGTTAGGATAGCTATCAACAAAAACACCACCAACAACAAGCATTGGTAAGGATGTGGGAAAAAAAGAACACTCATACACTGCTGGTGGGAATGCAAGCTAGTGCAACCACTCTGGGAAAAAAATATGGAGGCTTCTTTAAAAACTAAACATCGATTTGCCATATGATCCAGCAATACCACTTCTAGGGATATACCCAAAGGAATACAACTCAGGTTACTCCAGAGGCACCTGCACACCCATGTTTATTGCAACACTATTCACAACAGCCAAATTATGGAAACAGCCAAGATGCCCCACTACTGACAAATGGATTAAGAAAATGTGGTATTTATACACAATGGAATTTTACTCAGCCATGAAGAAGAATGAAATCTTATCATTCACAAGTAAATGGATGGAACTCGAGAACATCATCCTGAGCGAGGTTAGCCAGGCTCAGAAGACCAAAAATCATATGTTCTCTCTCATATGCGGACTTTAGATCTAGGGCAAAGACAGTAATGTTGTTGGACTTGGGTCACACACTAAGGGGAGAGCACATACAGGAGGAATGCAGATAGGTAGGAAACCCAAAACTTGAAAGTGTCTGATGTCCCCACTGCAGAGGAGCTAATATAGTAACCTTAAAGCGACAGAGGTCAATATGGCAAGGTGACCAGGAAGTAGTGAAGAGGTGAGATAGAGATGAATCAATTTGGGTTGTAATACACTTGTGCATGGAAGCAATGCTAGGAATCTCTCTATATAGCTATCCTTATCTCAACTAGCAAGAACGCTTTGTCTTCCTTATTATTGCTTATGTCTTCTCTCCAACAAAATTGAAGAAAAGGGCAGAACAGGTTCTGTCTAGAAGCTAGGGGGATGGGCGGGAGTGGAAGGGGGGAGGAGGGAAAGGGGAGAAATGACCCAAACAATGTGTGCACATATGAATATATGAATAAAGAGAGAAAAAAGAATTTTTGACAAATAACCATAAGGTAGTCCTGATCTCCATACCTGTCCAGTACTAATGCAGGAATTACTAGGAAGCCCGCAACAACAATCTCAGCTACTTGGAACTCGCCTAGAAACCATTGCAAACTCTAAGACTGCCACATGCCATGCATCTATGTATAACTCTCAGAAAGGAATAATGACTTGAGATTCTCTTACATCTTCCAAATATAATATGTGCCTCCCACTAGTGAAATCTAAACTAGAATCTCACTGGTATGAGAGTCTGTGAAATGTGTCTTCCTGGCTTCTAGCTTCTGTAGAACAGAGAAGTGTTTATGAGGTCCGAGATTATGTAAAATACCAATAGACAATATTCAGTATAGGGCATTCCTTTGGAAAGTCAGCATCCAGACACTCCAAACTATAACAAGAACATCATGCTTCTACCAATACAAGAGATATCCTCCCTCAAATAAAGACTCTCTTTAGGACATAACAGGTCTGACAAGAGCAAATGTGATAATATGGATCAACATTAAGTTGATATACAATCACATTAAGTCTATATACAATCACTGTATCCATCCCAGGGGGTGTTATTTACTCTTTTACTAGAGTCAAATTTCCACCTCAGTATTGACCATCAGCACTGCTTTATGTATGAAAGTATAGTGAAAGGAGAGATGAAAAGTGGTTAATGTAAACATATGGTTACATAACAAATAAAAGAGGAAAATATGCTTAGCTGCTATCATCCTCATTTTCATAACTGGTTTTCATGGTTAAAGATATTTTTTAGCTGGGCATGATGGTGCACATTGTACTCTCAACACTGGGGAGGTTAAAGCAGGAGGATTGCAAGTTCCAGAAAAGCATGAGCTACATAGCAAAACACTATCTTTTTAAAAAGACATGTTTTAGCCTTCTTCTACTACACATTCATGATTCTTTTGCTCTCATCCATTAGCTTAGCTGACAGTCTAGATTTGGGAGAGGGGGGCCAATCTTTATTTCTGAAGTCCCTGAGGTCTTATCTATATTATGTTGTAGTACTCTTTTACTAATCCTTAGTACTGTGGGAGTACTGAGACATGCTTCAAAGAAACTTCTGGTTCAAGACATAGTCCCGAGGTGGTAGTGATGGTGGCTGGGGAGGGTGGTTGGCTGGGGCTGGCATCCAGGTTGTGGTTACTGTTGGTGACTATGCTTCAAGCGGTGTCTACTTTGGGGGCAGAGTTTTCATCAGAAGCATGCAGAGAGTTAGGCTTCTCTAGCAACTTGCTCTGCAGCTCTTGTGATTGTCTTGAACAGTTCAACCTACTTTATCTGGATCCTGATTGCAGAGGGTGCTGTCAGGAAGAAGCACATTTTGAAACCAAGAATCTGTATGCAGGAGCTATTCTTGAAGTCTGTGGATGAAAATTAAGGGGGTTCCTTCAAGTCCAAGCTTTCATCAGTAATGATAAACCCAAACTGCTCAGAGGACTACAAATCAAATATGTTTATGGTTCAGACCCTGTATGAAAGCTTTTGGATGACAACAGGAGCATTGCTGAAGAACTGAGCATCCTCAAATGGGACACAGATAGTGTGGAAGAATTTCTGAGTGAAAAATTGGAACACATATAAATCTTGCTTAAATTTTGTCCTTTTGTTGCCTTATCAAATGAAATATTACAGCACCAAGAAAGTACTTTAGTTTTGCTTGCCGCCACTAATAAGTCTTTACTGTGAAGCATTAAGCATCTAATTAGAAGTTGAGATGGCACACAGCCGGTGATATGTAAGGAGTTGGCAAGTTTAACAAAACCCATTTTTTATACAATTCTATCCTTCGCATTTGTTGGTGCTATTAATGAATTGTTTTTGAAACAGGCTTGTGGTTAGTTATGCAAATGATAGTTGGTGATAATTGGCCCAGTTTTATTTACAACAGATTTTTAAGTTAGAGGGATTAATAAGGGAGTGCTGTGTGCTCTTTCTAAAGTAATGACAGAAAACTACAAAGCAAGATATACCAAGCCTCAACAGATTACCTGCACCTCAGAGCTTCTCATTGTGTAATTCCCATATTTCTGTTGAGTAGAAATATTATTTATAGTTTATAATGAAGGCACTGCATAAAAACTTTGTAGATTCATTGTTATGAAACAAATTCAAGATCTTCAGTAAGAATGAAATATTCACAAAGGTTTGCATTAATGAAGACTACAAAGAAAACCTTTCTTAAGGATTTCTTAGAGCTAATATTTGGCAAATTTTTGAGCTTTATATTCTTACAGAAAAGTCTCATTTAAAAATGGTCACTTGAATTCTTACTGTTACTGTTTTGCAGTGCTAGGAATCAAGTGCTCTAGCATGGAGCTGCATCCCCTGCCCTGTTAACAAGCTTCCAGGAATGTCCCTGCTAATGAATGGTCTGAAGACCACATGTAGAGTATACCAGAGTTCTGGTTTGGTTACTGTTGGGACTATTCTAAAGTGCTCCATACTGCACACTGTAATACCTTAAACTGCACAGGAATGACAATAATGAATATAACAGAAAATCAGCAGGTCTTTTAAATATCCCATTGATAATTATGAACAGTAATATATCTAGATGTTTTAATACCATGGGGCCAATTCATGATAAGTTTATTATGTAAAAAAGTGTTCTCTCATGACATTTTTATTTTAGGCTTTTCAAAATTGTTTGGATTATAGTCAGCCTCTAGTTTTGTTTTTCCTGTTGTGATGTTTGTGAATATTATTCAGTTTAGTAAAAAATGTATCAAACATGAAAAAAAAATAAAATAAAATAAAAATGGTCACTTGTAAGGCCAAAATATAAATTAAAACATTCAAAAATATGAATAAAAAAAGACATAGTCCCCTTTTCCCCATTGTCTAACAATGACCATATCTCCCCTATGATAATCAGGAGCAATTACTTCAGCCAATTCAATAAAGCCCCCTCTTTGCCTATGAGTTTCCTATTGCTGCTATAACAAATAACCACAAATTTACTGGTTTAAAATAATACAAATTTATTAGCCTACAGTACTAGAGACCAGTAGTCCAAAATATGTCTTACAAAGTTAAAACCAAGGTGGTCCAGAGCTGGTTCCTCCTGGAGGCTCTAGGATAGAATCTACTTTCTTGCCTTTTCCACCTTCTGGAGACTGGTGCATTCCTCTTGTGGTTACCCAGGCAATAATCATATCACCCCACCCTCTACCTCCATTGTCACACTCCTTCTTTGACTCTCCCAAATCCCTGTCTTCAAATAATAAAAGATAATGTCATCTTAAAATCTTTAACTTAATCATATTTTTTATCCCTTTTACCATGGAAAGTAACATATTCACAGGTTCTGGGAATGTGAATGTGAATATTGGGGTTGGGTATATGGACAGTATTCTACCACCAAAGTGCCTTTCATTCAGGAGCATGAGGAACCCAAAATGACCAGGTGATCATCTCAACTTCCAAGCTTAAAAGAACTATAACTGTGTACTCAGATACTATTCTTTCCCCTGAGAACTAAAATCTCTAAATCAAAGATTCCTAAGTTGCAGGAACAAGAAGCACAAATTTGAGCCAGGCACAGTGTCACGCACCTGTCGCCCCAACTACTCAAGAGGCCTAGGCAGAAGGATTGCTTGAGCCCAGGAATTTGAGGACAGCCTGAGAAACATAACAAGATCCCATCCAAAAAAACTTAAAAAGAAGCACAAATTTTGTATGGGGATATCAGATAATAATGGCACTGTTCCTAGGCCTGTGTGTTCTGCCTGTGGGATGTAAATCACCATACATTGGTCATTGATTCTGACTATATACCATATCTTCTATGATAGAATGCTAACCTTTTAAAGAGTTATCACTCAGCTAATGGAATAATTGAATTTTCAACAAACCATTTCATATTTCCATCTAGTCAGCTACTTCTGAATGATGGAATAAGACTGGCAGATGGTACTGTGGATGTGATTTTTTTTGGCTGCACAATGAGTTCCTAGTACAGAATCACTATCATGTATGATAATGTTATGGTTTGAATATGGAAAGTTCCCTCATAGACTCATATGTTACAGTCTAGGTGCCCAGCTAGTGGTACTATTTTTGGAGGTTCTGGAAACTTTAAGAAATGGGGCCAAACATGATAAAAGTGAGAGCACACAAGGGAGGGGTGAGGATAGGTAAGACACCTAAAAAACTAGCTAGCATTTGTTGCCCTTAACGCAGAGAAACTAAAGCAGATACCTTAAAAGCAACTGAAGCCAATAGGAAAAGGGGACCAGGAACTAGAGAAAAGGTGAGATCAAAAAGAATTAACCTAGAAGGTAACACACACACACACAGGAAATTAATGTGAGTCAACTCCCTGTATAGCTATCCTTATCTCAACCAGCAAAACCCCTTGTTCCTTCCTATTATTGCTTATACTCTCTCTACAACAAAATTAGAAATAAGAGCAAAATAGTTTCTGCTGGGTATTGAGGGGGTGGGAGGAGAGGGAGGGGGCGGAGTGGGTGGTAAGGGAGGGGGTGGGGGCAGGGGGGAGAAATGACCCAAGCCTTGTATGCACATATGAACAATAAAATTTAAAAAATAAATAAGTAAAATAAAATACTTTTTAAAATCTCAAAAAAAAAAAAAAAGAAAGAAATGGGGCCAAGCTGGAAGAAGTAGGTGATTAGGGAGTTGGTCCTTGGAGTATCTTGTCCTTGGCCCATTCCTGAGTCACTCTCTGCTTCCTGTCCATCATGAGGTAAATCAGCTCCTCCATCATACACTTCCACCATGACATTTTTCCCAAGTGCCTGGGGCCAAGCAACCATGAACCAAATGCTCTGAATCCATGAGTTAAAATAAATCTTTCATCCCTTAAGTTGCTCTCTCAGGTATTTTGTCAAAGTGACAAGAAAAGTAACCAGTACAGATACTATCGTAGTGAATAATTCAGTAAGTCTATGAATGATGGTATCAGCAAAAGTATTTTATGCAAGGAAGATAAATCTGTATCCAGAGTAAGTACCTATTCCAAGGAGGAATAGAAAAAATCTAATACATAGTCACCTTGTTATAAGATAGCCAGATAGTTCTGGAGGGCAGAGTGTAATATTATAAATGAGGCTCCGGGCTCTGCAGTTGCCAGGTTTGGTACTTATCAAAAGTGTGTCCAGATTAGCCTTGATGAGAAAAAGTCCAACTCCAAAACCCACTGATAACTTATGTTATTGACACTATGAGTCCAGTGAGAGTACCGAAGTAGCTTGGGAAGCAGAGTAGATTGACACAGGAAAGGTCCTCTTGTCATGATGATTTTGAGCACCACCTCTATAATAGATGGCACTTGATAAGCAATCAGGTATGCCACAAGCATCTCCACACCTGGGCCCTTACAAAGGTTGATCCACATACCAAGTTTGCAACTCACTGTTATCAATCTTTCTATCTCTTTTTTTCTAAATCCCCTGACCATCCAGCTTAACCATTAGCCACTTCCTATGAATCAGCATAGAATCATAACTTCTGGTCTTCTCTCCTTCCAGGCAAAACAGACAACTAAATGTGCTCCTCAAAGTTCTGTCCACTAAAAAGATACTCCTCCTTGAGAGATTCTATAATACTGATGTCATCCACTCTCAGGTGGAACCAGCATATCATCAGAGCCATCTGTAAATCACACCTGAATTATTTTTCCCTTATCAATTGGTCATAGGAAGCTTTCCATGGAGCTCAGGTATGGATTAGAGGAGAGGTGACAGTGAAACAGGATCAGATGCCATTGGAGATATTAAAATATGCAGGTGGCATATGTGCAATGGCTGACACTTTGAAAAAAATATTATGTGCCAGAAACTTTCTTTATCTAATCTCCACAACAACCCTAGGAGATATGGGCTTTTTATTAATGCTTCTATTCTACAGAGAGAAAAAACAAGTTAAGTTATTCATCTTAGGTCACCCAACTAGAAAATGTGGTATTGTGAAGTTGGGCAGTCCAACTCCTGAACCTCTGCTCTTAACCATCACTCCATACCTTGGGGAGATAGAGAAGAAAGACCACTGCAAATAGAAAAGATAGCCACAAAGCTCTTTGCTGCTACTGAGGTCCTTTGGTGCCATCTGCTGTTAGGCCAGGGTTGGTAGTGTTGCAGGAAATTACGAGCTGAGATTCTGAGGCAGATTAGCAGGAAGCAATGTTTATTGTGCTGGCACAGACCCAGCAGACTCATGTCCAAAGGCTGAGTTCCAAGAACAAAGGGGTCTCACCTTATATACCCTTGCAAGCAGGTTACAGAAGCAAAAAAACAAAGCTCAACCCACATATGGCTGCATGTGACTTCATTGGCTATTTCATTTCCCCAGTGCTATGTGACCTTCATGTTTCAATTCTTTAAGTTTTATCTCTGCTTTGCCATCCCCTCCCCTGTCTCATCATGAGAACACAACCTGTCTGTTTCTTTTCTGGCCTCCACTTTCTTGCTACATTATTCCCCCTTTTGATGCTCAGACCCACCCAGGGTCAAAGAGCATCACATTGATCTAGGGGGTTGTATTTCCATAGCATCATTACATGTGTGGCTGTTTCTCTTTCTATAATGGCCTCCATAATAGTCTTAATAGACCATAGCAGCAGGGGAGCCAGACAGGGCAATATTAAGCATACCCCTAGGATTAGGCCTATTACCCCTGTCAGAGTTCTGAATCCACCTAAGGCAGAAAACCATCCTCCAAACAGGTCATTGGGATCCCATCCTCTCCAAATCTGGATGGGGACATGAGCAAGCTTTTTCATTTTGTCTGTAATCTCTTCTATGACCTTTTCTTTATCATCAATCTGTAAGCAGCAGTTGCTCAGGTTAAATTTTTCCACAAGCTCCTACCTCAGAGGCCAACAAATAGTCTAAAGCCAAGCAGTTCTGATAGACGGCATTCTGCATCTAAGTGCTTTGTTTTGCCAGTAAATTGAGAGCTCTTGCAGTTTTATTAGTTATAATTTTAACAATAGCCTGCAGCCTGATGATCTGGTTAAGTATATATATAAGGGTGTGATAGCCCCAGGACCCATCTTCTGCCCAGGTGGCATGATTCGCTCAGGAGGCCATTTGTTATCTTTCCAATTGCCAATTTATAAAGCACCCCATTTTTGTCTACTTAATCTTTCTTCATATTTGGGGACTCCCAGTTTTTCACCTTGTCTGAGGGGAAGCAAGAAGAAAGATTGCCTGAACCTGCACACCCATGTTTATTGCAGCACTATTCACAATAGCCAAGTTATGGAAACAGCCAAGATGCCCCAGCACTGATGAATGGATCAAGAAAATGTGGTATCTATACACAATGGAATTCTATGCAGCCATGAAGAAGAACGAAATGTTATCATTCGCTGGTAAATGGATGGAATTGGAGAACATCATTCTGAGTGAGGTTAGCCTGGCCCAAAAGACCAAAAATCATATGTTCTCCCTCATATGCAGACATTAGATCAAGGGAAAACACAACAAGGGGACTGGACTTTGAGCACATGATAAAAGCGAGAGCACACAGGGAGGGGTGAGGATAGGTAAGACACCTAAAAAATTAGCTAGCATTTGTTGCCCTTAACGCAGAGAAACTAAAGCAGATACCTTAAAAGCAACTGAGGCCAATAGGAGAAGGGGACCAGGAACTAGAGAAAAGGTTAGATCAAAAAGAATTAACCTAGAAGGTAACACACATGCACAGGAAATTAATGTGAGTCAGCTCCCTGTACGGCTATCCTTATCTCAACTAGCAAAAATCCTTGTTCCTTCCTATTATTGCTTATACTCTCTCTTCAACAAAATTAGAGATAAGGGCAAAATAGTTTCTGCTGGGTATCGAGGGGGTGGGGGGGAGAGAGAGGGGGCGGAGTGGGTGGTAAGGGAGGGGGTGGGGGCAGAGGGGAGAAATGACCCAAGCATTGTATGCACATATGAATAATAAAAAAAAAAAGAAAGAAAGATGGCCTGATTAAGCATAGCACACAAGATCCAAACCAGCTGCTAGGTAACACTGTATAAGCTTGCTTCCCACAGATCCAATACAGATCCCTGGACACCTGACAATCTATGTTTGTGGTAAGATTGTTCCATGCTCTCTGAAGATCAGAAAAGTTGGCCAGTGGGTGGGGCTAGGGTTCTGTGTGGTTTGGAGCTCCCCACCATTGGCTTTTTTGGGCAGTGTCATTGTAAAACTTCTGTCCTAAACAAGTTAAATCACCCACAGCCACAGCCTATATCTCCATATCCATCCTTGTCTATGGCTGCACATGGATGAAAGAGCATTGACTCTGGTTTATCAGGGCTAAACACTTGGGTGCGGCTGACAAGGTTCTCAGGATTGTGGATGCTCCTGATCTCTAACCATTGTTCCCTAGGGTGGTAAGTGGGGTTGAAGCAGATATGCTGATTACTATGGGAACACAATGAGTAGATGGTGTGGTTGTGAGTGCATGACCCGATGAAAGTGGAATAGCAAAGTCCTAGTGACATCATTTCCTGCCCAAGCGGTGTGCATATATAGCTCACATGAGGAGGGCTCTGAGCCATGAAGGGAAACCACATCAGTAACAATAAACAGTAATTATGCATCCTTTCCAAAAGAGATAGAAAAGAGCATATAAAAACCTTTCACTGTGAGTTCAATCAGCAAGGGCAGTTTCTGCCAAACCTATGGCAAAGATTATGGTGAGAATTACAGCAACAGATACAAACAAGGGGTGACAATGCATCACAGTGAGACAACTGGTGTAAAAATAGTCCAGTTGTCCCATTGGAGAGTCAACTCCTCAAGCTTCTGCTGTGCGTAGACTAGTCAGCTTCCGGACAGTGACTAGAGCACAGCTGTCGTCCTGCTGTTCTTGGTCCCCTGTTGTTTCCTGGGAAGTGGAGTCCTGCCGAGGGAGGGTGCTCAGGTTCTGGAGGGTGATCCTACATGGTGAAGCTGGATCAGGGATGCACACCCATTTGAGAGAAGCTGGTTTGACTCAACTGTGGTGGATCCAAGGAGCAATCTCTGCTACTTTAACTGTGGTAAGAGTAGTAGACAAGATAAAAACAAAAGGGCCACTCCAATGGGGTTTTAAGGGTGGATTTTTTTTTTATCTAAACAATGTCTTTTGTTTTAACTGAGTAGAATTACCATGACAACAATATATTATAAGCATATATGTCCAAGAAAATGCATTTTTTTTTGGCCTCTATTTGCTTCCTTTGCTTTTTTTTTTTTTTCATTTTTCTTTTATTATTCATATGTGCATACAAGGATTGGTTCATTTCTCCCCACTGCCCCCACCCCCTCCCTTACCACCCACTCCACCCCCTCCCTCTCCCCCCCCCAATACCCAGCAGAAACTATTTTGCCCTTATTTCTAATCTTGTTGTAGAGAGAGTATAAGCAATAATAGAAAGGAACAAGGGTTTTTGCTGGTTGAGATAAGGATAACTATACAGGGAATTGACTCACATTGATTTCCTGTGCGTGGGTGTTACCTTCTAGGTTAATTCTTTTTGATCTAACCTTTTCTCTAGTACCTGTTCCCCTTTTCCTATTGGCCTCAGTTGCTTTAAGGTATCTGCTTTAGTTTCTCTGCGTTAAGGGCAACAAATGCTAGCTAGTTTTTTAGGCGTCTTACCTATCCTCACTCCTCCCTTGTGTGCTCTCGCTTTTATCATGTGCTCATAGTCCAATCCCCTTGTTGTGTTTACCCTTGATCTAATGTCCACATATGAGGAAGAACATATGATTTTTGGTCTTTTGGGCCAGGCTAACCTCACTCAGAATGATGTTCTCCAATTCCATCCATTTACCAGCGAATGATAACATTTCGTTCTTCTTCATGGCTGCATAAAATTCCATTGTGTATAGATACCACATTTTCTTAATCCATTCATCAGTGCTGGGGCATCTTGGCTGTTTCCATAACTTGGCTATTGTGAATAGTGCCACAATAAACATGGATGTGCAGGTGCCTCTGGAGTAAGTCTTTTGCGTATATCCCCAAGAGTGGTATTGCTGGATCATGTGGTAGATCAATTTAGCTTTTTAAGTAGCCTCCAAATTTTTTTCCAGAGTGGTTGTACTAGTTTACATTCCCACCAGCAGTGTAAGAGGGTTCCTTTTTCCCTGCATCCTCGCCAACACCTGTTGTTGGTGGTGTTGCTGATGATGGCTATTCTATCAGGGATGAGGTGGAATCTTAGCGTGGTTTTAATTTGCATTTCCTTTATTGCTAGAGATGGTGAGCATTTTTTCATGTGTTTTCTGGCCATTTGTATTTCTTCTTTTGAGAAAGTTCTGTTTAGTTCACGTGCCCATTTCTTTATTGGTTCATTAGTTTTGGGAGAATTTAGTTTTTTAAGTTCCCTGTATATTCTGGTTATCAGTCCTTTGTCTGATGTATAGTTGGCAAATATTTTCTCCCACTCTGTGGGTGTTCTCTTCAGTTTAGAGACCATTTCTTTTGATGAACAGAAGCTTTTTAGTTTTATGAGGTCCCATTTATCTATGCTATCTCTTAGTTGCTGTGCTGCTGGGGTTTCATTGAGAAAGTTCTTACCTATACCTACTAACTCCAGAGTATTTCCTACTCTTTCTTGTATCAACTTAAGAGTTTGGGGTCTGATATTAAGATCCTTGATCCATTTTGAGTTAATCTTGGTATAGGGTGATATACATGGATCTAGTTTCAGTTTTTTGCAGACTGCTAACCAGTTTTCCCAGCAGTTTTTGTTGAAGAGGCTGCTATTTCTCCATCGTATATTTTTAGTTAACTGAATTTTTTAACAGAAAATTTTTTAACTACTTAGAGGAAAGTGGTTAAAGCTCTTCCTCTTTGAATAAGTGCTTCTTATTCTCCACAGGATGAAAATGTTATCAAGTTAAATATGTCAAGATGTTTCTTTCTGTATAGCATTGTAGATTAAGCCATTTGGCAGGTATCAGGAGATAATGGAGCCAGTTTTTTCTCCCTCCCTTGTTGGAGCAAGCTTCTTCTCACTCCTGGTTATTACTGAACCTAACTGGACCTAACTGGGGGTGACTGGAGATTCAGAAAAGACACAGGATAGACAGACAGAAAGTGGGATCACATGTGTTGGGCACTCAGGTGGAGATACACAACCCGCATTACTTCTTTTCTCTATCTTTATTCTTTAAGTCCTTACTCCTTTACAGTTCTTTAAAACCTTGCTTCTAAAGTCTTCTTTAAAACCTTGCTTAAAACCTCTTTCCTTAGACTTGCTCTGTCCCATGTTTTCTTTTTAGCTTTCTCAAAGTCTTGGCCCTCAGGCTTGCTAGCAATTCCCATTTAGCAATTCTTTTTCCCCCTTCAGCAATCTTTTCCCTTCAGCAATTCTTTTCCCTTCCAAAAGCCTCCCACACCAAAAAAGCCTTCCCCATCAGAAGCCAAAAGCAAAAGTCTCAAAGCAAAGGTAAAAATCCCCAAAACAAAAGCCCAGAGCAAAAACCTGTCATCCTCCTTCAGTGAGTCTTTTATACCCAGTAGTAAACAGGGTGGAGCAGTAGTTCTCAGGGAGGGGTGTGACATTGTAACAGGTGAAACCTGTGTTCCTGCCTCTCTGAATATAAACAACTTAGAAGCAGCTGCTCTGCATTTCCTCTTTTGTGACCAGAGCTGTGCCTATCTTGGCCTACAAATAATCTTAGGAAAAACAGTTAAGCTGCATCTCACCTTGATTATGTCCAGTTCTCATAGGCTTCTCATAATCCACTCTCCACAGGATAAGAATTCCCATATAATTAGAAAACTTCAACTAGAGTAGAGCTTAGAATAGAACAAACATTATAGCCCTAACTGGTAGCTCTTCCTCAGGATAAGTGACCCTTGGTCTCACCAGGTAGAATAAATGCACACTTTGCTAGAAATCCTGGGAGAAGCTGTTTTAAGTGTTGTATTTTGAGCCCTAACTCAACTTTTTTTTCTTTGAAATATAGTATCCCTTGTAATTCCTGACGTGTCCAAGGCTTAATAATTTTCACCTATTATCTGAAAAGTGAGGGTTTGTTTTGTGGAGAATCTAAGATGATTTCAGGATCTCAAAGGAACCCCAGGCTCAGGGCCTTATGCAGATGCTCTACCATTTGAGCCACATTGACAGCCCTTTTTGCATTTGGTTATTTTTGAGATAGGTCACAAATAGCTAAGGCAATACTCAGTCAAAAGAACAATGCTGGCAGTATCACGATACCCAACTTCAAACTATATTACAAAGCAATAACAATAAAAATAGCATGGTACTGGCACAAAAACAGACATGAAGACCAGTGGAACAGAATAGAGGACCCAGATATGAAGCCACACAACTATAACCAACTTGTCTTTGATAAAGGCGCTAAAAATATACCATGGAGAAAAGACAGACTCTTCAACAAAAAATGCTGGGAAAACTGGCTAGTAGTCTGCAAAAATCTGAAACTAGATCCATGTTTATCACCCTATACCAGTATTAACTCAAAATGGATCAAGGACCTTAATATCAGACCCCAATCTCTAAAGTTGTTACAGGAAAGAGTAGGAAATACTCTGGATTTAATAGGTACAGGTAAGAACTTTCTCAATGGAACCCCAGCAGCACAGCAACTAAGAGATAGCATAGATAAATGGGACTTCATAAAACTAAAAATCTTCTGATGGTGGGGATGCAAACTAGTACAACCACTCTGGAAAAAAATTTGGAGGCTACTTAAAAATCTAAACATTGATCTACCACATGATCCAGCAATACCACTCTTGGGGATATACCCAAAAGACTGTGACACAGGTTACTCCAGAGGCACCTGCACACCCATGTTTATTGCAGCACTATTCACAATAGCCAAGTTATGGAAACAGCCAAGATGCCCCACCACTGACGAATGGATTAAGAAAATGTGGTATTTATATACAATGGAATTTTATGCAGCCATGAAGAAGAACGAAATGTTATCATCCGCAAGTAAATGGATGGAACTGGAGAACATCATTCTCAGTGAGGTTAGCCTGGCCCAAAAGACCAAAAATCGTATGTTCTCCCTCATATGCAGACATTAGATCAAGGGCAAACACAACAAGGGGATTGGACTTTGATCACATGATAAACCGAGAGCACACGAGGGAGGAATGAGGATAGGTAAGACACCTAAAAAACTAGCTAGCATTTGTTGCCCACAACGCAGTGAAACTAAAGCAGATACTTTTAAGCAACTGAGGCCAACAGGAGAAGGGGACCAGGAACTAGAGAAAAGTTTAGTTCAAGAAGAATTAACTTAGAAGGTAACACACATGTACAGGAAATCAATGTGAGTCAACTCCCTGTACAACTATCCTTATCTCAACTAGAAAAAACCCTTGTTCCTTCCTATTATTGCTTATACTCTCTCTTCAACAAAATTAGAGATAAGGGCAAAATAGTTTCTGCCAGGTAGCGAGGGGTAAGGGGGAGTAAGGGGAGGGCAGCGGATAGGGGAGGGGCAGGGGTAAGGGGGGAAAAATGACCCAAACATTGTATACAAATATGAATAAAATAAATTTTTTTTAATGTAACACATACACAGGAAAGCAATGCAAGTCAACTCCCTGTGTAGCTATCCTTATCTCAACTAGCAAAAACCCTTGGTCCTTCCTATTATTGCTTACACTCCCTCTTCAACAAAATTAGAGATAAGGGCAAAATAGTTTCTGCCTGGTAGCGAGGGGGTAGTGGGGGAGAGGAAGGGGGCAGGGGATAAGGGAGGGTCGGGGGGAAGGGGGGAGAAATTACCCAAACATTTTATGCATGTATGAATAAAAGAAATTTTTTAAATAAATAAATAAAAACAAAAAAAGATGCACATGTTTCTGATAAACTTATCAACAGCAATTGTATTGCTTATTGATGTTAATTTCAACATAATTTCTAAAATCTATAATTTCTAAACTCTACTTCTAAATTACTTTCTGGACTAATGTAATACTGAAATAATGAGTTAATAGTCTCTGTGGGGAGGAGGTAAAGGAAAAGAGAATGAAAGAGTGTCAGCAGATAGAGAACAGAATGATTTGTACTAGAGGCTGTTGAATAATGGGGGGTGGGAGAGAAGAGGTAAGGGAAATTGACCAAAGTACAGTATATTCACAGCTGGGAAATATCGAGACACTCCTTTGAACTCTGACTTTGGAATTAAAAGTGAAAGACGGGAAAATAGGTACAGCATGGGGGTACTTATTGGAGAATGGAGGGGAATGGAGGAGATGAAGGTGAGGGAATGGCTGATGGGCTTCATATATATACATGAAATAGAACAATGAAACCTCTTGCAGTTGCTTTAAGTGGTGTGTGGAGGGGATGCAGGGGGGAAATCTGACCAATGTACAATATAAGGCTATTGGGAACTGGAACAATGAATCCCCCGTCAATGAATGTATGCTAATAGCCATGAAAATAAAAAGCCCAGCACCAGTGGCTCACACCTGTAATCCTAGCTACTTAGGAGGCAGAAATCAAAAGGATCATGATTTGAAGCCAGCCTGGGCAAATAGTTCACAACATTGTGTCTCAAAAACAGTCAGCATGAAAAAAAGCTGGCAGAATGGCTTAAGTGGTAGAGTGCATGCCTAGCAAGTGTAAGGCCCTGAGTTCAAACCCCAGATCCACCAAAAAAAGAGAAAAAAGAAAAATATTCTCTATCTGAAAACTTCTAAAGAAAATAAATTCTACACCTATTCATGTTTTAAATGTAACACTCACATTTTTAAAGAAAAACTCATCAAATAAAGAAGACAATAACTTATGTAAGCCAATATAGTTTTTACCAAAAAAAAATGAAGAATTAGAAGTACTACATGTACAAGAAAGACCAAAAACTCTTTTACTCCATCTTGTGCTGGATTCTAGATAGTACAATATGAAAAGAAAAGAATACAATAGGTATAAGGATTAGGGAGGTGTGTGGGTGTGTGGGTGTGTGGCAGAGTTCACTGAGATAAAAAAGGAGCAAAAAGTAAGCTGAGGGGTCCCAAGACAGGGTGACCAACGGCTATTGTTTTTATGTGATATAACTGTCTATGACTGTAAAAAATCCCAAAGAATCTCTTAGATTAATTAAACCTGAATCTGTAAAACAATTTGGCAATTGGATATAATTTCATAATCAAAAAATCAATTTCATTTTCATAAACCAAAAATAAATAATTTTAACATCATAATCTAATAAACACATTTATAATAGCCTGTAAGTGCCTAAAAATACATTTAGCAATTATAAAACTTCACATTAAAACAATAACAAAGCCAGGTGCTGGTGGCTCATGCATGCCATCCTAGCTACTCAGGAGGCAGAGATCAGGAGGATTGTGATTTGAAACCAGCCTAGGCAAATAGTTCAAGAGACCCTATCTCAAAAAAAAACATCACAAAAAAGGGCTGCCAGAGTGACTCAAGCTGTAAGTGTGCCTGCCTAGCCAGCACAAGACTCTGAGTTCAAACCCCAGTGCCACCAAAAAATAAAAATAACAAAGATCTAAGTATACAGAAAAATTTATACAAGTTTCATGAGAGAGAATCGTAGAGATGCCAAAAATTTCTTGCCCATGTGCGATAGGAAACAGTCACAAGAATATTCGCAGCAATGACTTGCTCATTACACCCAAAAGTAGAATCAACCTCAATGTTAATCAACCGAAGAATGAACAGATAACTTGTGGTGTATTTTTGAACCACAGCTGTACACTCAAATATGGATGCATCTTTTAAATATGTTAAATGAATACAAGCAAAATCCAAAAACAACAGAATGATATTTTAGAAAACTCAAAAATAAGCACATTATTGCTTTGGGGGAGCAGTCATTTGTGATAAGAAGTTTGTAAAAAGCAGGATAGTGGTTACTTCTAAGGAAATGGCAGAGATAAAACAAGGGCAGCCCAGAGCTTCAATGTTATTTGATAACGCTCTTGAATCAATCTCATTACTGTGCTTTACGTCAGATTAGATGTATTCTTGGTACATATCAAATGTTACATCATTCTAAACGATGACTACAAAAGATTCTGCTATAATTTATTTAGATAGGATGTGGGAGTAAGAGAAAATTGAGAATTAAGGCTTTTAGTCTGAGAAACTGAAAGGGAATGATATTAATAATAACTAATTGTTTTAGTCCAGACAGACTAGAGGTTGAAAGAAATAACCACATAGAAAAGGACTGTACTCCTTTTACTACCTGGTTTGTTCCTATTTTACAATTTATATTGTGTTTGTTGATTGGTTGGTTTTGAGGCAGGGTCTCACCTGTAGCCCAGATTGGCCTTGAACTCGAGGTCCTCCTGCCTCAGCATCCCAAGTGCCAGGAATGCAGGTGTGCACCAACCACACCCAGCTACTTCTATTATTTTATGCATTGGGTTTTCCAGATACGTACTCCTAATCCCTTGGTTCTTCCCTCATAGTTTTTATTTCTTTTAGTCTATATTTTTGGTTGGCTTTTCAGGACATTAACTGGTTCTCAGCTGTCATTATTCTTTTTTGTTTACATCTTACATTAATTAGGAATGCTGTTTCCTCATTCCAGGAAGTCCTTTGCTTCGTGTGTGTGTGTTTTATAGAATTCCCTTTGGCACAAGCACACAAATGTGCAGGCATGTGTGCATTTGTGTTGTTGTTTGCTGAAGTTCTCTCTGATTCTCCTTATCAGTTGGCCATAGGCCATGGCTGAGTTCTGCTCAGCCTTGTGAAAATGAAGCAGGACCAAGAAACGTCCAGCACCATCTGGATATTGGTGGCCTCTGTAGTGCCATTGGTGGTCAAGGCAGTCACGCCCAAGGTGTCCCTACTGTCACTCTCATCACACAGCTGTCTTCTGGCACTCACCATCAGGGTGCCTTCACTACCTACACATGAGCTCTGTGGTCAGACTGCAGGGTCTTTCTCCTCAAACCCAGCTCCCTTGCACAGAGCAACTCAATTCCACACTGACACGTGAGCCCAGGGCACTGAAGAGCCTCTGAGACATGAGGACATGTCTCACCCTCTGCAGAAGTCCCTCTCTGGAGCAGTATTCTCCTTTCCACTGTAGGAGTGGTTGGGCAGGTGTTCTGGCTCATTCCAAAGCTTCGTTCTGAAGGACAATGTGCCCTTAACTGTGCTCTCCTGTGGTACAGCCTGCCCAAAGTGCTCAATTTTTGTTTTTCTGTTATACAAAATAATGGGCTTCATTATGACATTTCCACACATGCATATGCTTTGATCTTACTCACTCCCATCTTGTCCCTCGACCCAAATAGTCCTCCATCTATATTCATGACTTTTTTCTTGTTTGTATTTATGTATCTAGATTCTGTACATGAGAAAACATGAAATATTTGTCTGAGTATGGCTTATTTTGCTTAATATGATGATCTCCGGTTCTATCCATTTTCCTACAAACAACATAATTTCATTCTTCTTTATGGCTTAATAGTACTCTGTTGTGTATATATACCACACTTTCTTGATCCATTCATTGGTTGATGGGCACCTAGCAGCTATAACTTAGCTATGGTGAATAGTGCTGTAAATAAACATGGATATGCAGCACACACTCTATTGTATGCTGACTTTGATTCCTTTGGGTAAATGCCCAGAATGGTATAGCAGGATCATATAGTAGCTCTATTTTTAGTTTTTTGAGGAACCTCTATATGGGTTCCTTCCCCTACCACCACTACCCAGCATCCTCGGCAGCATCTGCTGTTTCTTTGTGAAGCCATTCTGACTAAGGTGAAAAGGAATCTTAATGTTGTCTTGATTTGCATTTCCTTTACAGATAAGGATATGGAACATTTCTTCATGTGCTTTTGGCCATTTGTATTTCTTTTCAAAATTGTGTTTAACTGATTTGCCATTTATTTATTGGGTTATTTACTCTTTCTGTGTTTAATTTTCTGTGAGCTTTACAAAATCAATTCAAAATGGATCAAAGACCTTAATATAAGATCTGAAAGTGAAACTACTAGAGAAAAAAGTAGGGACCACTTCAAGATACAGGCAACTATTTCCTGAATAGGATTCAAATAGCTCTGAAAATAAGAGCAAGGACTGACAAATGGGATTGCATCAAATTTAAAAGCTTCCGCACATCAAAACAAGCAATTATGAGTGATGAGACAGCATACAGAATGGAAGAAAAAATTTTGCAGGCCATTCACTTGACAAAGGATTAATACCCAAAGTACTTTTGTCTCTGGGCACATTCCCTTGGGAGAGCAAGATCCAGTGACTATATATTTTGATGCATTTTCTCTGACTAGGGAAGAATCAAGACATTGGCTCCTTTGGCATTTCTTCAACCCCAGTATGTACTTAATTCATTCAGTAGACATTGATTAAAATTCTGTATGCTATGTACCACTGTAAGAAGTCAGAGGTAAGAGACAGCGTGTCATGTCTAAGAGGAACATTAGCTCAATGATAACTTGGGGGATGAATGAGGTGAGAAAAAAATAAGCTTTCATAGTAATTCAAGAAAAATGATTAGATCTAAACAGTAATTTTTTTAAAGGCACAGATCAGAAGACCTCCATGAGCTATATCAAGTAGATCCTGCAGAATTAGGTGGCCACAGTCTACCGCAGAAAAAGCAGGGTCCAGATCCATTCAGTTTTCTTCTGTGTCCAAGAATGCTGCCAATGAGGAGCTGATTTTTGGAAGGAAATTCCTTATTTTTGAGGTGCCTGGGGACATGCATATGAAGGGAACAGAACATAGTAAGTACCATTTACCTCAGACCTGGGGAAACATCTAGGTTGTACTGTCACCAGCATTTATATGGTAACTATAGTCAGGTGCCGGTGGCTCACACCTGTAATCCTAGCTACTTGGGAGGCAAAGATCAGGATGATCATGGTTTGAAGCCAGCCCTGGCAAACTGTCCATGAGACCCTATCTCAAAAATACCCAACATAAAAAGGTCTGGCAGAATGGCTCAAGTGGTAAAATGCCTGCCTAGCAAGCATGAGGCTTGGAATTCAAACCCCATTACCACCACGGGTGGTGTAATTATAGCCACAGATATGGATGAGGCATCCAAGAAATTCTGGAAACCAGAATAAGAACTGAGCCCTAAGGAACCTCAACATCCAAGGAGCAGATACATACTCAGAGAAGAGACCTTAGGAGAAAAGAAATACCAGCAAGGAGGAAGAGCACAGAAGTGGTCATTGATGCAGGGCCAGTGAATATAGCTGTACCTATTTTTTCACTGCACAAAATTGCGGAGCATCACTCACAAGACCTATGCTAATGGACTCCCACAATCACAGAAGTACACAGTGCACAACCTGCACAACCAGATGTGGCACAACTGCTCCTGGATCAAACGCCAGTTAAGTCAAGATCAGAAATTAAAGTACCTCAAAATGAACACAAAGACCAATGGAACAGAAGACTCAGACACAAATTCATGAAGGTACAGCCATTTGATCTTTGACAAAGAAGTCCAAAATATATGTTGAAGAAAGACCAGCCTCTTCAATAAATGGTGCTCAAAAAACTGGATATCCACATGGATAAAAAAAACGAAAACTGGATATCCATATGTAGAAGACTGAAACCAGGTCCCTGTCTCTCACCCTGCACTAATAAAAATTCAAAGTGGATCAAGATCTTAATCTAAGACATGAAACTACTGCAGAAAAAAATAGGAAAAACACTGGAATTTATGAGCATAAGCACTAACTTCATGAATAGAACTTCAATAGCTCAGCGATTAAGAGAAAGGATTGACAAATGAGACTGCATCAAACTAAAAGGCTTCTGCACAGCAAAGGAAGCAGTCACTAGACTGAAGAGACAGCCCACAGAATGGGAGAAAATCTTTGCCAGCTACAATCTGACAATGGATTAAAAGCCAAAATTTATAGGAAGTTCAAAAATCTAAATTCCCAAAGAACTAACAACCTAATGAATGGGCAAATGAACTGAACAGAAAATTCTCAAAAGAAGTATAAATAGCCAATAAATACATGAAGAGATGTTCAACATCCACAGCCATAAATAAAATGCAAATCAAAACAACACGTGATTTCACCTCACTCCAGTCAGAATAGAACATCAAGAACAACAAGATCAACATCAGTCATCAAGAACACAGACAACAAATGTTGGCAAGAATGTGGGGGAAAGAAACCCTTATACCTTATTGAGGGGGATGTAAATTAGTGCAACCACTATGGAAAGCAACATGGAGTCTCCTTAAAAAACTAAAATAGAACTGCCACAGGATCCAGCTATACCACTCCTGGGCATATAGCCAAAGGAATGTATGTCAGGATACAATAGAGACACTTGCACACCCATGTTTACTGAAGCACTATTTATACAATAGCCAAGCTACGGAAACAGCCCAGATGCCCTACAAATGATGGATTAAGAAAATGTATACACACACACATATACACACACAATGGAGCATTACCCATTTATGAAAAAGTATTCAGTTATACTGCTTTCAGGTAAATGCATGGAACTGGAAATCATCACCATGTTGAGCAAAGTAAGCTAGGTTCGTAGGAGAAACGTCTCGTTTTCCCTCATACGTAGAAGCAAACCTAAAAGATAAATATATACATAATACACACGTGATCCTACATACATAGAGAACATGTTTGTAACAGTGGAACTGTTCAAGGGGACTGCGGGAGGTGGAAGAGGAAAAGAGAATGATAGTGAGTAATATCAAAACACGTTGCATCTGTGTGTAAAGATGGCATAAAGAAATGCATAGAATGTTGTCGAATAAGGGAGTACGGGTATAGAGAAAAACAGAGAAATCTAATTAAAGTACAATATATGCAGGTGTGAGACACCATGGCAAAACCCCTTTGAACAATTAATATACTCTTTAAAAAGTGAAGGACAGGAATGTAACACAGGTTTGGCACTGGGTACCAGTGGCGGGGGGCAGGTAGAGTAAATGGAGAGGAAGAAGGAGGATGAATATGATTGATGTATTTTGTAAACTTCTATGAAAATAAGACTGCCTGAAATTGTTTTAAGGAGAGGGAGGAAAAGGGAGAGTGATGGGAGGGGGGTTAAATCTAATCCAGGTATATTGTAAGCACATATCAAAATGTCACAGTGAAACTCCCCTGTATAACTAATTCATGCTAATAAAAAAAGTCTATAAAGAAAGAAATGTACCTGCTCATTGGCAGTATGTGAAGTCACTGGTGAGCTTAGCAAAGCACTCTGAGTAGTATGGTGAGTGCAGAAGTCAACGGCTGAATGTCACTCAACCAGTTGAGCAAAGGCCGTGAGCTGCCCACTCCCTATAGAAGCTTACCTGTGAGAGACAGAGAGACTATGGTCCTGGAATGCCATCATTCCCTATACTGTGTATCCACACCAGCCTTTTTTACTGCTGGAGTACACAGAACTTTGAATCTCAGGTGCGGGCCTCTGCATTTACTCCCCAGGACCTGGGCAGCTCTTCCACCAGAACTCCTCACAGCTGGCTGGTCCCACAGGTCACCTCATGAGAAAGGCCTTTCCTGACCACCCCAATGCTGCCTCCACCTACCATCCTGCCATTTTGATTTCTTCACAGCACCTACAGCTGAATCTTCTTATTGTGTATTCCCTTCTCTAACTAGAATGTAAGTCTTGAGACAAGGGACATTATCCTGTGCCTGCAACAGTGCTTCCTTGATAGCACAGTCTCTCTCTCTCTCTCTCTCTGCTCTCTCTCTCACCCCCCCTTTCCTCCCCCCTCCCCTTTCACTAGGTAGGTACTCTACCACTTGAGCCATGTCCTTATAAATATGATAGCTAAATATTTCACTGTCTGGATAATTTACTGAAACATTTCTCTTTTATACGTCTTTTTTTATTCTACCATAGTCAAGGACATCTATCTCCAAATATAATTTTTTTTTTTGGTGGTACTGGGGTTTGAATTCAGGGCCTCACACTTGTTAGGCAGCTGCTCTGCCACTTGAGTCACTCCACCAGCCCTGTTTTGTGTTGGATACTTTCAAGATAAGGTCTCATGAACCATTTGCCTGGGTTGGCTTTGGAACATGATCCTCCTGATTTCTGCCTCCTGAGTGGGTAGGATTAGAGATGTAAGCTACCAGAGCCCAGCTAGATTTCATTTTTTTCCTTCCCTCAGAATAGATTCCCATCTTGATATAGTTATTAACACAACTCCTGATAAGACCAGGCAGAGCCAGATGAAAACATTTAGACCCTAAAAATTCTTCCCTCATAATAATACATACCATGTTTTCCTTTATAGTGGTAACACTAATGTAAAACTTGAAACATTCATTTCTTTTGCAAACCAGACACTGTAAACACAGTGGCATTGTCCATCTTCTCCATAGTACCTAATGCTCAAGAATACTGGAAAGATGGATGGATATGCAATGTACCCAGTAAGGATTTGGAAGACAGAGAAGAGAAAAACTGTTGGACACCAATCCTCCAAACACCAACCCACCTCCCGCTACCCCTCCTTCATGACCATCAGTAGGAACTCATACCCACATCAGTTCCATTTATTCTTCATACAAATATCTTACAGTTTTATTTTTAAATCATATACACATATTCATACAAAGAAAAATAAATTTCAGGATGGAACTTTAGGACCATGGTAGTTTAAAAAAAAAAAATCTCTGTGATCATTAGCTACTGAAGACAAGGCAAGAGGCTTAGCAGTCATTTCTGGGAGCGAGTGTGTTTCCCCATGCAGAGGACAGTGGAAAAGAATCCAGTTGCTCCCTTGGCTTCCTTCAATCTTCACCATGTGTTGGTAACACAGGGGAAAGGGATTTCTCAACACTCTCCCCTAGAAACATTTCAAGAAGTACAGCAAAGGCTTAAGGTAACACTGAACCCCCTCTTTGCTAGGAATTTGGCAAAATTGCAATTTCTGAACAACTTGCTATAAGAATTAGGTCAATTGCCCCTCACAAATCTGAGAGGAAGAGGGCCTACTGCACACACCACACCCCTCTGTCCATCCAGCAAAGGCCCCAGGACAGAGTTTTTGATCTAGCCCCTCCAGGTTCATTCCACAAATGAGTTCCCTCCTATCCCATGCCCAAACTCCCTGGATGCCCTTGCAGAACCCACCACAGTGGCACTACATTCCTGCCTCAGTGTTACACTCAAAGGGAATCAGAGCTCACTGCCAAGAGCAGTCCAAGAGTGACAGAACTACAAGCACCCCTACCAAACTCAGCTCTGCAGAGCCAAATCAACATTTCAATCAAACAGGCCAACTGCTAACACATCCATAGGAGAAAGAGCCTTCGTTAGAGATGCTCAGGAGAACCTCCTACACACAACTGTCCAATGAAGCTGGACTAATCAATTCCCAGTAAAAGTGGGGGAAAGGACAGACATTACAGATGTGGTAGACCCTATCAGAAATGGTAGCTGATGACAACAGTTACCCCATACCATTGGGTCTACCTAAAAAGCAGCACCAAGAAAGGGCATGATGAGCAGAGAGATCTGTAGTTGATGTACAGCCCTTGAATTACCAAGGGACACAGGCAACAGCTCATTCCCTACAATTATGTAGGACTAGAACACAGAATATCCACTCCTAGATCAAGGCAGCGCCTTAGAAGCCATACCGCTTGTGGTCATCAGCCCAACCCCTTGGCAGACCCGTTGGGAGAGAGGGAGTCACCCCCAAAGCAGGGACCTCTCCAGGCAGACACTCACAGGGCAGCCCATCCCATTGTCACTGGGGCAGGCCAAACATAGCTAGAAGAGCAGACAGATCCCGAGCATCAGCAGCCCCATAAGCATCACTCTGCCCTAACATAGACAATGCCAAACGCAGAGTACTCCAGATGTTCTCTGACATGGCGCCCCCCTCCCCCCGGGGGCCCCGGCTCTTCCTCTGCATGTTCAGGGCCTCCAGAAAGTGTTCCACAGCCTCCCTGTTGGAAGAGGAAGAATGAGAGCTGGTGAGAAGCACAACAATAAGGAGAGGCAGGTCAGCTGGAACGAGGAAGGAGGTGGTGGTGGGGAGGGGATTTGCCAGATGACAGGATCAGAGGATTAGGAGCTAGGACCAAAGGCAAGGAAAAAAGTTCATTCACTCACAACACAACAGACACTCACCGGTGAGCACCAAGGTTGATGCAGCTGATGCCCAGGTTATAGCGAGACCGGATATAGCCAGGCTGCAGCTCAAGGGCCCTACGGTACGCAGCCACTGCTTCTTCACTCTGGTTCCCATTGGCCAGGGTGGCCCCCAGCTTATTCCACAGCAAATAGTCCTGGGGTATAGATGGAAAAGGACTGCGAACATGAACTAGGCCCAGGTCAACCTCTGCTCGTTCCTCCCTCAGCTTCACTACTCTCTGTGGCTATTGTGTGTTACTAATCCATTCTATTCTCCTCTACAGCAACTGGTGTGACCACAACATAACCCCTCTCACCCCATGAAATTTGCCTATTTCGAGACGACCTTGTACTCCCAAGCCCTCCTAAGGCAGTCAGTGCCTTAACAATGGGACAAAGTATCCCATACACAAGTAATTCTTCCACAAGGTAGGGTCACGTCCCATTTCCATTCCTTCCCTGAGGCTCACATTGGGACGAACACTGAGGGCAGCAGTGAAACAGTCCACGGCCTTGTCATACTCCCCACTCAGGTTGAAGAGGACTCCCAGGCCACACTGCACATCAGGGTCAATGGATGTGGGGTCCAGGCGTACAGCTTCCAGGAAAAGCTCTTTCACTTCAAGAAACAGAGAGCTAGGTAAAGAGGAAAAAGCACACAAAAAGTAGGTAGATGAATGTATCTATATTCCTTCCCCCAAAATAAAAAAAGCCAAATCATATCCCCAAGATTCGTATCAGTCATCTCCCCACCGCCACCCCTGACACAAATTCCCATTTAGAAACATTTTTTTCTATTTCATCCCAGCGCTCCACTGCAGAATACAGACCTTCAAGTTAACTGTGTTTCCCACTCTACTCTTAGGCTCTGGGTCTCAAACTATCCAACTTCCAAAATCAAAGTCATGCTCCTACTACTTAAGTTAACATTCCTCATCTCAGGAACTCCTTATACTCACTCAGACAACAGAGATCCCAGGATTCGCTTGCTGGGGCCCAGTCCTGCCCCACCAGCCCCTTCTTCACCAGGTGCCACCAGATGGGCATAAGCTGGTGAGTAGCGCAGCCAGTCTCGCAGGGTTTCACAGGCCTGTCGCTGCAGGGACTCATTGGTAAAGCTCACAGCTAGCGCCATCAGTGCTGTCCGGTTATCTGGCTTTAGCTCCAGGCACCTGTTTGGACAAGGAGGAGCACAACTGGTATCTGCAACGATGCAGCACCCATCAGCACCAGGACCCAAGCCAAGCTTTGAAGTTCAATCATGATGGCCTCACTTCTCCCACCCTCCCAGAGTAAGACAGAGAAGAATCCTTGCATGTGACTTAGGAACAAAGTTTCAGATCCAAGAAGGGGAAAGTTTTAGCAGCCAAGGAACCACCAGGATCCCACAAATAAAATCAAAAGCTGATCAAGGAATAGAACAAGTTCTCAACTCACTTCAAACCTCATAGTCTCATCATGAGAAGACACATCCGTTATAAAAGACGAGGATCTGGTTCTGGACCCGTCAGGCTAAAGGCTATGTGCAGAGCCCTAGATCCACCAGCCCTCACCTCTCAGAACACTCACCTCCGCAGCGCACTGATGGCCAATAGCTCTTGCTCATTCTCAGCCTGGGTCGTGCCCAAATACTGCCAAGCCTAGAGGGAAGGCCACAGATTCCATCATCCCGTGGTCACCTTCCATCCTCTGTCCTCTGGCTTCCCCCACTCACCATCTCACGCCACCCCAGCCCAGACCACAACTCAGGCCCTATTCCCTCTGCAACAGAGGAAGCAATCAAAATGAGCCACTTACTTCCATGTGCTTAGGATCCTGCTGCACAGCCGCCTCAAAAAGCAGCACAGCATTTGGCAGGTCCCCCTCCTGAAGTCGCTGCAGGCCTTCTTCAAAAGGCTGAGGATGATCACGCAGAGGATTCTCCTCCTCAAACTGGTATCCCTACAAAGAAGGGAAACAAGTGGGAAGCTATCTAAGAGGGAGCTATCAGTCAGAGCAGCAGGGACAGAAGGACAACAGCAAAGAGAGAGGTGGAGAAGTTGAAGACTTTCCATGCGGATATCTGAATTAAATGAGGGCAAATTCTCCACATTTTAAAGGCTATCTACACCTAAGTAGAATCATTCAATATCAGACTCAAGCTGCCATTTCCTGTTTCCAATAACTGGAAGGTTAGGTGGGTCAACAAACTCTGATCCATGCTGGAAGTGAACTTATTTTAGGAAGTCTTCATAGGCCTGCATCTCCATACCTTTGATAGTTCTTACTATCCTTTAAGGAAATACAGTCTAAAGTCAGAGGTCCTGCCATTCAAAATGCAATTCTTACCCAGCACACAGGGTCATTGTGTGCACTCACTGAATAACACTTGAAAATGTCAATTTATTCCCTAGTTTCACCCTCAATGATTATGAATATTAATCTGTATCTAAATCATAGGTGAAAGCTGGGTCTCCAAATCTGGATGGCAAAGTGTATTTCTATAAGACACTGCTCTCTGCTAGCTGAGGATTTCTCATTTGAGTAGACAGTTATATGCTACTTACAAAACTGAATCAATTGGCATTTTATGTTAAGTAGGGAGGTAAGAAAGTAAGATGGAAATCTAGTAAGCTGTCTGACTTGAGACAAGCAAATAAAATACACTTTCTGGAGAAGTAAATCGTTACCATCTAGGCCTTGATATTTATCTTCCTAAGGTCTCATCACTGTTGACCCAAAATACATTTTCAAAATTTAAATACTGGCATGGAGGGAAAGAAAGTGCTCTGAAGGAACCCTTAACAACACACAGCATACACAGTAAGCTTGGCATCACTGTCGTATCCTAAAAGGTCAAACCAAGTCATCATGTCTGATTCACTTTCTGCTTTGTTCTAAAACCTCACAAGACCACCCTACAGAAACAAGCTAACTACCAAGAGCCAATCCCATCATAGAAACTTCTGTTTTTGGTAATAGTATATAGCATTTGCTTGAGCTATAGGTTTAAGTTGACTCTGAAAATCTACAGGCTATCAATAAAAAAACAGTAACACAAACAGACCTATGAATTTATTGACAATGAAGAGTCATATATACATTTGTAAAGTATTATCAAAATATAATTCATTTTAACTAAAAGCCAGATAGAACTTGAATAGTTCTGTATTAGTGAATAATAAAATATAACTTTTTGTGGAACAGTAATGCAAGTGCTTCTAATCTTAATGTTGCAATAGCTCAAGGTATCAATGACATGAAACATGCTTCACAATCTAAAAACCTAACTATATTTCTTGTTTGTCTTGATATGAATCAGGCTAGCCCTAAACTCGCAATCCTCCTGCCTCAGCCTCCAAAGTGCGAGGATCCCAACTCTTTAATTATATTTTTAAGCTTTTAATTTAAAAATGTATTCTGAGGGCTGGATGCATGGCACAAGTGGTAGAGCACCTGCCTAACAGGCACAAGGCCCTAAATTCAAACCCCATACTGGAAAAAAAAAAGAAAAAATGATAAAGATGTATTCTGCCCAGCATGTCACAAATATGGGAGTAATAAAAACCAAGAGGAAATGTTGCTCCTACGAAATTAGTACTATCTACAGTTATCAAAAGCATGAAAATTTTTGTTTAAAATATGTAATTCGCAACTATAAGTTAATGGGGCCCATGCAACTTATCAAATTGTTAACACAGAATAATAAAACTATTACCCATAAATATGTCTTCTTTCTGTTCTTCCTTATCAGAATTTTATAGAAGGAACTCATATTTTGGCAAAATATAGGGCAAGGTCCCAAGAAGTAAACTCTCCTTTATTATATCACACAGGACAACTCTCAGAAAAACCAGGGGATCAGAGTATAACAATAAGCACAATCAAACTTTTCCTAGTTACTAAGCTTTCATTGGCCCTCAAACCCTAACCTTTTGAAAATTATCTTGAACTTCATTCTTCCCTGTCTTTGCCTAGCTCTCTTATTATGTCAAGACCTATTATCTCTACCATCTTGCTTTGCATGGCAGGCGCTGGTTCTAGCACCAGAACTTTTCCCCAACCACATCTGAAATGAGAAAAAGGTATTTCTCAGTTTCTGTTTTTTAAAACCGAACAATTCTTTCTCTCACCACCTCATACTTCAACTAAGGAGCTCAATTATTTGCCACATTTCCTAAATACCCTATAACCCACTAGCAGATTTGTTCCTTATAGTGAGACCTGTGAAGAAACCTAAGTCAAGAGCACAAGCTATCTGCAAAATTCAATCATCTTTTACCATTACTAAAATAATTCTTTGAAACCCTCAATTGGAGTAAGTGGTTGGTTCCTACAGGAAGATGAGAATGTAAATTAAGGACTAGAGATACAGCTCAGTAAAAGAACCCTTCTTAGCAAGCACAAGTCCCTGAGTTTGATCCCCAGAACCGTGGGCGTAGGAGGGACAGGGACTGAACTTGTGAGCAAATACACATTAAAGTGTAGAGTCAGAGGGATAGTCTATCAACCACAGCTCCCTACCAAAGCAGTTAGCATCCAACCTCCAAAGCAGAACTACTTCACCTGTGCTTTTTTTTTCTGGTCTAAATGACAGTTTATTTAAAACAAAGGTGACAAAGCATAGGAAGAAGGAAGAACAACAATTCTAACATAAAAGCACATAGGAAGCATCTCAAATTAAAAACAAAAAGCAGAAGAAGGCAGTGAAGGAAGCAATATCTCACACATACACAAACTGCTGATTCACCTGTGCTCTTGACACATTATGTACAAACCTTCTCATGAGAATTATGTCCCCATATCATCACTATTTGACAAGAGTAATCTTATCAACCTTTTTATCTCAATGAAGTGTACATTTTACTGAAGGAGAGCAGGGGCAAAGGTATGATTCAGATTTCTTTTCACAGAAGGGGGCTCAGAAAATAATCCAAATTCAATACTTTTAAAGGAAGAAGGATAAAAGAAGGAAATTCTGAAACCTGGAAAACAGGGGTTCCTACCTTATCATAAGAGGAAGATGTGAGGTCATCGTAGTCAGAAAGCCAGGGGTGAGCCTCAGCATCCCGTTTTGCCATCTCCTCCAACTCTGCCTGCAACTTGTCCCAGAAATCGACATCAGACTGTAAGGAAGGGAAGGCAGATAGAGAAAGGAGATGCTTCTACAACAGATGGAGCAGCACTAGTCACAATAGCCAAGTTAGGGAATCAGCCTAGGTGCCCATCACCAGATGAACAGATAAATAAAATGTATACCACATGTAACAATGAAGTTTTGCTCAGCCATAAAGAAGAACAAAATTACATCATTTGCAGGAAAATAGATGGAACCAGAGATCATCATGTTAAGCAAAATAAGCCAGACTCAGAAAGACAAATTCTTCTCTCATATGCTAAATCCAATTTAAAAAAAAAAAGGACTTGAGCATAAATGGGGAACTATTTGTGCAGAGGTGAGATCAGCGGGAGGGGGCAAGGAGGGAGGTGAGAATATGATTGAAGTACATTATATGTAGTACATATGAAAAGGTCATAATGAAACCCATAAAAGAAAATTATAACAAAGTTAAAAGTGGGGGGATGAATTAAGAAAGAATAACTGAGAGGGTAAATATGGTCAAAGTATATTATATGCATGTATGGAAACACTACAATGAAGCTCCTCACTTGTACAATAAATACGCACACAAAAAAAAAAACCACTCTACACAGAAAACAAAAAGCAAAGAAAACGGAGAAGCTTCATGACCACCCTCAGCCTTCAGTTCCATTGCAATGCATTCCCTGGATGCTAATTCTTAAATTCAGTATGTTCAGGAACCATCTGAAGGGCTTTTGTAAACTGCAGGTTCCAGGACCCTACCCTCAGATTCTGATGCAGTGATCTAAAGAGATGTCTGGGAATCTATTTTTGAAAAGCACCCACCCTATGCCTGTACAATTCTGAACAGATGATCCAAGCACACCATGAAACACCATATTCATCACCTTTGATATTAATATACCCACTCTCTCCATGGGAACCCTTAATTTTGGGTTGCCCACTCCTATACTATATGCTCTCACCTCTATAGCTGACTTGGCTCGTTCAAACTCCATATCCAGGGCAGATGTGTTGTTTACTGGTCTCGTGAACTGATCAACCCAGGCATCTGATGTGTCCTGTGACAAAGAAGGAAGGTCAGTACCACTTTTACCAACTCTCTTCCTACTAACATAGACTAAATCCCACTAAATACCACCAACCTGGACATTCTGAGAACATTCTGAGAATCCTTCCCACCCCTCAGGACCTGCATGATACCAAGACAAGCTAGCAATAAAATCCCTTCCCCATCTGGGGCCACCAAATACTAAATCCAAGGCCTGGACACCAGCTGGCTCTCAAGTGGGACTGGGAGGTGACAATGTCCTACCTGCTGCTGTATAAACTCTGCTGCCCACTGTTCTGCCTGAGCTCGGCCCGACCCTGCAACGGACTCCAGGGACACCTGCCCCTCGCCAATCTGCCGCACGAATTTCAGGAACTGGGGCACAGAGACACACATAGGCACCTTGGGAGAGGACCTTCAGGTGTGCACTCTCAACCACGCCCAGGAGGACCCTGCGCTCACCCCTCCCCCTGACCACTTCTGGCTGCAGTCAAGATATGCTAAAGGCCCTGAAAAAAGCAGAGAGCAAAAACAAAGGGATTTCTGCCTTTAAAGATATGAAAAAACACCAGAAAAGAGAATGGGTTAGCAGGCAAGGAAATGAGGAAAAGAATATTGGAAGGAAAAAGCAAGATCCTAAGTCTCTGTTCTCCAAAGGGGAAGGAATAGACTCAGGATCTCATCTCCTTCCTTAAAGTAAAGTGGGGTAAAGAAAGCAAGACTCTTGCCTTTCAAGAATAGAGCAACTGGGGGATGTGACTCACCTCAGAGTTAGCCAACTTGGGGTCATCCACCTTGGCCACAAAGTCACTGGCCGTGTGCTGCAGATCCTCCTCAGGATGATATTCATCGTACCTGAACAGGTAAGGAAAACTAATTTTATAACCCACTCAGCCACCACCCTCCCCATGCTGTCCCCCAACCCCATCTCTTCGCAAGTATGGATACTATAGTGGGGGAGGGAGGAACCACAAGATAATGCTTTTCCACTCTGGTTGAGGAGCTACAAAATCCAGTTTAAGTTAAAGAAGGTATCTGGGCAGGAGTGGGAAAGTGCTAGCTATGTCCTTCTACTTCTCCCTTCCCCAAACACAGCTGTGCAGAAGGAAGGAATAGACAGTAGTAGGTTCAAAGGAGGACATAAGAAAGTCATGAACTCCCGGTGGAATAGTTAGGATTCTTGCCTATAAGTGAAATACAAATTCACAGGTGTAACAACGCAAGAGGACACGTTAATGAATAAGGTAGAAAAGAGGGAGTGCAAGCAGGTGAGAATGTGGATGGAGGAGGGAGATTGGAGAGGCTGGAGAAACTGTCCAGTAACATGCTCCTTCCACAGTGATCCACAAAGAGGACACTGGGACTCACCAGCGATCAGAGGTGGCTGTTCCCTCTGGCTCTCCCAGCCACAGCTTCTCCTCAGATTGTTCCAGATATTCTTCAGCCCAGCGGGCAGGGGACACTGACAAGGGGTCTACAAGAAGCAGAGTTGGGAAACTCAGCCAGGCTTCAATGTGGGAAAAGGGAAAGTAAAACAGACTCAACTAATCCTCTTAACCAAGCCAAAGCCAAAAAAAACCCTATTGACTCCTCAGAGAACCGGTCAAAAGAAAACACTACTAATTCTTCAACATCCTCTTCAATAGCTAACCCATTACCTCAGAGCCTGGCATGGAAGTTTATGGAAAAGTAGGAACAGGAGACCAAATAAGGAAGTTCAGAAAAAGTATTAAGAACCTAACTTAGCAGGCATAGTGGCATACACCTATAATCTCAACCTCTCATCCCAGCACGTGGGAGCTGAGGCAGGAAGATTTTGAGGTTGAGGCCTGACTGGTGTACATAGTGAGACCCCGTCTCAAAAAAAAAAAAAAGTCCTTTTTTTTTTTTGCAGTACTAGTTTTTGAACTCTGGGCCTCATACTTGCTAGACAGGGGCTCTACCACTTGAGCCATTCTACCAGACCTTTTTGTGTAGAGTATTTTCAAGATAGGATTTCAAAAACTGAAATCCTAGAGCTGGCTTCCAATCTTATTCCTCCTGCTCTCTGCCTCTGGAGTAGCTAAGATACAGGTATGAGCCATCAGTGCCTGGTCAAATTCTTTTTCTTTAAGTACACACAGCCCAGTAAGAAATATCAAGTACCAGGAACCTGGCCTTCTCCACAGATACTGCAGGGACCAGTAAGAGCTAAAGAATAGAATAGTTCCTTTACCTTGGCCCATTCTCCTTATATTCAGAATCATGCCATCCCCACAAGGATCTGCTCTTCCTACTGGATGTTTGTGGGTTTTCTTCCATTTTTTTTTTAATGGAAATGTAATATATAAAGATACAAGTATAGAGCATGTGCTAAACTTGAGCTACTATCCAGAAGTCTCAAATGCTTGCAGCTACCTCACACAGGCTGTTCTGACTTGTTTTTGAGGGGGAGGGGAGGTTTCTTTGAGAGAGGGTCTTGCTGTATAGCCCAGACTGGCTTAAAGTTGGATGTTCCTGCCTCAGCCTCCCAAGTGCTGCCATCACAGGATATACCACCAGCCTGGCCTTTTGTGACTTTTGATTCACTTCAAGACACCATGTTTTTCAGTCTAATTCTAAAATTATCTTAGAAGCTCTAGAGACAAAGGGCACTGTGCAACATCAGAATAAACATTATCAAGGCAACAAACTGAATGAGGGTGCTGAGCTATTTATCAACCTCCAGGACTTTGTCCTTCCATCCTGGAGCAAGAAAAAAAGCTATGAGACAGATCTTCCACTCTGCACCCACATCTTTGCAAGCCAGATACTGACACCGTCACCCAGTCTTAAAGTTTCCAGTTTGAAGATCAGACCGTCACCACTTTTAAGCCTGCAAGGGCATAACTATCCCCTCAGTTTTGCACAGCAAACTTCCCATTCCACTTTATCTGAGACTTTGTTGGAATAATTTCAATAAAGTGATCTCAAAATCTGAGAAAACAAGGTCAAAATCCGAAAAAACAAAGGATCAAGGGTCTCACAACACATACACCTAACTACAAATAAATAATATATAACCAACATAATAAAAAATATGGCTGATAATTGGTTTTGGACATGGACCCTATCTTTTCATTTCAAGGACTCTCAAAAACTATATCCAGTTCTTTTGCCCTAACTAGACTATTGACTCAAGTGCAGAGACCAAAAAAGACAAGCCTAATACCTAAACAGACTATATAACAACTCCCAGTTCCTTAGCCCCATTCTGCTGAAAACTAGTCCCTCCTCCTTATTCTCCAGTCCTTCTTTACTCTCTAGTGTCTTACAAAAGCATATTCTGGCCACAAGTGCTCCTCAAGTTCACAGGACATTGTCCTCTCAATGACAAGCAGCAACAGAAAACATTTAAGCACCTGAACTTCACAGCAGACACAAAGACACGTTTTAAAAAAAAAAAAAAAATCCCAGAGATAAGAAAAGTCAATCTGAAATTGCTCTAATTTAGGGCTGGGATGTAGTTCAGTGGTAGAGCATTTGCCTAGCATTGTATGAGGCTTTGGGTTCCATCCCCAATACAACAAGAAAAAAGTTGCCATTATTTGGCATTTGGTCATATTTGTTAGCCACAAGACCAGCATTTTCTAGCACCAGGAACCTGTTCCCAAAAAGAATCAAATAAAATAACCAAACAAATAACACTTGGCCTTCACAATCATTTTTGAGAAATTCAGATCCATTTGGACATGTCTGAAACTCAGTCAACTAAGGCCATGGATGGGAAGGGCCTTCCTAAATCACTACATGCGTAGAGTTAGAACCACAGCCTACAGGTCCAATTCATAATGCTCACCTCGTATGTCTCATTGTGCATTCACTCTGTCTAAACACGTCGACTCCAAACTCAGAAACCCAGAACTTCCTACCCTTATAAATGAAAGTTTCTGTGGAAAAGAATGTAGGTTCTAGAATCAGCCTATAGTCACCCATATTCAAATCCCAACTCTACCCCTTACTCATTGTGTGTCTTCAGACAAGTTACTGAACCTTTGAGTTTCCATTTCCATATCTATAAAACAGATAACAGATACCTCATGGGGTTTCTTGTGAAGACCAAAGCACACAGCAACACACAGCTATTACCTTTACTATTTGCTTTCAGAAAAACCATACAAGAAGTAGAAACCACCACAATGAGACTGTTATGCATTTTATTCCATAGCCTCTCCCTCCTCCACTCAAAGCAGATTTGTTGCCAATCATCTTCTGCTACTGCTATCCATAGCTTTTCTTATGAAAGTGCAGGTTTCTTTCTCACAATTACACCCATGAACCTACGTACCATGCCAACTGATGCTGTCTAAATTCAAAAGACCTGAGAGATGTGTTCTATCTCCAGCAAGCACAAGATGCAAAATTATTTGGCCAAAAGATTTAGGATTGTGGGGGGAGGATTCCATCAGGAAATATGATAGACTAAAAACTGAGTTTTGGGACAAGACAGAATAATTTGCACCTAGTTTGTGGTAGTACTGCACAAATCTACACATCTGGTAAAGTTGCATGAAACTTTTCAGACACATGCACTAACAAGGGCATGCAAAACTGGTAAACTCTAATAAACTCTGTGGAGTGTCCCAAAGGTAATTCTCTATTTTGATAACTGTATGTTATACAAAATGTTACTACGCGGGAAATTGGGTGAAGGGTACACGGAACTTCCCTGTACTTGTTTTTTAGTTTTGTTTGGTATTTTTTTTGGGGGGGGGGGATAGTACTGAGGTTTGAACTCAGGGTCTTACCTTCGCTAGATAAGCACTCTAACACTTGCACCATACTTGCAGCCATTTTTTTTAGTCTCACACTTTTTTGCCTGGGGCCAGCCTCAGACATGATACTACCTCTGCCCCTTGCTAGATGAGATTACAAGAGTGTCTCACTAGGGTTTCACTAATTATTGCCTGGGGTTGCCACAAACCACAATCCTCTCATCTCTACCTCCCACATAGCTAGGATTACAGGCATGCACCACCAGCATGGCCCCAATACTTGTCTAAGTCTGTCTTATTTAGCTTAACCTGATTATCTCCAATTCCATCCATTTTCATGCAAATGACATAATTTCATTCTTCTTTATGGCTGTTTAATACTCCATTGTGTATATATACCACATAAAATAATTTATGTGGTAAATTAACTTTCTCTTGTCTCAAAATCTACTTATCCATAAAGCAATGGTTAACCTATATCAGTAATAGAATAATATCAGCCACAAATGCTATGAGAAAGGTAACAAAAATGAATTACTTAGAAAATCAACTTCCTTTAGTTTTTTTCTCCCAGATCTCAACTCATTCAATCATTACCATTCATTCACTTACTACATGCAAAGCAATGTAGTATTGCAGCAACACACTTATGAAGGCTGATTTCAAATAGCTCAGTTTCACTCAGTCCCTATGTCCCTGCCTCTGTGCAGCAGGCACAGGTCCAAAAGAATGTACAAGATAGAAGAAATTTCCAGAGGATGCAACAAGTTAGACAGGTCCAACGTGTTTTTCTAAAGCTGATTTTCACTTACACATTAAGATTTCACTGGCTGCAAGCATTTATCTAATTGTAACAAAATTCTCATCCATCTCAACCCTCATCAGAGCAATGACTTTTTTCTAAGTTATTGAAAATGACTGCATGTCCACACGTTGCAACAGAAATCTCTCTGAGCTAAGAAACAGCACTTAACTCTCAGGTTTGTATGAAACCTGAAAGTATCTGTCTGGCAGAGGGTTCATACTATAGCTCAGATTTTGACTCAGGAAATTCCACAGGGAAGATTCTCAATTTTAGAGTAATAGTTATTAAAATTATGGAGCCACTGGGCATGGTGAAATGCATCTGTAATCCCAGCTACTCAGGAGGCAGAGATCAGGAGGATAGGAAGTTAGAGGCCAGCCCAGGCAAAATGTTTTTTGAGATCCCATCTCAACCAACAAGGGCATGTTGACAGGGAAAGTTAGCATGCCTCTGTTATCCAACCTATTTGGGACGCATAAGTACACCAGCCCTGGGCAAAAATAACTAATTAACTAGAGCAAAAAAAAAAAAAAAGTGGCTCAAGTAGTAGTGTCTCCCTAGCAAGCATGAGGCCTTAAGTTCAAACCCCAGTACCACCCCGCCCCCCCACCAAAAAAAGCATGGCACCTAGAGACAAATATGCATGAGTTTGAACATCATTTATTACACGATTTTTTTATATTTTATAAATGTAGGGGCTTAGGATATAGCTCAGAGGTAGAGCGTGTGCTTAACATGCATGATTCCCTGGGTTTAATCTCCAACACCAAAGAAGAAGGATTAATAATAATAATAATGTGAAAAACACCTGTCATATGAAAGGCAAATCAGTTTAAGAATATGAAGTATCTGACCATTAATCTTCATTGCCCACTTCATTGGATTGGGAAGCGCCTAGGAGGTTAGCAAAGCACACCTCTGGGTGTGTCTGGGAGTGTGTTTCCAGAGAGGATTACTCAAGATAGGAAGGCACACCCTGAATGTGGGCTGCACCATCCAATAAGCTGGGGGCCCAGACAGAAAAAAATGGGAGAAAAAGAAAGGCAGCTAGCACAGACATTCATGACAGAATCAACACATCCAAGGACTATGGACTGAAACCTCTGAAACCATGGGCCAAAACAAGGCCCTTCTCCTTCAAATTGTTTATGCCAGGTATTTTGTCACAGCAACAAAACGTCTGACTGACAGAAAGTGCTCAGCATTATTAATGAAAACAAAAGCACTATTTATTCCACCTTAACTTCAGCTTGTGGTTGGAAAGGGGAATCTTGCTAAAACAGACCAATAGCTTCTATTAAAGGTGCATTTTAGTTATTAGGTTTGGAGGTTTCCCCCTTTGTAGACGCCCTAACTTCAGGAGAATAAAAATGGTGGGAGGAGAAACCAATCAGGCTCCATTAATCAATTCAGAAAAATTCAGGAATTATAATATTGTGACCTCCTGGAGTCTAGAATCTTTGTAACTTTCTCCATTTGTATCTCCTGTTATTCTTGATTTCTTAAGGTGGAAAAAGGCAAACAATGCTTCTCTTTGTGAGCTATCAGGAAGAGGAAGGCTGAAGATACTGCCCTTCTCCCGTAATCCTAAACAGACAGGCTTAAGGGGAGAAGATGCAGTGAGCAAAGTATGCACCCAAAGAGAGAAAATTAGGCTGAGACCCTGAATTCTGCAGCCAAGCAAGGCCGGGCAGGATAGATAATAGCTGAGCCTACAGGATCTGGAATCATTCAAACCCTGAGTCAAATCCCAACTTTATCACTCACAAAGCTGTCTCACCTTGAGCAAATTGCTTTACCTCTAAACCTATTTTGTGTTGTTTTGGGGTGACTTTTGGTTTTGATTTGGTTTTTTTGGTTTTGTTTTGGAGACAGCGTCTTGTTGTATGGTCTAGGTTTATCTCAAACTCACCATCCTCCCACACCACACCCAGCTTAAACCTCAGTTTTCTTATCAAGAAAGTAGAACTAAAAACAGTAACTAGAATTTAGGGTACTTAAGGGGATTAAATAGGTAATGCTTTCAGAGCACATAATGCAAAGCCTATAGCACAATAAGTAAACCGCATACAGTCAACCCTCAGTGTCCATGAGGAAGTGAGTCCTGCAGACACCAAAATCTGCAGATGCTCAATCCCTTATACGACACAGCATTTGTATATAACCTGTCCACATTCTTCCACGTAGTTTAAATCATCTCTTCGTTACTTATAATATCCAACACAGTGCAAATACTACAGAAATAGTGCTTGTATTACATTGTTTAGGGAATAATGACAAGAAAAAAGTCTGGAGCTGATGGAGTGGCTCAAGTGGTAGAGCACCTACTTAGCAAGCCCTGAGTTCAGTACTGCAAAAAAAAAAAAAAGAAGAAGAAAAGAAAAAAGTCTGCATATGTTCAACAGGGACACAATTTTTTTCCAAATACTTTCAATCTGCAGTTTGGTGAATCGACAGATGAGGAACCCACAGAGGCCTACTGAACTTCAGGGCCTTTGAACTTCACAATAACACTTTCTAAAGCCCCAATTCTGTCCAAGATGAATTAATGCCAGAATCCCAGGTACTTGGTAAATATTTCTCTCTTCCTGGGCAACACACCATCCATCCAATCTCTGGCTCCTCTCTACTGAACTACAGCAATAAAGTTCCAGATAACAAAGAGGAGGGCCTAACATTCTACCCAAAGTCTCTTATTCTATCCAAAATCTCTTATTCAGTTCAAAGCCGGTCCTATGTCAAATATGCATTTAATTCCTACTATCACCTAAGAGAAGTCAGGTCCACAGTCATTCAAAAATGAGGCAAGAAGTCAGAAAAATCATAGCAGTAAAAATCACCTTATATCCTAAGAAAAATGAGGAAAACAGTATGGAACGTTAATTGCCCCATAAGAACCATTGTAGAGTTTCCCATGACAAGCCTCACCTGTAACTTCAGCGATGAATTCTTGGGACCAGTCAGTCTCATTATAATCCTGAGTTACATCCACAGCATCTCCAGCTGCAAGAAACTCCTGGGCCCAATTCTCAGACAAGGCTAAGTCTGCCACACCAGGGGCTTATAAAAGAGACAGAGAAAGAGGACTAAAAAAACAAAAGTAAATATTTTCCGTTCCACCATGCCTAAGGAACTCTGAGTGCACTTGAAAACACTGTCCCCCTGCATCTCAGCATCCAAATATGGAACTCCTTTGCCCAGCCTGAACAGAAATAGTGCTCTCCCCCTCACCAGTCCCTGGACCCACCTCTTTGGGGAGCCTGGCGGAAGTTTGACTGTTCAATTTCCTGCATCTCAGCCAGGAGATCATCCATCTTGAAGGTCTGAGGGGCACGGGATACAAGTGGTGCATTCTGGTCCTGCAGGAATTCGGCCACCAACTGTCACAAGAGAGATGGTGAAACTCTTGGAGTCAGAAGGCCCCAGCAAGAGACAGGGCCCACTGGATGGGGATACTGATGTCAGATGAAAGAGACACAGAAACTGGAGACACATAAAGAAAGAGAAACTTTCAAAGATTTGTAAACACAAAGAATACAAAAAAAAATAAAATACTAGCAGACAAATCTCTTTGGTCTGGAACATCCAAAGACTGAAATATGGTTGAACTAAGTTTAAAGGTTTAAAACAAATAATAATGAACAAGAGAAAAATGAGACAAAAACATCTGGTATATTTACCTCATCTTCAGAAGCTACTCCCAAAGGCTTGGAGACCTAAGACAGAAAAGAGCAGGCAATATGGTACAGTGATGAAGGCCACAAATACACAACTCATACATAGCACAAACTCTAGCTCTACCATTTATATGATCCTTAGGCAAGTCACAAACCTTCCCTAAGCCTCAGTTTCTTCATCTATGAAATGGGTGCCTTCATCTACACAAAGACACACAGTATTTAGAATAATGTTGTTAAGTGGTAACTGCTATTACTTGCAACACAATAAAGTGTAGTCATCCTAAAACGTACAAACGGATCCTCCATCCTAGCTGGCCACTAGGCTTTCACTTCATGAACACTCACCGCCTCGGAAGTTGGGGCTCCTGGGGGCCAGGGGCCGGGCCTCAATCCCTCCTGTCGAAGGGCCTTGTCCTGGGTGAAGTGGCCCGCCAGCTTCATGAGCGGGTTGGCACCCCCGCATTCGGCCTCCACCAGCTCCCGCATTGCCATGGTGACCACCAGTTCTCTGATGGACAGAAGATTGGAACTGAGGTCCGGAAGACAGACCCCTCCCCAACCCTCAACTCAGAAGGTATCTGCAGCAGGTGGCAGATGTCTGTGCCACAGGGGCCAGGCTGCCCGCCACTGGCTGCCTCCTCTTTTGCTGTGGCCCCCACCTCTGCCAGGAATCTGAAGAGAGCCGCCCCCCTCAAAGCCTCGGCTTTCAGAGTGGGTCTCTCCAGCAGCTTTCACGTCTGAGGAGCAGGGTCCCCACAAAGGGGCCTGGACCCCAGGGGAATACAGGAGACGCTTCATCAACGGGACATTGGCTGGACGAGGGGAACTGGGAAAGCCGGGTGACCGTACACCTGGTGCCCGGCACCCCGCTTAGTCGGGTAAGCACGGTGGTGGGGGGACCACCGCTTCCCTAAAACCACCTGAGCCCCTCCCCCGCTCGGCCCGCTCCGGGTCCACTCCTCCCGCGCTCCGGACCACCCCGTCACCGCCGCCCAGCCTGCCATTCCAGCCCCGCCCCCGAACCCGTGAGGCCACCACAGGGGCGGGGAGACCCCGGCCGCGTCCTCGCGCCCCGTCAGGGTCCTGCGCTCACCGCCGCGCGCCGCGCCGCAAAACCCGCCGGGGCACCTGGTGCGGGCTGGGGGAGGGGAGAAAAGGGGGCGGGGACCCAGGGGGCGGGGCTCGGGCTTAAAGGGGCCGTGACCGCCTCGCTGCGGCCCAGGCCCTGCGGAAGCTGTCTAAAGGGGCGGAGCCTAAACACTGCGACGGCGTGCAGGGAGGACCCAGGAGCCTTAAAGGGGCAGAAGGCCTTAAAGGGGACGTTTTGGAGAATCGTCTCTGGTACCTCTCAAAAGGGGCCTTAGGACGGTAGGACTTGTTCAATAGAAAGCTCAAAGAAGAATGGAGCTAGGAGGATCTCGGGCTTTGGAGAAAGCTGACGATGCAAAATTTTGGGCTCGGTTCGTCCTTGGCTTCTCTCTGGGGTTGCATTGTGACCTGGGTCAGTGTTTCCTCCACTAAATCCCCTTCTGACTGATCTTCCCAGGTAAGAGAAACAGCATAACACGAGGGAATTCCGAGGGAATTTGTGGCCTTTTCCAGCATCCTAGGCCCGCCCTCCACCCAATTTGCCACTGTGTGGCAGCATCACGGTCTCCATGGAGACCAAGGCCTGCCCCCAGTTCCTCTGCCACCTCTGCGTAATGAGGAAAATAACGCTGGATGATGACAAATTCCGGAGACTAAAATAGGGTCCTATGCATCCTGAGACCTCGAACTGGTAACGTGCAGGGAAGGTGAGTGACCGTGAGTCACTGCTCTCCCCTCCTGCCTGCTTTTGCCACCAGTCAAGGTCATGATGGCCTTATTCCCACCGCTCCAGGCAAAGCAAGAGGCAAGAAATACTTTTAAACATGGAACATGAGCCTAAGCCTGAAGCTCCACCATCTGCCAGAGAATTGGCTCGGGTGTCAAACCTCAAGGTCGCTGGGAAGCCACTCTGCTATCTCACCTGGGTCCAAGACAAAGGAGCCCTGGTGTCGTGAGAAGGGCAGAAGGGGTTCAAAGTTGCTGATCGATGGGCTAGGATAGGATCCTGGCATAAAGGCAGAACCATCCCAGCCCAGAGTGCGGAAGAGGAGGCAGACAGACGGCAGGTGGCGCCCTGGGGCAGGCTTGTTTTCTTACGGTGCGACAGATTTCAAAGGTGGATAATCCCTGGGGACCACAGGGACTTGGCTGTGTAATTTATCCGTGAGAAGGCTGAAGCTGCTTTCACCTCAGGAGAACAATGGTATGGCAGGGCAGAGCAGAAGATTGTGCAGCATTTCTACTTTTCTTTAACCTTCTCACAATCTTTCAGAGGCCCTGATCGCACTGCCCCACTTCTGGAAATCACAAATCCCAGCCCCTGAGCGCCCACTGTTCCCAGCCTGCCATCATAAGGAAAATACCTAGTATCTATAAACTAAACCACAAAGAGGAGGAAGGAATGCTGTCTGGACAGTGCGTACTTTAAAAAGGAGGATTCCTGGAGAAACCAATGTTTAACTGAAAGAAACTGATGTGGTAGAATTTCAGAATATTGAGGCAACCACAGAGCATTTCCCAGTATTACTCAAACCACACCACACAACACAACCTTCTGTTCTGCTAGGAGTTTAGCAACTGATCAACAGTAATTTACGATGTGTCTAGCTGTTGGGAGAATGGTAATAATAACATGTTTATGAAATGCTTATTAAAACCCAGGTGTTACAGTGTACACTTTATTAGCACTTTCAGTCTTCATGATCTTCATAATACCCCTTCGAAATAGGTATTACCAACACCATTTTACAAATAAGACATCAAGGAGGTAAAAGTTCAATCCAAGCACAACAGCAGATACCTACCCATTATGCAACACTACCTCTCAGTCTTGGACAAGTGTTGGTTATAGACCCTAGGGAGCTTTGATTGAGACCAAAGAACCTGGCTCACAGTCCCAGAGGTGCTGCAAAAAGACTAAAAGAGCTACTTGGATATTTAATACTTAGTTTATTGGAGTTCTAGATTTGAAATCCTAGATTTTGTTAATCCAGGTTTAAATTCTTATTCTATCCCTAAAATTTTAATAAAATAATTTGACTTATTCGTTAATATTTGATTAAAATTCAAGTTTAAAAGTTTAATTTCCTCCAGTTTTTAGACACTGACATTCACTATGGGCAAGGCATCGCTTTAAGTGCTTTTCAAATGTTGATTTATGTAGTCCTTATAATAACTATTAATAACAACTCTTAGTAATCCCATTTTACAGATGAAGAAATTGACACAGACACAGAGACTAGGGTACTATTAATGAATATAATTTACTGATGAATATGTTAATACCTATTAATATATTTGTGGATATATTAATTTATTTATGAATACATTAATGACTAGAAAAGCTGGGATTTGAACTGAGGCCAGCATCATTAAGCTAACAGTGAATACATTTGGCTTTTCGCTCCATGCATTCTGTAGTACTCTGCTGTGCTGTTTTGTTTTGTTTTGTTTTGTTTTTTTCTGCCGTGCTGTTGTATCATGACAGTAGCCATGGAATGAGCATGGCTGCGTTCCAGTAAAACTTTTCATGGGCACTGAAACTGGAATTTTATATAATTTTCACATCCCAAATGGTCTTTTAAACATTTGAAAATGTCAAAACCATTCTTAGCTTGTAGACTGCTGGAAAAAAAAAAAAAAAAAACAGGCAGCAGGCCATGGTTTGCTGACTTCTGACCTAGCTAGTCTGGCTCCAGAGTCCATGCTCTTGAACACTAAGCTGTACTTTCCCTTTTTGGGGAAATAAAAGTTAAATTTTTTAATATGTTTAAACTGTGACATTTAATATACATATTCTAAAGCATTTTAAGTACCTCTGGGGGAAAACAACGCTAAGAGGCAAAATCTTTCTAAACTCTTATTCAACCAGTAAATCTGATAAATCAAACTTATAAATGTTTATCAAATTCTTTTAGTACTCCTGAAGTCATAAATTTTTACTTCCCAAATTGAAGGTTGATCTTTCAGATTTTTTTTTTTCAGTACTTAGGCTTGAGGCTTGAACTCAGGGCCTTCACCTTGAGCCACTCCACCACACCTGTTTTTGTAATGGATGTTTTCGAGATAGGGACTGACAAATTATTTGCTGAGGCTGGCTTCAAATGGCTTCAAACCTAGATTCTCCTAATCTCTGCCTCCTAAGTAGCTAGGATTACAGGCGTGAGCTACCAAGTCCAGTTACTTAGCACTCAAAAAAGACCAATGACTTGAGGACAAGTTGTTGAGGCAAGGAAAAAGATTTGAAAACCCAGCAAACCAAAAAAGATGGGAAGCCAGGCACTGGTGGCTCACGCCTGTAATCCTAGCTAGTCAGGAGGCAGAGATCAGGAGGATCACAGTTCAAAGCCAGCCTGGGCAAAAAGTTTGTGAGAACCTTTCTCAAAAAAAAAAAAAAAATCACATAAATGGGCTGGTGGAGTGGCTCAAGGTGTAGATCCTGAGTTCAAATCCCAATACTGCAAAAGAAGAAGAAGGGACACTTTCACCAACAAAGACAATCTAGATGGCTCAGGTATGTGCAATGGCTTTATAGGGAGGAGAAAGAGGAGTAGAATGAAATGGGCAATTAAAGAAAGAACTGATGACTGGAGACTCACTGGTTCTGCTCTAGTGACATGGAACAGGTTGTTGTCTTAATTATTCTTACCTTGGCATCTTTACCCTTGAAGGAGAGAAGAAAGATTAGGTAATTTTAGGTCAAATCACCCTTGTATTATAGTCCCAGATTAAAGCATTGCTTAAATGATTAATAAGTCTATATACAGGGTTAAGCAGAAATCTGACCCAAAGGTTAATGCAGCAAAGGAGACATACAATATGAAAGCAGAGAGGCCAAGCTTTTTTCATCCTGTCTTAACTACCTAGGACATCTACAGACCCAAGTCAAAAGTCAGTGCTTTCAGCTTTTGCTTTTGCAGCCTTCAAATCCTTGAAGAGTAACCTAGACAATACCCTAAGGTCCTGTAAGTGGCCTGTCTCCTTATGAAGCAGTGGCTGGGGGCACCTGCAAGGACAAATAGAAGTGTAGGTGATGTCACCACTACACTGGGAACCAGTGAGATAGCCAAGATTGACCCCAAGACCATGCAGGACCTCACCTCAGTGACAGAGACATTTCTACAGCAGATGCAAGATAAATTTCAGACCATGTACGGCCAAATCATTGGGAGAATGGATGATAGGAGCAGTGGCATTAATGAGCTGGAGAACATCAGTGACCTCAAGATCCAAGCTGGGGTGGAAGAACTGGAAGGTGAAAACAAAATACCTCCATGCAAAAGAGTTAAAGTTTGCTGATAACTTACACTGAAGTCTGGAACACCACTTTTCCAAGCCAAGAGAAAACTGAGTGACTTTTTACACCTAACTACCATGTGTAGAAAGGTTGTATGTTCCAGAGTGTGTACTCTCACCACATCCTATAAAGTTAGTTTATAGAGTAATTTCCCCCAGTTTCTCAAACATGGAACATAATGAAAGAAGAAAGAATGCAGTAAGCAAAAACATGGATAAATATAATAGGCTTGAGGGGTTTTTTTTAATATACTTGATAATTGAAGCAAAACTGTAACCATTGTTTTTTGGAACAAACTTTGGCTAAATGCATGAAACTTGAATTTGAATCACAATTCTCCAACTAGTTAGTGATATTCACCATCTATGAGTTGCAGTAACTTCAGCCTCACACCCACCTCATTTTCTCATCTACAACCTGGGGATAGAGTTCAAACAGATTTCTAAAAGTCTTCATCTTTAATATCTATAATGTTGGACTGTGAATGTTGTGTTGTGGGTAGCATCAGATGCCCTAAATAAAAGCCAGTCTCATTGTCTGTTTTAATTCAATAATTCAGCAAGTGTGTGTGTTAAACACCTCTTGAGCCCAAGTCTTTATACTAATTCCTAATTCCTTGTTATTTACAATGGTACTCAGCATTTACCCTGATTTTACATTATCTGTAAATCCCTCCCTGGGTTTATTCTTAGTAATCCTTCAACTACCACCACCACATACATGTTTCCTGCCCGTAAAAGAGCCTTCTAACACAGGCTGCCCCTACCCAACTTCCCAGTGTGGCCTCCTGTGAGACCATGACTACATCCATTGATTCTAAAAAGTTTTACTTCAAGACAATGAGAAGACAGACTTGGAGAAAGTATATGCAAAACTCATAATGTAGCCTGACACCTATAGCTCATCCCTGTAATCCTAGCTACTAAGGAGGCAGAGATCATGAGAATTTTGGTTCGAAGCCAGCCTAGGCAAATAGTTCGTGAGACCCTATTTTGAATAACTCCACTGACTAAACCCATCACAAAAAAGGGCTGGTAGAGTGACTCTAGGTTTAGGACAGAAAGATGTTCTCCCTCTTTCTCCCAGCAGAACAGGCCACTCCAGAAATCAACTTCCCAAGCAATCAATGGCTTTTCAACCTGTCCTCCAAATATGGGGAGTTATACCTGATCTCAGTATATCCCAAGGTCTGTTGATGCTGGGCTTCCTGATTTCCCAGCTATTGCTATAAATGATTAGCATCCAAACTGCCTGTCAATGACTTGACCCACAGGGCAACTCAGACCTAGCTCATAAAAGTCAGGGAACCAAATGGCAGCAAAACAGCAGGAGTAGCTCCAGGAATAAACAGCAGAAGTGACCCTGGGAATGTAAAGGGAACAGATGGCAAAAGTACCTTTGTCTTAAATAAAAGAGAGGAAGCATCCTTAAAAGCAAACATCTAAGGAGATGTGAGAAGCAGGCTTCCCACCCAGATAATAAAGTACAGTGGTCTTCTCTCCTAGCTAAGGGAGGTAGAGAAACATCTTTAAAGACAAACATCTAAAGAGATTAGAAAAACAGACCCCTAAAGGAAAGTTAACACAGTAAACTTTCCCAAGATAGCAAAAGGGGGTGATAAACATAAATGGAGGTCTCACCAAGGTAAAAAGCAGTAGTCATAAAATGTATACAACAAGCCTCAGGACAGGATGGACTACCAAGACCATTCTGGAATGTCCAGTGTGGTAAGGATGGGGGGGCAATGAGATTATTGAGTTCATTATGAAGTTAATTAGACACTCAATTACAAATGTAACTTCAGAGTAAAGTAGAGAGCATGCCTAAGTCAGGCAGAGCCCTATATTACCCCATAGACTTCAGCTATTCTTAGACTTAGCTCTTTCACTAAGTCCCACCCATCGGGGTGTTTTATTCTCCTTTCAATAAACTTTGTGCCCGCTTTACTCTTAACTCCTGGTCCAGCATCTTCAATCACTGACTATACCAGGACACTCCATCAATAGTGTGAGGATCAACTAAAGTTAAGTCTTTTCTGACAAAGGAGTTAATGTATTGTTGGGTCTGGGGACCTAAAGGACAGATGAGTGAGTTTCCCATCCCCCATGGAGAGCACTATGAACCCTGCATCCTGAGAAGGAGTTACATGATCTCGTAAATCTACCACAGAGCTGATAAACAAGCATGATCTCAAGGTTGTTTCTCCCCATAAGGGCAAACAGACCAGCTCATCGAAGACAGCCCACGCGCACGAATCCACAACCAATGGAAAAAACCCACCTAACCCTTACCCTAACCCAGAGTTAAAGCATCCATAAAAAAGCCCCAGGCTTCACCTGAGCAGGGAGCCACCGGTTTCCAGGCTCCACTGCCCTGCTCTACCTGTAGACTTTTCCTTCTCTAATAAATCCTATTTTGTATGCCAACCTTGTTGTCCCACAAGTCAGTCCACTGCCTCACGAGCCAATTCTTTGGCCTGTGAAGACAAGAACTCTCTACACCAGCCCACAACAGTATAGATGCCAGCTAAGCCCCCTGAATTGCTGCCTACATGCTTTGTGAAACATTGCTTAACCCTGCTGAACAGGAAGATCACCTCAAAGCAGGTTATAGGACATGAAAAATTGCTAATTAAGTCATAAAATGAATCTGGGGGGCCAAGATAAAAGGCCCCATGCGGAGACAACCACCCATTCCCACCTTTCTTTGTCTCCTTCTGTAAACAAACTTTTCAAAACAGGACCCCCTGCCGATCCTACCTAAACAACCCCAGGTCCCTAACCCCAACGTGATCCCACTTATTAGCAACAAGCATGCTCCCTGTAACTGGATTCCCTACACTGCCCTTTAAGAATCCTGTGATTTCACTGCTGGAGGCCCAGAATTTTGAGTATAAGCTCATCTGGGACTGCCAGAATAAAATTAAAAAATCTGAGTTCTCCTACTTCTCTAAATGTCTGTTGGTTTCTCATCTGACAATATTTCCACAACATTTCTGGAGGCCCCAGTGAGGTATCAAGCATTCTGGCCCCTTGAGCCACCAACCTGTAGCTGGACTGCACTGGAGTAGGGAGGAGCTAGGGACCAAACAAGGTGGCATGCCACCTGACGTTATTCCAGGTCCTCCTTCACCCTGGAGTTGCAACCCTCTGAGTAGTCTTGCCCCAGCTGGACTCCAAGGAGAAGTGGACCAACTCACCTGGCAATTTCATCCAGATTCAGTAAGCCCCCAGGGAAATTCAGGTCCCGTCCCACTGGGAAGAAAGGAAGTCTGATCAACTCCCAGGAATCTCCAAGAGGAATTCTGTAGGTCAGGGACTTCCCCAAAAAGGAGGAAGGAAAGTTGTAATAACTTCTGGTGTGAATGTGTGTGTGAATGAGCAGCCTGATTCGTCCTCACTTCAGCTCAAGTTTGTGGCTCCACAGCTGAAAGGCTATGGAGTCAAAGTGGGTCTGTCCTGTGGTTCTGTGGTGATCCTCATGCTGCTTAGGGTGGCATCGGGGCGACCCAATCTGGAGTCACAAGGCTGACCCTGCCATTGATGCTAAGAGGCACCTAAGTCACTGTGGGACATGGCCAGGAAGACATCTGATTGGGCTCTTCTCTTGAAGGGGCACCCACCCTTGTTTGTCTTTGCCACAGACATGGGGTGGGGAGAAATACATAGAGTGGGTATAGAGAACCCCTCTAACTGCCATAGGTGGAAGTTTCCCAAGACCCATACTTAAACATTTTAAAAAATGATTCTCAGGAGATTAAGGGGTCAAAATGTCTCCTGGAGGCTGCACACACTGTGTGAGTTGGAGTGGCCCACTTTTGGGCCAACTGGCCCCCTGAAGGTACCCCAGATTTTCCCACTGTCAGGGCCATTTATCAGGTCATAATAGAAACCCCCAGAAGCCATGATCAGTTCCCCTATATCAACTCCTGGCTTCAGGTGGCTCAGAACATATCCCCTTGGGTCTGATTCTGCACCCACAAAAAGGGACAGAGCAGAGTTTTTATGCCCCAGGTAATGAAGCCCAAAGACCAGAAGCTGACCAAGCCTGTTCTGCAAGGGGACCCAGAAGATGAACTATCTGTGCCCCTGCCATATGTTCCCAGTGTGCCACCACCATCAGAGCAGCCAGTGCCACCTCTCCCAGACAGTCCTCCACCTTCAGTGAGTCCCCCTCAACCCTGTCAGCAGCTTCCCAGCCCCAGCGATGCCCCACTTCTATCCCTGACTTGGAGTCCAAGTCCACAGCCCCTGAGCTGCTGCCTTCACTTGTCCCAAGCACCAGCCCCTCAGGCCAGGGCCCTGCAAATGCTGCTCCACGAGACGCAAGGGCCCCAACAGATTGATGCTGACAGCACAGTCCAGCCCAGATGCTCTATCCTCTATTACCAGTCTTTCAGTACAAGTAACCTCTTAAATTGGAGGAACCACACACCGCCTTATTCAGAAAAGCCCCAGGTCATGATTGACCTCCTAGAATCCATATTTCAGACTCATCAACCTACTTGGGATGACTGCCAATAGATCCTCCTGACATTTTTCAACTCAGAAGAGAGACGGTGAATCCTGATGGAGGCTTACTGCTGGCTCCAAGGGCAGGCCCCAGCAGGAACCCTAGATGCAGAAGCTTAGGCAAGAGAGGCAGCCCCTGATGCTCGGCCTACCTGGGACTTCAATACAGCAGAAGGATGAGGAGTCCTCACTCAGTATTGCACCGCCCTCCTACACGGGCTCACGGCTGGAGCTAAGAAGCCAACCAACATATCCAAAACTGCAGCAGTTATCCAGAAGCCAGAGGAATCACCAACTGATTTTTATGAAATACTTCTGGGTGTGCACCTCCTTTGATCCAGAAGCACCAGAAAACCAGCAGATGGTCAATACAGCATTTGTGGTCTGGTCATATGCCAATATTCACCAGACACTTCAGAAACTTTAAGGCTTCACTGGAATGAATGTCACCCAGCTATTAGAAGTGGCAAATAAAGTCTTTATGAACCAGGACCATGAGGCAAAACAAGAGCCGATAAAAGAATGAAAGCCAAGGTGCCCTTGTTGGCTGCAGCACTGGGGAAGCCAGACCCAACCAAGCAGTCAGCTCTGCCATGGAAGGAGAGACCCACTGGAAGAACCCCACTTTGATGAGACCAGTGAGCCTATTGCAAGAAGTTTAGCTATTGGAAGAATGAATGCCCCCACTGAGAAGGACCAGCATTGGAGCCTAACAAGATTGCTCCAGGAAAGAAGACGGGATGGCAACCCAAACCAGAGGCCCAGGACCTCACTGGCCTAACAGGAATTGAGTCAGACTAGGGAAGACCAGGCTTCTCACCACTAGCCCCCCAAGAGCCCATAGGCAAAATGAAAGCAGGGGGCCAACCAGCAATATTCATGGTGGACTCAGGTGCTGAGCATTCTGTGGTCACTAAACCTGTGGTCTACTCACTCAGCATAGGGCCACAATAGTCAGAGCCACCACACACAAATTGCCCAGCAGTTCTGCCAACCCCAGACATGCCAACTAGGAATAACTCATGAATTACTGTACCTACCAAAATGCCCAATTCCTCTGCTGGGAAGGGGCTTAATAAAGCTCGGAGCCCAAATCACCTTCACCCAGGGAGGGCCTACAAGCCTTACAGTGAGAGAACCAAATGCCCTCATCATGGCAGTGACTGTGCCTACAGAAGATGAATGGCAACTCCACCACCAGGAAAAGGGGGACCTGACGAAGCCCATCTGCCTACTGGAGGAGTTTCCTGATGTCTGGGCTGAAAAAAGGCCTCCTGGCCTGGCTCTCAACCATGCACTCATAATGGTAGATCTCAAAACTGGGGCTCTCCCTGTTAGACAGAGGAAATATCCAGTGCCACAGGAAGCATGCCTGGAAAGTCAGGCCCACCTACAGCAGCTGAAGGATGTAGGGATATTGATCAAATGCCTATTGCCATGGAACACCCCACTGTTACCTGTCAAGAAGGCAGGAGGAAATGACCACTGATCTGTCCAGGACCTACAGGCAGTCACCAACACCACACCTGGTGGTTCCTAACCCCTACACTCTCCTGAGCCTTCTACCACCACAAGCAAGCTGGTTCACCTACCTGGACCTAAAGGATGCTTTCTTCTGCCTCCTCCTGACCCCAGTTAGCCAGCCTCTGTTCACCTTTGAATGGGAAGACTCCCATACTGGAAGAAATACACAAATGGCCTGGACCAGACTGCCTCAGTGATTCAAAAATTCACTGACCTTGTTTGGGGAAGCCCTAGCAGTAGATTTGTCAACTTTCCTGGAAGAAAATCCAAGCTGTACCTTGCTCCAATACATGGATGATCTGCTCCTGGCAAGCCATGGCCAGGAAAAATGCTGGGAGGGGACAAAGGCATTGCTAGCCTGACTCTCTGAGGCAGACAACAAAGTTTCCTAGAAAAAGGACCAAGTTTGCCAGCAAGAGGTCCGATATACCTTGGGTTCATCATTTCAGAAGGAAAATACGCCTTAGGTCCAGAAAGGAAACAGGCCATCTGCTCCATTCAACAGCCAAAGACCAAAAGGGAAGTCCAAGAATTATTGGGAGTGGCAGAATTCTGTCACATCTGGATACCCAGATATTCAAGCCTGGCCAAACCACTTTACAAGGCCACAGCAGGCTCCAGATAGGACCCTCTAAACTGGGGGCCAGACCAAGAAAGGGCCTTCCAGGACATAAAGAGACTGTTGTTAACCAGCACCCCTGCATCAGGCCGGCCAGATGTAGTGTGACCATTTAATCTCTTCCTCTGTGAGAAAAATCACACAGCTCTGGGGGTCCTCACCCAAACAGTGGGTTCATGGCAATGGGCAGTGGCATACCTGTTGAAGTGCTTGGACCCAGTGGCCTCAGGGTAGCCTCCATGTCTTTGAGCCTTGGCTGCCATAGTAATCCTAATGAGGGAGGTCAACAAGCTCACCCTGGTACAGGACATTAATATTAAGGTCCCTCATGCAGTCTTGGCCCTAATGAATGGGCAGGGTCATAAATGGCTGACCAGTTCCAGAACGGCCCATTACCAAGAATTACTATGTGAGAATCCTCGAGTCAAACTTGAAATTGTACAAACTTTAAACCCTGCAACCTTCCTGCCAACAGAGGAAGGGCCCCAGATCATGATTGCAAAGAGGTAATGGATGAAGTGTTCTCTAGAAGGTCAGAACTAGCAGACATCCCCCTCTCAGATCCAGAGCTCAAACTCTTCACAGATGGAAGCAGCTTTGTCCAGGGAGGACAGCGAAAGGCTGGGTTCACACCACCACTGCTAACAACATCATACAGGCTGAAGCCCTACCACAAGGATGGTCCACACAATGAGCTGAACTTTGGGTGCTAGTCCAGGCATTGTGATATACAAAGGGAAAGTGGGTGAACATCTACACTGATTCTAAGTATGCCTTTGCCACCCTGCACATGCATGGAGCAATATACAAGGAAAGAGGACTGCTGACGGCAGGAGGAAAAGAAATTAAGAACAAAGAAGAAATCCTCCAACTGCTGGAAGCAGTCTGGGAACCTTCTCAGGTGGCTATTTATCCACTGCAGAGGCTACCAAAGGGGCACAGACTATGTCAGTAAAGGAAACCTGGCTGACCAAGCAGCAAAGAGGACAGTAAAAGAGCTAAGTTCCCCTGGAGTGAGAGCAAACCGCCAAACTTCTGCTGGCTCCAGAGCTACCTCCCACCCTGAATTACACCAAGGAAGAAGAACAGTGGGCAAAAGAGGAAAAGGAATAAAAGAAAAGGGGTGGGGGGCTGGTGGAAGTTGCCTGACCAGAGACTCTTTGTCCCCAGTGCTGTTGCAGCCCCTCTGGTAAAACAAACAACATGAGCTAACACACTTGGGGAAAATGGCCCTGGAAAAACTTCTGGACAAATACTATTTTATTCCCAAGCTCCCCCACTCTGTACACCCAAATAAGTGCTAAGTACATTACATGGGCACAAAACAATGCAAGTCAAGGACTTAAGCCAAGCCCTGGGATACAAATAATGGGCACCATGCCTTTTGAGGACCTGGGAGTGGACTTCAAAGAGGTCAAGCCCTGTCTAGGATAATGATACCTTTTGGTCCTTGTCTGCACTTACTCAGGGTGGGTTGAGGCTTACCCCCACACACAGAAAAGGCACAAGAGGTAATAAAGGCCCTTTTAAGAGAAATTATCCCCAGATATGGGCTCCCCTTTTCTATCAGATCAAATAATGGACCAGCCTTTGTGGGGAAATAGTCCAGGGCCTGGCTAAAATTTTGAAAATAAAATGGAAGCTCCACACATCATACAGGCCTTAGAATTCAGGAAAAGTAGAGCACATGAATTGGACCCTCAAAATCACCTTAGCCAAACTCTGCCAAGAAACACAATCCCCCTGGATAGACATGCTACCATTGGCCCTGCTCAGGGCCCACTGTACCCCTAGACCCTCCAGCTACTCAACCTTTGAGATTCTCTATGGCAGGCCCCCTCCCATAATAAAGAGGCTCAGAGGGGGCCTCAGGCAAATTGGAAATCTCCAGGCCCTAAGAAAAACCCTATGCCATATCTCCTGGGAAGTCTTAGAAAGCACCCCAATCCCCATGGGTAACTGGGCCCATCCCCACCAACCCAGGGATATGGTATGGATAAAAGATTGGAAAAAGGAACCACTCCAACCCAGTTGGACAGGTTTCCATCTAGTAATATTAGCTACTCCCATGGCTGTTGAAGTTGGAGTTATCACTCCCTGGATTCATCACTCCCAGATAAGGAAGGCAGCAGCCCCCGCAGACCCTAAAAACTGGCAGGCTGTTCGTGGTCAAACTAATCCCCTCAAGTTGAGGTACCAGAGAACATCACAGCAGCACGCCATCACCCGAGAGATCTCCAGCCCTGCTCCAGCCACATCCTAGAATCTGGTTGGTCAATGCACAGTAGAAGCCTGAGATTTGCCCACCAGGACATAAATGTATTCCCCTTTCTGCCACCCTTACCCCATCCTGCTGATTAGCATTGTTGCAATACTATTTGCACTAGGACTGGCTGTCACTGCTCCCCAGGATTGGAATGTAGGCCAAAGTGTACAGCTGGCCTCCTGTTATCTCCTCATATTAGGAAGGCTTACTGCTGTTCAGTGCTATCTGTAGCCCAGACCCCAATCTCAGGCATGAGGTCTCTGATGTGTTTTTGCCTTCTGACTCTGTTACATTTTAAGGTTGTCCCATCTAGAGACTGGAATAACTGCTCAATTTGCATAGAACCTCTCTCCTTCCAGGGAAAACTACAATATGCCTTCACCTATTACCAATACGTGTCACCCACATTCAGGACATCAATTTCTCAGTGTACCAGAGGAGGGACAATTTACTATAAGGGAAAACTGACAGGCCTGATGGGGTCCTGCAAGAACAAAGGCACTATTGGGCAGATGGTTTGCTGGAAGAAAGATGGGGACCCTTAAAGGCATGGAATGATAAAATGACAGGGGGAGGAAATAAACCTCGTTATGTCTGGGCATCCTCCCTGACCACCCAGTCCCCATGTCAGTCTACAAAGGGAAAAGCCACAGATACAGAGAGGCCATCCAGAGATGCTTACCGAGACAGCTATAAGCCTATCAAAGATATTGATCTGCCACCACTACGACCCCCATTAAGGCTTTCTTCTAGGACAGAGAACCTTAACTTGGAACCCCAATTGTACAAGCTATTAAATGCAACTTACCACCTCCTTAATCTTATGAACCCACCATTGGCAGGTGATTGTTGGCTCTGCTTGTCCTCAGGTCCCCTCACTATGTAGTGGCCCGGGTGGGCCCCCTTAACCAGAGTACACATGATGCTACTCTCAACTCTACCAGCACAAAACCCAATGTAAGCAATACACAGCTATCTCAGAGGGCTCCTAATTGTATCTACAACTCAAGAGGATGCTATCCAGTGGGGGACCTGGCTACTAGCCAATGTGCCCAAATCCAAAACTGTACAGCCACCACCATTAGATGTACATTTGACAGATCACAGTGCAGCGGCCCAGGAACCTTCTTTGTATGTGGGATCCTTGCTTATCAGTCCTTGCCAGCTAACTGGAAGGGCATTTGCCATTAGCATTCCTCACCCCCCAGATAAACATAGTGCCTAACAATCAGACCCTCCCTGTACCTTTGATGGCCCACACATGGTCAAAGAGAGCTATATAATTCATACCTTTACTAATTGGATTAAGGATAACAGCTGGAATAGGAAAAGGCATAGGAGGAACTGCCTCATCATCCTCCTACTATAATCAATTATCTGCGACCTAACAAATGACATAGAAAAAGTGGCTAGGTCCTTAGTGGCCAAGCAGGACCAACTGGACTCCCTAGCATCTGTGGGTCCTCCAAAATCAGAGAGGGCTGGACTTACTCACTGCCAAACAAGGGGAGAGGCTCTGCCTTTTCCTAAATGAAGAATGTTGCTTTTATGTGACTCAGTCAGGAATAGTCAGAGACATGGCTCAGTAATTACAGGACCGGTCACACGTAGGAAACAGGAATTAGCAACTTCCTGGAACAGATGGAGCAGCATCTGGAATTGGGCCTCATGGCTTCTCCACTTGGCTGGTCCTTTTGTTTGCAATGGTGGGGATTGAACCCAGGCTTCCAGCATGCTAGGCAACCAACTCTACAACTGAGCTACACCCTGAGCCCTGGCTGGTCCTTTTTTCATGCTCCTATTGGCTCTCATATTTGGCCCTTGCATTCTCAATGCCATAACTCATTTCATTAGCTCACAAATGGAGGCAATAAAGTTCCTGGTGATCCAATATAGACCCTTAGGACAGAAGGAACCTGATAGAATCCCGGGAACCTAGAGTTGATGCTTGTCCACAAGTAGGAAAAGCATTGAAAGGAGGGAATGAACAAGAAGAAGGTTATAGGACATAGGAAATTGCTAGTTAAAGCATAAAATGAGTCCAGGGCCAAGATAAAAGGCCCCATGCAAAGATAACCACCCATTCGCACCTTTCTTTGTCTCCTTCCACAAACAGACTTCCCACGATAGAACCTCTGCTGCCCATTCCCACCTTTCTTTGTCTGCAACAAACTTTCCAAAACAGGCCCCCCTGTTAGGTCCCTAACCCCAGTGTGAGCCCACCTATTAGCAACCAGCACGTTCCCTGTAACCCGATCCCCTGTGTTGCCCTTTAAGAATCCTGTGATTTTACTGCTTGGGGCCCAGAATTTTGAGTATGAGCTCATCTGGGACTATAGGCATAAAATAAAAAAGTTCTCCTACTTCTATGAGTATCGCTTGGTTTCTTGTCTGACACTATTTCCACAACACTGCAAGGTTCTTGAGGTCAAAAAGCTGTTTACCACTAGATTCCCTAATCTCAAACTGCTTGATGAGTAAAATGTCAGCCCCCATGTCCTATCTTCAAGGGACCTTGAGAAATCACTTTCTCACTGAGCTATAAAAATGTCACTGATTCTGGAAAATCTTACCCAAAACAATAGCTAGCCAATTGGGAAGATTGTGAACCCAAACCTGTTCATCAGGGTGAGGGGCAGAGAGAGATAAAAACTGAGCTGTCTTCCCGCTCAGTGTGTTCTGCCTATCAGACTATGGTCTGTGTCTGCACCCTTCTGCAGAATTAAACCTTTTCTTTTTGCCTTGTTGAGTGACTCCCACATGTTCACCATTTGGGAACAATACTTCTAACAATAGGAACAGGGATGAGACTCATTCACCTGCTATCTCTTCCACCTACAAGTTTTATCCCATAGTGAGGCAAGATAGATAGATGAGGAGATAGGGAAGTCATATTAATTTAATTTTAAAAGGGCCAGACTCAGACATTGGTAGAAGGAAGTAAAAACTAAAAATCCAGAGCAACTGGCCACCTCCTCCCATCTCCTTTTAGATGTTTAAAATACAAGAATGGGGCTATCTCCATTCCAGGGCTATCTCCATCCCTTTTCTCTTTGAAATGTTAGCGGGCTCTAAGACTCCTTGCATGAGTGAAGGGACAAAAAGAACAAAAGACATGTCTAGCAAATGGAAGCCCTAAGGCACACATTTTGTCCCTGTAATTTGAGGAGGTCTGAATGACACCTCCCTGTTTTAGCATCCATCTTAGCCACCAGATCCAATATTGTATGACCATGTACATTTCTCTAGCTCAGAAAGTGTAAGACTAAGAGATGAAGACCATCATTTTGGTCTTTACTCCATTTCCTGCATGGGGAGCAGGACATGTTTGTCTCCTTTTTTCCCTATTTCTCCCCACTTTTATCCTGTTATACTAAATTCCTTTTCTAATAAACTTTACTATGACTTTTGCTATAATTTTGAGTCTTGCCTGAATTCTTCTTTTGCCAGACATAAGCAACAAGGTATACAACAGTGCTAAATTTTCCAGTAATAATAGAAAGTGATCTGACTAAAAATGGCACCTAGTAAAAATTCCCTGAGATTTTCCTGAAAGAATGTAAGCTCTATGACAGCAGAGACTTCAGCCTTCTCGATGCTGGATGTCTGTGACCTTGAACTGATAGGCAGCAAGAGGAAGAAAGAGAAAAAAATCATTGTAATTAAACTTCCCAACTCCACAGATAACCAGTCTTTGTTAAGATCAAGTAGCCAGAGGCCAGAGGATATCACAGGATGTTTTGAAAAGTCAGCCACACACCTAAAACTTAATCCCTTCTTTAAAAGTAATCCACATCGTAAACATCAGCTAGGCCTGTGGCTTGAAGTTTACAAGACAAAGACCCAGGCCCAAGAGCTACACTCTTGTCATCTGATAGAGCAGAAACTGATAATTTCACACAGGAATTCTCTATTAGATAAAGCAGAAACTGGGAGTTTACACAGGTAATCGCTTTAATTTAACAAGGCAAAGAACGGGGATACATTGAGAAACCCCTTTGAACATTGACTTAGGAATTAATAATGAAAGACAGGGCTGTAAAATAGGTCCAGTATGTTGGGGGAGGTACTAGTGGGAGGGAGAAGGGTGAATGGAGGAGAGATGAAGTTGAGGGAATGGTTAATGGGCTTCATATACATGTGTGAAATAGAACAATGAAACCTCTTGCAATTGTTTTAAGTGGCCTTGGGAGGGAGTCAAGGGGGGGAGATGGTGAGGACGACCCAATCAATGTACAACATAAGTCTATTCAGAATTGTTACAATGAACCCCCGCTCCCCCTGTACAATGAATATATAATAAAAATTGGGGGGAAAAAAAAAAAAAGGCCCAGATCCAGAAATCCTTCCCTGGGGCTTAGAGTTTCCCAATAAATATTCCAACTCCAAAACCTGACATCCTGGTTCTCACCCTAGAGGGAAACTGTTTTCAGTATATTGGAAGTGTATCCCTTTTTAATAAACCTTATTGTTACTTTTACTACATTTTCATGTTGTTATTGACAATGGTATAGTCTATGATTAGATTTCCAAACTCTTTGCATCCCACATGGGAGAATCTGTGGCAGGGATGCACGAATGACAGGCGCAGGAATTTCAGGTGCTCAGGGTTCTTGAGCCCGCTGAGGATGAAAGCACAGGAGGACTCCAACAGCAGAGGCCGGAAAGATTTTATTTGTAGAGAAGAGAAGAGAAAGACAGCATATTGGAGAATGCAGGGGGACCGGGAAACCAGTGATCCCGTGGGCCAGGGTGGGGAGTGGGTTTTATAGCCTATTTGCCTTGCCTGATGGCAGAGATGCCTTTCAGATGCAAACAGACATTTCCTAGGGAGGAGAAGTGTCTCCTTGACCTCCTGCGGTCTGTCCTTCAGCGGGACTTGTGGGTGTAATGAGGTTTATTAAAAGTTAGGGAGGGTGAAAGGATGTGCCCTTTGCCCCAGCAGATCCCCATAGCAGAAACCAGTAAAGCCAGCACAGGATGCCCCGTGCAGGATAAGATAAACAGAATGGGGGCAGGTGGAATGTGAGGAATGTGAGGAATGTGAGCAGATTGCGAAAGACGACTAGAAGTACGTGCAAGATGTGCCCTGCCTGCTTGCTAAATGTAACCGTGTGCGCAAATACTGACCCTTGAATCTATAGGCTAAGAAGTAATGTACTCTTAAATGGATAGGCTGGAAATGTATGTGGTGTTACAAACTCATTGGCTATGTACTGTGCGGGCTTTTGCTGTAACGGCTGGTAGGGGCCTATATAAGATCTTCCCTAAAGAGGCTTGGGGTCTTGTCTGCCCAATCGGACCTGTGTGTCTGTGTGGGAGCTTGACCCTGGCTTGCCAGCTCAATAAACTCTGCTTTGTTGATTGCATTCACGCGTGACTCCCTGTCTCTCGGAGGAATAGGATTCTCGAACCCTAACAAGGGGAATTACAAAGGGGGTCATGATGGGACCAGGTGGAAGCTGCAAGCAGAAAGAGCAGCTTCCTCTCTCTTTTCCAGGTGCTTTTAAAACTTATGCTAAGCTATGAGAAGGGAAGAACCTCGTGATTCCTAATCAATAATTAATGTGTGGGGAAGGGCATGGGTGACCCTTGTAAGAAAAATGATCTTTTCTATCAAAGTGTTTGTTACCCTCTTAGATTACTTAAAAATTCCTCAGGTCACCATCTTAGGTGACTTGCATGTTTAAAGGGCCCTTGCTTCTTCTTCCAGATTCCTGTACAACTCTGTTGCCCACCAAGCTGCATGCCCTAACCCATCCCCCAAGCCTTTTAGCCAATCGAGGGGGATTGTGAACCTTTGACCTGGACAAATCCCAGGTGAGGGGCAGGTACAACTGTGTCAGGGATATAAGGAGGAGCCACTGACAGCCATTGTGTGCTTGCGTGTTTGCTTAGCTGGAGTGAGCACATGCTTGCACCCTCTTGATCAAGAGAAAATTGCCCTGTCAAGATTTTCTGTCTTTTGTGTGTCTGTTTTTGGCACCAGAGGGTTATCAATTCCAACACCCTGAGCCAGGTGAAGTTAGTTTGAATTGTTCCTGACCTAGGGTGTGAATAATCTACATACATTTACAATTGAAAAGAAGACTCAGAGAAAGAGAGGAATGTTCAACCTGAAATACAATATTAAAGCATATATATTTTAAGAGTCCCAAACTTTCCCTAATTCTAGCCTGCCTCAATTCTTCTCTTGTTGGATAGCTTGAATTCTTCTCTTGTTGGATACAAAAACCAAGGTATTTACCAATATTAAACTTTCCAGTCACAGAACTATTGTTGCAGGAGGCTGCTAGCTGAGATATGAGACACTGAGGCAACTTAGCAGGAAGCAATGTTTTATTGTGCCAGCACAGACCCAGTGGACTCATATCCAAAGGCTGAGCCCCAAGAACAAGGGGGGTCTCACCTTATGTACCCTTGCAAGCAGGTTACAGAAGCAATAAAATTTAAAAAACAGTTTAACCCATATATGGTTACATGCAATTCTATAGGCTACTTCACCTGGTGTTAGTGCCCCTCTACCCCAATGCTATGTGACCTTTTTCACCTTTGAATTCTTTAGGTTTTATCTCTCTGCTATGCCACCCCTTCCCCCTGTTATCTTTTCAGAACTCAGGCCTAGTTTGTTTTCTTCTGATCCTCCTCCCTGCTACACTATGGGTTTATTACTTTTAAGTATTATAAACACAATAGATCAGGAAACAATTGTCATTGAAAAGATTATTTGCTATATTTACTAAAAAGAGAAGCATCACCCTTGGGGACCACACAGGGTAGCACAGGATTAGTTGGGAGTCAGAGGAAAAGAAGAAAGTGGGCAAAAACTTTATTTTGGTTTCCCTGGAAAGGAATAGAAAAGGCAGAGTGAGAAAGTTTAGTATGGGCTACTTTGAATGATTTCCATGGACTCCAGAGATAAGGGCTGGCCCTAGTAACTCCATACCTGGTCCTGGAGCTATTAGGAAAGGTGGGTAGTGGCTCTGAATGAGGAGAGCCCCATAAAGGAGGTGGTTAGTGCCTGGGCTCCAGATGGGCTTGGCTTACATTTGAAAAGCACCCCTTGCAGGTGAGTTGTTTATTATCTCTAGGAATTGGCTGACATTGGTAGGGACAATCTAAGGTCAAGAAGGCCCCAGATGTCACATCAGAATATAGAAAATAAAAGACATGGTTAATACAGTCAATAAATATTTGTGGAAGGAATGAGTCCATTACTATTTGACTATTATGCTCTGAAAGACAAAGAAGGCACAAATGATAGAGATCGAGTTCAAATTTCAGATTTATGATTGTCAAACCTGATTACAGAACATGGTTTAAGTTTGTGGAATAATAGGCTTGCAAATGCAATTCAAATTCCAAGTCTAGAGGTAGGCAGCTCCCCTAAGGGAGTATTGGAGTCTGCAGAACTAACACATGCATCCAGGAAATCTGCAAATGTACCGTAAGGCTGAGAAGGAAGTTCCACCTGATCTAAAGGCATAGCTCACCATATACTAGGTAATCTCTTCTTCCAGTGGGATGCAGAGGCCAAGAGTGTCAAGTCCTCTAATGAAAAATGGGGACAAACATTTCTTACATATTTTTCCTCAGTCCACTGGCCTTAGGTACCCATTTAGCCTGTTGTCAACCAAGGGTGTGTTTCTTTTCTGTAAATGAGGCAGGCTAAGGTAGGAAAAGTTCGGGACTTTTAAAACACATATGACTTAATATTGTATTTCAGATTGAACATTCTTCTCTTTCTCTGAGCCTTCTTTTCAATTGCAAATGTGTGTAGGTTATTCACACCCTAGCTCATGAACTATTCAAACCACTCCAACCTCAACCCAAGGACCACCATGCCCCTCCCAACTCATCAATTATTGGTGGTCAGGAATCACCAGGTTCATCCCTTCCCATAGGTTAGTGTACGTTTTTAAAGCACCTGGAAAGAGAAAGATGCTCTCTGCTTTCAGCTTCCACTTGGCCCCACAATGGTCATTAGTAACTGCTTTTCTTAATCTTTAGTAAACTCCATTTCCTGCCTTACCACACCCACCTGCCTGGATGCTTCCATGTGGGGCACAAAGAATTTGGAAATCTTCTGACCAGGCACTGCAGCAGCCTACAGCATCATAGCAAAGTCAGCCTGGAGTTACAGGGTAAGACCCCAGACTCTATTACTCTACTACTAACCTATTTTTCACCTTTCATCCACTCTCTCCTGCCCTCTCCACTCCATCACTATGTTCCTCCACCACATGCTTCAGAGCCAAGGGCCACCTACAGTTTTGGGGTCACACAATCTACACGTTGGTCTACCACACTTTCTTCAGATAGTCCTACCCCGTAGCAGCCATTTTTCCCATTGTATAAGAATGGCAGCCACATGTTCAGTACCATGTTGACAATTCCCTAAGCAAAATTGTAATTAACCTATGATTGGAGTACTCTCTGATTACAGGGTTAACCTGTGCCCTTTGGGCATTAGCTCCTCACAGCTGTCAGTCATAGGGAGAAATGATAAGTGATTAGCTCCTCATACCTGCTGGAATTACCTTTCTTCCAGGGACCTTTACTTATCTTTTCACTTTATCCAGTGATAACTGCTTGCAAACCTCTAAAGGCTATTTGGGGCTGGGCCGTGGTGGCTCACACCCACAAATTGTGGTTCAAGGCCAGCCTGGGCAAATAGTATGCAAGATCCTATCTCAAAAAACCCCATCACAAAAAAAAGGCTGGTGGAGTGCCCTGAGTTCAAACCCCAGTCCCCACAAAGAAGAAAGAGAGAGAGAGAGAGAGAGAGAGAGAGAAGGAGGGGAAAGGAAGGAAGGAAGAGAGGGAGGGAGGGAGGGAGGAGAAAGAAAAAAGAAAAAGAGAGAGAGAAAGAAAGAAAGGCTATTTTGGGATTTTTTTTTGCAGTACTGGACCTTGAACTCAGGGCCTTCACCTTGAGTCACTCCACCAGCGCTATTTTTTTTTTTTCTGTAATGGTTTCTCAAGATAGGGTCTGTCAGTGCTCAGCCTCTATTTGGGGATTTTTTTTTTAAGGCTGGGGGATGGGGAAGAGGTGGCACAAACAATGTATACACATGGTAGAGCATCTGCCTAGCAAGCATAAGTCCCTGAGTTCAAATCCCACTGCCACCAAAAAAAAAAGTGTACTCTGAATTAATGTACTTGTTTTGTGTGTTGTTGTGTGTACTTTGTGTATGCCTCAGTCTGTCTCCTACCAATGTACTTGTGTCCACTAAACTAATTTTTATATTTTTGAACTTTTACTGAAACCAGAGTTTTGGATCTTAGGCCCAAACTCCTGAGACTCCATATGCCAGGTTCAGCCACCCATCCCCAAACACCAAATAAAGAGGCATGGTGAAGGCAGAGAAAGGAGATTTATTACACACCTCAAGACATGCCATGGAAAGAAACTTTCTTTTTCCCATTTCTTTTTAAATGTTAGATTACAAAATAGGGCTATGTATGTCCACCTTTCTCTCTTTGACCTGTTAACAAGGTCCTAGGCTCCTTAGATGGGTGAAGAAGAATATCCTGTCTGCAAAGGGGAGTTCTAAAGCCCACCTATTGTCCTTGTGTTTTGGGTAGGCCAAGATGACCCCTCCCTGTTTTCTTAACCATCTTAGCCATGCAGCTCCATTATCTTTGACCAAATGTATAACTCCAGCTTGGAGGAATTTGGAATCTCTCTACTCCCATTTCCTGTATGGCAGGTGAGGGAGGAATGTTTCTCTCTTTTTTAATTTCTTCCTACTTATATCCTGTTATGATTATTTTCCAAGCCACTTGTACTACACGAGGACCTGGCCTGTATGAAGGACTCAATTGGCTGTCAAATAAGCTTTCAAAACATTAAATGAAACTGTATATTTAACCAAGGATATGTTTGGTAGAATTGGACTGGCTTGTTAAAACAAAATTAATTTGAATCTTGGTTATTAAACAGTATATGGAACTGGTTTGGACAAAATATTACAGCATTTAAACTTGTTTTATTGAACTGGGTGCTGGTGGCTCACCTTTGTAATCCTAGCCTCTCAGGAGGCAGAGATCAGGAGGATCGAGGTTCAAAGCCAGCCCCAGGAAAATAGTTCAAGACACCCCTATCTCAAAAACAAAAACCCATTACAAAAAAGGGCTGGCGGGGTGCTAAGTAGTATGAGTGCTTGTCTTGCAAGCACAAGGCCCTGGGTTTAAACCCCAGTGCACCTAAACAAATAAATAAAATAAACCTTGTTTTACTGCCAATTATTGTTTACCAAGTATAATATTGCTGTAACCAATAGCCCCTTAATTATACTTCCCTTAAGCCTAAACTCCTGGACATAGCCATTATGACACTTTTAAATGAATCCATTTTGAATGTATTTGAGGCCACAACCAATAATGTTCAAACTATCCCCTTGTTACTTTACTGATACCAATATCATTCCTGAGATGGTCTGCTGTTTTAAAAGTGTAGCATTCCATTTGTATTTAGTTCTATCCTCTGCCAAAAAGGATTTTCTAACCCTACTTGTACCAGCCAGGAAAAGACTCTAAAATACTGTTCAGTTTTCTTACACTGAAGAACTTTTTTCCCCATTTTTGAATGCTGATTTCTAGCAGCCAAGCTTACACTGGGTGGCTGGGATTTGATAGTTAATTCATATTGAGATGTTCTTTTTAACACTCAGCAGGTTGTCTTCCTTTATATTGGTATCTTTTTTATATTACATGTTGCTTTTGGTATCACCCTGACTCTTTGCCCAGTATATGATAGTTCTACCGATATTTAATTGTTTTTGGTAAACATATTAAGAGTTTTTGAAAATGTCATCAAATTCAGTAAGTTTTCTTCATAATCCATTTGAAATTATTTACAACAGTTTTTGCATCTTACTTGAATTCATCTCTTGCCAGACACAAGATCTGAGGTATTTTTCCTGTAACACTGAGGAAACTGAGTTTAAACTAAGTAAAAATTCTTTTAAGTGGTTATAATACAGCTAGAGCCTTGTATGTGTATCTAAATGTTATAAAATCATTAAAAAGTATATACATGTAAAGTGAACAGCTATGGCTCTTTTATCTCAGGTACATTGTATCCAATAAGGTCTTTTACATTTCTGTTATTTATGACAGAGGTCTACTGTTTAGGCCTGACACCTGTTTGTCTTGGCTAGAAACGTTGTTTTATATATATGATATACAATTGAGCATTAAAGTAGGGGCTACTTGAGGTTACTGACACTGCCTTCCCTTAACTAGCAGGAAATCTAGAATTTTCAATTTTGTCAGTACTATCCACCTGTTACTTTACCTAACCAAAATTTAAAGTTTAAACTGTGATGTTGTTACTGGCTCTTTTTATATGTTTGGTGTATTTGTGTTCTTCAAGTACACATGCCTTCTAAAATATAGAGCTGTAAGAAGACACTGTACCAAGCTGGTGTCTTAGCCTTTTTTGAAAGCCTGTGCATATGTGGTGAGTGGCTCAAGTGGTAGTGCACCTCCCTAACAAGCATGAGGCTGTGAGTTCAAACCCCAGTACAGCAAAAGGAAAAAAAAGTTTGTGCATATGTTCCTAATTATAATAAGAAAGTTTTAGTAATACTGTATACAATAGAAGTGATTAAACTGTTATGGTAATTGCTAAACTGTTAGCCATGGTTATTTTAGGTTTCTCATTACAGTTCTGACCCTTCTGGAACATTTATGGACAAGCCCATGGAAAATGATCCTGACAAGTACTTACCTGTCAGCCAAGTCAGACGTTCTTAAGTATTGGGTCATTTTGTACTTTCCTTGTAAAACTTTATAACTGCTGTCTGTTGACATTTTACAACATTTTTAAGATGCCAGTACATCCTCTATTAAACAGACTAAATTAAATTTAATTAATCCCAGCCTAAGAGACATTTTTTTGGCAGTACTGGGGTTTGAACTCAGGGCCTCACACTTGCTAGGCAGTCTCTCTTAGCATCTGAGCCTCTCTACCAGTCCTTGTTTTGTTTTTGTTTTCTTTCTCAAACTACCTCTTAATCCAGCCCTTGTTTTATGGGGGTTTTTCGGAGTAGGGTCTCATGAACTATTTCCCAGGGGCTGAGAGCCATTTTTTAAAAAATCTCTTTGTTGCTTAATTTGGCCAGAAAGTTCTCATTAGCACTGACTTTAACCTGATCTGTCTGTTGGGCTACCTGCCCTGTAACCGGGACCAGATCAGACTTCCTGGGAGAGAGCTACTCCTGGTACCAAGGGACTAAACTGCCCAATCAGCAAAATTTTCAGAAGCAACTGTTCTGAGAAACAGTTTAAGAGAACTTTCTCTGGATTTAGATGGAGTCAGTTATGCCAGATCTCTAAAAGTAATAAAGCCAATAGGTTTAAAAAAGGGAGCTCTTACACATGTGCTATTTTACAGTAAATCTTTCTAGATTTGTGGCAAAAGGCAAATTCATGTCTTTGGCCAATATCTTTCTCTGACCCTTCTTTTCAATCTTAAATGTGTGTAAGTTATTCACACCCTGGCCTGGGGGCAAATCAAATCACCCCCACCCCAGGCCCTGGACCACCTATGCCCCTCCCCACTCATTAATTATTAGTGGTTGAGAATTACCTGGTTCTTACTTTCCCATAGGTTAGTGTAGGTTTTTAAAGTACCTGGAAAGAGGAAGACATCCTCTCTGCTTCTGGGTTCCACTTGGCCCCACCATGACCTTCAGTAACTCCTTTCCTTAATCTTTAATAAACTCTATTACCTGTCTTACCACACGGTCATGTTCTGCCTGGATGCTTCCATATGGGGCACAAAGAATTTGGGAATCTTCTGATCAGAGACTTCACGAGCCTACAACGTAAACAAAGACCTGAGCCCCACCCTGAGACCGCTCCTCAGTAATACACTGCTCCTTTACAAACTAGCCTGTAACATGGGTGTACAACTTAGCTTTTTCTCCTGGAAGGTTCAGGAAGGGGTAAAAACCTTAGCTGCATTAAACTAACTCCAAAGTTACTTTGTACCTAAAGCTGAGATTGTACTTCAGGCTTATTCCCCATCCTTCATAAACCCCGCTCCATTACCCATGATCACTTACCTCAAGTCATGCAGAAATACGAAGCTAAACAATACCAATATTCCAATAATTCAATGGCAGCATTTTTTAAAAAGGCAGTGTGGGGGGGTGGGGGGATGCAGAGACTCAGTGGCTCACAGCCATAAACCTACTCAGAAGGCAAAGACTAAGAGAATCCCAGTTGGAGACCAACCAGAACAAAGAGTTTTCAAGCCCCCATCTCAATCAGCACACACATCTGTCATCCCAGCTGTGGGGCAGACCTAAGTAGGGCAATCATAGTCTAGGCCCACCAGGGCAAAAACACGGGACCTTATCTGAAAAATAACTAAAGCAAAACATGAGGCCATGAGTTCAAGCCCCAGTACTGCCCCCCCCAAAAAAAGTGCTTCCAATTCCATTCACTTGAGCAAAAGGACTAGTGTTAAACCCTGGATATGCATAATTCCAAACACTAAAAGTAAACCAAGGGGAATTGGGGTGGCAACTGTTGGAATTGATAACCCTCTGGTGACAAAAACAGACACACAAAAGACAGAAAATCTTGACAAGGCAATTTCTCTTGATCAAGAGGGTGCAAGCATGTGCTCACTCCAGCTAAGCAAACACGCAAGCACACAATGGCTGACAGTGGCTCCTCCTTATATCCCTGACGCAGTTGTACCTGCCCCTCACTGGGGATTTGTCCAGGTCAAAGGTTCGCAATCTCCCTCGATTGGCTAAAAGGCTTGGGGGATGGGTTAGGGCATGCAGTTTGGTGGGCAATGGAGTTGTACAGGAATCTGGAAGAAGAAGCAAAGGCCCTTTAAACATGCAAGTCACTTAAGATGGCGACCTGAGAAATTTTTAAGTAGTCTAAGAAGGTAACAAATACTTTAATAGAAAAGATCATTTTTCTTACACAACCAAATGAGGTAAATAATACAAACAAAATGGGAGGGGAAAAGGACAATAGTAGAATAATCCCACTGATCAATTTTTGTATAATAGAAGTGAAGTATATGTAAGAAAGACTGACAAATCAAGCCTTAGAGCTGATGTATATGGCAAAGGTGAGATCCCCTGATCAATTGGATCTACTATACCTGAAGGAGATAAAGCCAATTAAGTCTTCTTTGTTACATGTCAGTTAGTGCTGTCTAGGTAAGTGTTTTTAAGAGTATAAAAAGTAGCTGGGTGCCGGTGGCTCACACTTGTAATCCTAGCTACTCAGGAGGCAGTGATCAGGAGGATAACAGTTCGAGGCCAGCCCAGGCAAATAGTTCTGGAGATCCTAAAAAACTAAAAAACCCATCACAAAAAAGGGCTGGTGGAGTGACTCAAGGTGTAGGCTCTGAGTTCAAACCCCAGCACCACTAAAAAAAAAAAAAAAAAGCATATGGTGAACAATAAGGAAGATAATATTGATGAAACTGGGTGATAAAAGAGATAGAAGATATAGAGGGAGAAAAGTTATAAACTGGGATTTTGTTGCTGTTTAGAGAAGAGAATCAATACATATTGTCTAAAGAAAAGGATATTAAAGTTAGACTACAACAGTAATCTTCCCGAATTTCTTGAGATAGGGTCCTGCTTTATAGACCAGGCTGCCCTTGAACTCACTCTGTAGCCCTACTTATCCTCAAACACACAATCCTCCTGCCTCAGCCTCCTAAATGCTGGGATTACAGACGTGAACAACCATACTTGAAGGAACTACTTTTTTTACCTTGTGAAAAACTGCATATGAATAGGCAGTCTCTCTAGTTGTTCTCCTTCATCTTACATATGTCACATATATCACAGTACAGTGGTATATTGTTCACCAAAAGTCTTGCAGTGAGGGCAAGGGAAAAGATAGCAATACTCTAGCAATAAAATGACAACCTCAAACTCAGGAAACCAGATAAAGCACTGGATATGAGAATTTAACGGGCATAACTATAGAACTATGTCTGAACAAAAGTGAAACACACATACTTATTTTAGTATATACAGCTTTTAACATAATTTACATATTTATACTCAAAATGGTGACTTTAACAAAATGTCAAAACTAAGACCCAACTTGTATCTGTCACACCAATATATCACACACCTATTAAAAGAAAATTTAAGCTTGAGTCAGAAATCAAAACCTCTCTCCATACTATATGCAAAAGATGTGTTTAAAATAAAATAATTCAGAAAGGTTGAAAATAAAAGAATAAACAAAAGAAAGCAGACAAATTCAAACAGAAAGAAAGTGAGAGTCACAAAGTAAACATCAGACCAAATGAATTCATACCAAAATGCATCAAATGAGAAAAAGAAAAACTTAATAATGCTGACAAGTTTAATTGCCAGTGAAGATTTAACTTTTTATTCATATTCAGGTAACAAAGAACTACTTTCTTTTTTTCAGTACTGGGGTTTGAACTCAGGGCCTATACATTGAGCCACTCCACCAGCCCTTTTTTTTCCATGATGGGTTTTTTCAAGATAGGGTCTCACTTTTTGCTTAGACTGGCTTCGAACCACAGTCCTCCTGATCTCAGCCTCCTGTGCAGTGAGGATTACAGACATGAGCAACCAACATCCAGCAAGCAAAGAACAACTTTAATAAAAGAAATAGACCAAAAATGCTAAAACTAGAGATCTTTATCTTCTCAATCTAAGATCAAGGGATAAAGAATAAAACCTGATGGATTTGGGCCTTGTGGCATGTGCCTGGAATTCTAGCACTGGAGAGGTAAGCAGGAGGATGTAAGTTCAAGGTCAGCCTGAGCTACATAGGGAGACCCTGCCTCAAAAAAAAAAAAAAAAAGAAGAAAGAAAAAGAAATGAGGAAGAAAGGAAAGAAGGAGAGAAGGGAGGAAGGGAAAGAGAGAAGAAAGAAGCTGGGCGTGGTGGTTCACAGCTGTAATCCCAGCTACATGGGAAGGGTAAGTAGGACGATTGTGGTTCAAGGCTTGCCCCAGACAAAAGCTCAAGATCCTACCTAAAAAATAACTAAAAGGCATAGAAGTGTTGGGGGCATGACTCAAGTGGTACAATGTCTGGTACAAACATGAATCCCTGAGTTCAATCCCAAATACTGCCAAAAATAAAAATAAAAAAATAAGCATAGCCAGGTGTGGTGGTGAAGCAGATTAGCGGGCAGGGAAAATACCTTATCAGGAGCTATCTTCTATTAATCAAACAAAGCTAACAGGCACCCTGAACCATCTCTACAGCATAAATCCCTTCTAAGTTGTAAATACCCTGGCAGTCATAAATATCTTTGCAAGATAGTGTCAGAAGTAGTGCCTTTGGGTCTGCTTGCTTGTTAAAAAAGGCCTGCCCCAATTTGACCTCCCAGGCCAAGTCCTCTTACTGAGGTCCTCATGAATATTGGTCACATCTCATATGCACAATTAAAGGCCAAAAATTATCATAAGCACATGCACACAATTCCCCTTGTTATGTGACAAGTCTGTGTTAATTAAACCTGCCAGCCATCCTAGCCTCTCCCTAGGGACTGCCCAGATTTTTCCCACCTTACAACTTGTAAATTAATCTTTAAACAAAGAGATCAATAATTCCATGCCAACAAGTAGGGGGAGCCCATGGCTTCTCCAGCAGTGCTTTCTTTTCCTTACCTTTTTTTTCAATAAAGTTTTGCTACTGTTTCATAATTTGTATCTCTGTCCAGTTCTCTGTTCAGGTGACACAAAGACTTGGAGTCTTCTGGACTAGTGTCTTCTTAGACCACTCATCCTAGTAACGGTGGCACACACCTGTAATTCTAGGACCTGGTAGTCTGTGGTAGGAGGATCACAAGTTGGAGGCTACCCTGGGCTATAATAGCAAGACCTTGTTTCAAAAATCAACAGCAACAACAAATTAAATGTATTACTTTTTTGAAATTAGTTTTTAAAAAACTAATAAATATATCAAGAATGTGACTCTTTCAAAGCGTACAGAATGGGAGAAAATCTTTTCCAGCTATTCATCTGATAAGGGACTAATCACTAGAATCTACAGGAAGCTCAAAAAACTATACACCCAAAGAATCAACAACCCAGTGAAGAAACAGGCATGTGAATTGAATAGGGAATTCTCAAAGGAAGAGGTATAAATGGTCAGTAAATACATGAAGAAATGCTCAACTTCCCTGGTCATAAAAGAAATGCAAATCAAAACTACACTAAGATTTCATTGATTCTGGATTGTTGATCCCAAGTTCATGTCCTGGTGAAGCCGAAGACTGAAGACACTGGACCAGGCATTAAGAGTAAAGCAAGCTCAAAGTTTATTGAAAGGATAGCAAAACTCCCTGAATGGGAGGGGCTTACGGAAAGCTAAGCCACGGAATGGCTGAAGTCAAGGGGATAATATAGGGCTGTGCCTGACTTAGGTCCACACAGTCTGCCCTGAAACTACATTTGTGATTGGATGTCATCCAGTTGATTTCTTGCTGAACCTGACCACCTGGCCACCCTCATCCTTATCAAATGGGACATTCATCTCAAGAGGGCCTAGTCAGCTGGTCCTGGCCTTGAGGTTAGCTACTTAAAGGTTTTGGGTTTTTTTTTTTTTTAATTTGTTTTTGGTTTTTTGCAGTACTGGGGTTTGAACTCAGGGCCTATACCTTGATCCACTCTACCAGCCCTTTTTTGTGATGGGCTTTTTTGAGATAGGGTCTCACAAACTATTTGCCTGGGCTGGCTTTGAACCCCTGACGATCCTCCTGATCTCTGCTTCCTGAGTAGCTAGGATTACAGGCGTGAGCCACCAACATCCAGCTGCTACTTACTTAAAGTTTAATTTACTCTTAAGAGTAATTTATGTCTGCGAGTGTACTTAAGAAGATAAAAGCCCAAACCTAAGAGCTGGAAGAGCAGAGGTTAGGTTTGTTGTTTTTTTATTTTTTTACGTTACTGAGTCTTGAACTCAGGGCTTACACCCTGAGCCACTCTACTAGCCCATCCTGTTTTTTTTTTTTTTTTTTGTGAAGGGTTTTTTGAGATAGGCTCTCAAAAGAGAACTATTTGCCCAGACTGGCTTTGAACCTCTATCCTCCTGATCTCTGCCTCCTGAATAGCTAGGGTTAAAGGTGTGAGCCACCAGTGCCCAGCCAGAGAAGTTAAGAATTTTAAATAGAAACTTTCTATCACGTTGAGCAGGACATAATTTACATAGGTAATAGGGAATAGTTTGCAAAGGTAATCTCTAACATAACAAGACAATGACCCAAACCCAGGAGATCATCCCAGAGGCCAAACAAACCCAAACTTTTAACAAACATTCAACACTTCTCTCCCTGGAAGTGACCTGCCCCCAACCTGCTGAGGGTGAATTTCTTTCCCAATTAACTCTGCCATTTACACTTTTTAGCTCCCTTGTGTCCTTCCTGTCTCCCTTGTCTAAGATAAAGTTATTCCTTTCACATCTCCTCCTCTCTGGCGGTAACCCTGGACTTCTGTGATTTGCTACCCTCACATCATCTCACCCCAGTAGGATGGCTGTCTTCAAGAACACAACAAATGCTGGCCCACATGCATGGAAACAGGAACCCTTACACACTGCTGGTAGAAATGTAAATTAGTACAACCTTGTAGAAAACAACATTCCTTAAAAAGCTAAAAGTAGAACTAACATATGATCCAGTGATACCGACCCTGGGCACATACCTGAAGGAATGTATGTCAAGATACAACAGGGACACTTGCACAGCCATGTTTACTGCAGCACTGTTTTCATAATGGCCAAGCTATATGCCCAGATGCCCCACAAATGATGAATGGATTTAAAAAATGTGGTATATATACATAAATAAGAATGAAATTACGTTGCTTGCAGGTAAGTGGATAGAATTGGAGGATATTATGTTAAGTGAAGTAAGCCAAGTTCAGAAAGACAAAAACCACGTTTTCTCTCATATGTGGAAGATAGATCCAAAACATAAATGTATACACAAAACATATATAGAACATGTTTTTTTGTAATAATGGAATTGCTCTATGGAACTCAGGATAGGAGGGCAAGGAAAAGAGATGATAGAGTCAACAATATTGAAAACATTGCATCTGTGCAGGCAGATGACATAATGATATGTACTCAAAGCTGTCGAATAATAAGAGAAAAAAAAAGTAGCAGAGGGTATTGAACTGACCAATGTACAGTATATTCACAGCTGAGGAACATCAAGAAACCCCTTTGAACACTGACATTGGAATTAAAAATTAAAGACAGGACTGTAAAATAGATGTGGCGCGTACTTACAGAAGGGTGAGTGAGTGGAGGAGATGAAGGTGAGGGAATATGGTCAATGGACTTTGTATACATATATGAAATAGAACAATGACACCTTTTGCAATTGTTTTAGGTGGGACAGGGAGGGAAATGAGGGGGAGAGATAGTGAGGGTGACCTAACCAATGTTCCTTATAAGGCTATTCAGAAATGTCACAGTGAATCCCCCCTGTACAACTAATGTATGCTAATAAAAGTGAAAGAGAATAGAAAAAACATTTAAAAAGAAGTTTGTCTTGATGCAACATTGTGACTCCTGATTGCTATAATGGTTAATGAACCTACATATGTGACAAGTATTTCTATACTGTATGTTAAAAATAATCAGGGCATGTTAAAACTGGTGAGATCCAAATAAATTTTGTATTTAACGGTTAAAAACAAAAACACTAGAAAACTTAGTCAAGGTAGCAGAAGGGGGAGAGATAAGTAACATGAAAAGAAATGACAAGGAGGAAATAATCACAAAAACAAAACAAAAGTTTCTTTTTAAAATTATGAAGCTACTTAGCATTGGCCCAGGTTGGGTTTCCCAGGAAGTACATGCTAACATAATTTGCATGCACAAAATTTACTGAAGAGATTCAGAATCAGCATCTGCCACAGCAGGAAGAGAAGGGTTGGGCAAAGAGAGAATTGAACTACAAGGAAGTCACAGCAGAGATTGTGGGGGAAGGGGAGCATGAAGATAACCTGTCCCTAGGTCATACGTCACCAGACCATGAAGAGTCATGTGAAGAATACTACACACACTCCCAAAATTCTGTTTATATGTTTATTGAAATTTTATCAATAATACAAGGGAGTTGCATCATGAAAATTTCATAGGTGCTCACAGTGTACTTTGAACAAGTTCACCCTCTCCATTATATTCCCTCAGCCCCTCTCCCTCATCCCACCCTTTCAAACAGTATTTAGTAAATTTCATTATGCTATCTCTTTTTTTTTCACATTTCCAGAGCCTCTAGTCATTATGCTACCTTCAGGCATATGCATGTAATATACTTCAAACCTCTTCATCTTCTGGTACCCTCTCTTATCCCTCTTTCCCCTCCCACTGATTCCACATTCCCCTGTAGTGCCCCTTTTTTGCATTTATGTACCATTATTATTATTATTATTATTATTATTATTATCATCATCATCAATTCAGACCTACATTCCACATATGAGTGAAAACATGATGTTTGGCTTTGTTAACTTGGCTTATTTTGAAGAGGAAGATAGCCTTGAAACAGGATTGTAAAACATGGTAAACTGTCAATTAAAAAAAAAGCTCTAACCTCGGACAGAGCTGTGAGGAATTGCCCATTAGAGCCATGCAAAAGTTCAGGACCGGAATGAAAGGCACCATGCAGAGATAAGCACCTATTCCTGCCTTTCTTTGTCTCCATTTGTACATAAACTTTCCAAAGCAGGACTCCCTTGCTGTTCTTATCTAAACCTTAGGTCTCTAACCCACTACTAGCCCTACTTTATGGGAGAGCACGTTCCTTGTAACCTGATGCCCTGCACTGCCTTTTAAATATCCTGTGAATCCTTTGTTCAGGGCTCAGACACAGGTACACATCTGGGCCCGCTAGCGTAAAACTAAAATCTGAGTTCTCCACTCCTCTGAGTGTCGCTTTGTTTCTCCTCTGACTATACTGCCACAACAATTTCACTCAAAATTATCTCCAGTTCCATCCATTTTCCTGCAAGTAACATAATTCCTTTCTTCTTAATGGCTGAATAATAATCCACTGTGTATATATACCATATTTTCTTTATCCATGGATTGGTTGTTGGGCACGTAGGCTGATTCTACAGCTTGACTATTGTATATAGTGCTAGGATGAACATGGGTGAGCAAGTGTCTGCCTCTTGTATATTGGTTTACACTCCTTCAAATATCTGGAGATTGAGCTGGATGAAGAACTTGCATGGCATTTTGGTGTGTCCCCCAGGAAGAGAGTGAGTGTGTTCTCTTGCTGGTAAGCAGGCTGAATAGTGACCAGAGGGATATGCTGTTGTCAAGTCCACTGCTGATTACTAAACCACACCCCCTCTTCATGGTGGGCACACAGCTAAATTACAAATCCCAGCATCCTCTGCTCTTCAGGTGTCCATATGACTGAGAATTGGCTAACGGACCAGGAAGTGCTACTTCTAGGCCTGGTGTATGAAATCCTCAAAGGTGCAATCCTCTGAATCCTGCCCTTTCGTGTTCGATGCAATCACCTATGCCCAGTGACACTGGAAACCTACTGAGAATGGCAAAGGCACCAGAAGGAAACATCTTCGGTCTCTAACCCAAAAGTGGTACCCAATCAAAATGGCGTTCCCAGAATCAAGACTCTCGGTGCCTCAGGTCCACAATCCCTTATCTGAAATTCTTGGGGCAAAGTGTGTTCGGGGATTTTAATAGTGAAGGTAATAGTATATGTATTACATGTCATTGTGTGTTAATTGCATGTCTTCCCCAGAGAGGCTTAGGGTGGCACTCTAAAATCGAACACACTAATATTTCTTTGGCAAAATATACCATTTACTCTGAGATGTAGTCTATAAATAGCATCAAGGAATAAAAAACAGATCAGGGAAAGTGTTGCCATGAATATGGGCATCAAAATAATTCAAGTTCTTATTAAGTGGTCTTATTTCTATTGATGGGACTGGGATATGAACTCTTGGGCTTTGCACTTGCAAAGCAGGCACTCTACCACCTGAGCCAAACCTCCAGTCCTTCTTTGCTCTGGTTATGTTTGAAGAAAGGGATCTCCTCATGAATTATTTCTTCATATTGGCCTCCAACTGTGATCCTCCTAATCTCAGCCTCCCAAGTAGCTAGGATTACAAACGTGAGCCACAGGCACCTAGCTATTAAGTGTTTGTTTATAACATTTCTGGTTTTAGTTTTCAGAGCTTTGTGGCTGTCAAAATGGCAGGTAAAATATAGTGTAACTGTATAGCCACAGCCTATACTAGAGACCCAGAAGTAGCTAGAAAAGAAAAGGAAGAAATATTTGTAACAGTGTCAGAATACACCAGTGACTATGAATAAATTCCATTGAGAGGATTCTCCAATACAGAGGTCAGTATTGAGCAGTATTGAGCAGTATTGAGCAGCATTGGCTAGTGCTCAGTCATAGGACCACCTTAACAGCAGAGGAGGGTGGGAAATTTGGCTTAGTTGTGTGCCCATGATGCACTGGAACACAGTTTAGTGTGTCTATAACAGTCCACCCTTGTGGTCTCCAGTGTCAGTCTCTGCCAGTGACTATGAAATCAAACTCCATGAAAGGATTCTCCAATAAGAGGTTGATATGGGTACTTCAGTCTTCAGGCTTTAATTGCTCCACCATGAATTCTACCGTTGCTTCGAGGGGTTACCTCTCAGTTGTATCCTAGATCTAAGCTTTCTCAGTTGTCTTTCCTGGCCATCTCTTCAAGGTCTTTGGATCCCATTACACTTCTTTTGTGGTACTGGATTTGAATTCAGGCACTTGTACTTGCTAGACAGGTGCTCTTACACTTGATGCCCCTAGCCCTTTTTGCTTTAGGTATTTTTCAAAGAAGTTCTCACATTTATGGCAGGGCCAGCCTGATCCTCTTATTTATACTTCCCATGTAGCTGGGATAACAGGCCACTACATCCAGCTTTTCCTTGGTTGGGATGAGTCTCACTAACTTTTTTGCTGGGGCTATCCTTGAGTTGTGATCCTCCTGAGCACTGCCTCCTGAGTAGCTAGGATTACAGGTGTGGGCCACTTTCTGATCCAACATCTGATACAAACCTATATACATACACACACACACACACACACACACACACACACACACACTCATACACACACATCATTGTGAATATTTTTAGTCTGTAATGTGTGTAGAAAAGACTACTTCCAGTTACCTAGGTTTTAAATTAACATTTCATTTATTGAAATTATAAGTACAAAACCTGATTTCACTTAATCCTCTAATTCAACATATAAGCCTTCAAATTCTATGTATAAATGTACTAAGTGTCATGTTTTTTTTTAAAAATCACTTCCACTTGTTTATTCTTTTTTTTTCATTTTATTTTATTTTATTTTCATTTTTCTTTTATTATTCATATGTGCATACAAGACTTGGTTCATTTCTCCCCCCTGCCCCCACCCCCTCCCTTACCACCCACTCCGCCCCCTCCCTCTCCCCCCCCAATACCCAGCAGAAACTATTTTGCCCTTATTTCTAATTTTGTTGTAGAGAGAGTATAAGCAATAATAGGAAGGAACAAGGTTTTTGCTGGTTGAGATAAGGATAGCTATACAGGGCATTGACTCACATTGATTTCCTGTGCGTGGGTGTTACCTTCTAGGTTCATTCTTTTTGATCTAACCTTTTCTCTAGTTCCTGGTCCCCTTTTCCTATTGGCCTCAGTTGCTTTAAGGTATCTGCTTTAGTTTCTCTGCGTTAAGGGCAACAAATGCTAGCTAGTTTTTTAGGTGTCTTACCTATCCTCTCCCCTCCCTTGTGTGCTCTCGCTTTTATCATGTGCTCATAGTCCAGTCCCCTTGTTGTGTTTGCCCTTGATCTAACGTCCACATATGAGGGAGAACATACGATTTTTGGTCTTTCGGGCCAGGCTAACCTCACTCAGAATGATGTTCTCCAATTCCATCCATTTACCAGCGAATGATAACATTTCGTTCTTCTTCATGGCTGCATAAAATTCCATTGTGTATAGATACCACATTTTCTTAATCCATTCGTCAATGCTGGGGCATCTTGGCTGTTTCCATAACTTGGCTATTGTGAATAGTGCCGCAATAAACATGGATGTGCAGGTGCCTCTGGAGTAACCTGTGTCACAGTCTTTTGGGTATATCCCCAAGAGTGGTATTGCTGGATCAAATGGTAGATCGATGTCCAGCTTTTTAAGTAGCCTCCAAATTTTTTTCCAGAGTGGTTGTACTAGTCTACATTCCCACCAACAGTGTAAGAGGGTTCCTTTTTCCCCGCATCCTCACCCCACTTGTTTATTCTTTGATTGATGTTTAACTCAACTTGAACATATTTAAATTCCCTTAACAATCATTCCCACTTACAAACTTGGTAACATTTCCATAACAGTTTTAGACCATATGTTTAATATACCTGATATTTTTCCTCATTCCCTTCATTTTCCTGACAAGGTAGACTTAGAATCATTATATATGTAAAATCTTTCTTAAACCTTGGGCAACTCTTGTAAATCTAATTACTTGATTTGTCATATTCAGCTGTTTGATTTGTCTTAAATGTTATAATTCTGTGTATAAGTTTGAGAAGCATATTACTTTCAACTAAAAATCATCATCCTAAAGTCAACACGTTTTCAGCTAAAAAACATAAGGTTTAACATATATTCAGGATAACTTAAATTCATACATATTTTTTAAACTTAACATCAAAATGTTATAACTTACCTCACTGTCTCTATATTAAATTCTATACCTTCTCAAGGTTGTAAAGTCATTTCCACTAAGCAGAGAAGTCTGACCATCTCAAGAAGACTGAAGTTATTAGGTTTAAAATCTAGTGAGACAGGGTTGGAGGTATGGCTCAAGTGGGAGAGCACCTGCCTAACAAGTGTGAAGCCCTGAGTTCAAACCCCAGAACTGCAAAAACAAAAAAAGATAAGAAATAAAAAAACTAGTGGGGCTAGGGTTGTAGTTCAGTGCCAGAGCACTTGCCTAGCATGTGCAAGGCCTCAGTCTGATCCCTAGCAATGCAAAAAAAAAAAAAAAAAAAAGTGGCTGTGATGAACAGAACCTTGTGTCCCTTGTCCCATTAACATGTCAAAATCCTAATCCAAAATCTGATGGTAGGAGGAGGTGGAGCCTTTGGTAGGTGACTAGATCATGAGGGTCTACCCTTAGAAATAGGGTCTATCCTAAGAAGAGTCTGACCTAAGAAGAGACATGACAGCTTGCCCTTGCTCCCTGCTATGTTAGAGCATAGTGGGGGAATAAAAAAAAAGGTCTCTTCCAATCAGGAAGAAAGCCCTCACCAGATACTCAATCTATTGGCACCTGAATCTTGGACTTCCCCACCCCCAAAACTGTGATAAGAGCTGAGGGTGTAGTTCAGTGGTACTGTGCTTGCCTAACAAGCACAAGACCCTGAGTTCAATCCCAAGTACCAGAAGAAAAAAAAAAAAAAGAAAACTGTGATAAATGCTTGTTTGTTTTTTTTTTCAATGTTTGTTGTTTAAGCCACACAGTCTATGGTATTCTGTTATAGATGACAGTTTGTCAGCTTTCTATCACTATTATAAAACACCTGAGATACTTAACTTATAAAGAGAAAAGGTTTATTTTGGCTTCCAATACATGGCCAGGCAGACTCATTGTTTTAGGTCTCTGGTGAGAGTACCACATGGAAATGGTAGAACATGTGGCAAAGCAAACTGCTCACCTTATGGCCAGGAAGAAAAAGAAGAAGGGGCCAGATATCCATGTCCCCTTTGAGGACTCAACTCCAATGACCTTCAAACCTCCCACTAAGCCCCACCTTCTAAAGTTTCCACCACCTCCCAATAGCAACACCTTGGAGAACAAGCTTTTAATACATGGACTTTTGGGGGACATTAAACATCCAAATTATATAGCACAGTGTCATTAAACAGTTCCTTGTCAGATTGAAGAGCATACAAGAAAGCTCAATGCTAAATGCAGCCAAGGTCGTTCTCACTGGTGACCTCTTGAGCATTCTCCTGGTGATTTACCTCTGCCAACCACAGGGCCAGGCTTTCAGCTGAACTGTTTCATAGTTCACATCAGCAGGACATCTTTTTCATTGTGCCTTGTCCAGTATTGGGTAAATGAACTGCTTCTGCACTCCACCCAGATCTCAGCAAACTTCCCTCACTTCATAGGCTCTGCATGCCCTTTGTATTTTTCTTGCTGTACCAGTTCTATCAGCCTGTCAATGGCCTCTCTGTTAGTCAGTTTTGTATTACTTAAACAAATATGTGAGGCAATACACTTAAAAAGAGGAAAGGTTTATTTTGGCTCACAGTTGTGGAGGTGTCAGTCCACAGGCTTTGGGGCCTGTGGTGAGGCATCACATCATGATGAGAGCATAAGGCAGAGGAAGCTGCTCACCTCATAGCAGCTGGGAAGTGAAAGAGAGAGGAAGAGGAGAAAATCCACAATCCCCTTTGAAGGCATGTCCCCAGTGACCTACCTGCCTCCCACTAGGTCTGTCCAATCAAAGGCTCCATCACCTCCAACTATGCCACAGGCCAAGGGAGTAAGCCTTCAACACATGGGCCTTTGGAGGACACTTATAAAACCACAGCAGCCTCTCTTTTCTAATCCTCTAATTAGTGTCATCAGACCCACATTCATCTTCTTCTCCCCTTTGTATCTACCTGGCCTGGCTTCAAAGAACTCGTGTTTCTTTCATACACATCTAACATGTCTTTAAAAACTATAATGAAACCTCCCTCTTCCTCCCTCTTTTTTTTTTGGTGGTACTGATGTTTGAACTCAGGGCCTCACTCTTACTAGGCAGGTGCTCTACAACTTGAGCCAATCTGCCAGCCCTGTTCTGTGTTGGGTATTTTCAAGATAGGGTGTCAAGAACTATTTGCCTGGTCTGGCTTTGAGTCATGATCCTCTTGATTTCTGCTCTTGAGTAGATAGGATTACAGGCATGAGCCACCAGTACCCAGTTCTCTTTCTCCATTTTAATAAGCCTTTGATTTTTCTTTCAATTCCTACTGGTTCTGTTCCAGGAGCAAAACCAAATCCTATATAGTTTTGTCATTGCTGCTGCTGTTATTAACTTGCTCCTTCTTGAGCAATCTGATTCTTAGAGTTGGAATGTTCTAAGCACAGTTATTTTTAATTGCTTTCTTAAGCCTTTGCGTTTGCAATAACTGCAATTATCTCTGTCTCAACAATAATATGGTGTGTAAGAGATCTCTAGTCGCTGAGACTTGGGGAACTACAACACCCTTGGTAACTACAAGTCGGGTCTCCAGAATTCTACTTTATGGTCAAGGAAAATATATAATTAACCAAAAGATTATGAAGCTTACAATTCCAAAGTCAGCTGGGGATGGTTGGAGGTAACTCTTTGAAGCTTGTGGATGAGCCCCATGATCTGAGATACAGGTCATATTTGACCCACTAATCCCATGATATGCACATGAAGTAAGCCATGTGCATATATGCACATGAAGTAAGCCATGTGCAATCAGTCTTACTGACAGTAAGATTGCCTGCACAAAGTTCACATGTACTTGTGCCTCCAGAACATTAAGCTAAATAAATTTCTGTTCATTATAAATTATCCAGGCTCAAGTGTTACAGCAGCAGAAAATGGACTAAGGTAAAGACCCAGCGTTTAGAGAAGTTGAAAGCCAAGGCAACACTAGGTCACTGTGACTTGGACACAGACTTCACTGTTCTCGACCTATCCTTCTATCACCTCGCCCAGAAAGAAGGGCCCTCTGTGCTTTGGGATGTCCTCAGAACAACAAGATGGCAAAGCAAGAGTGAGTTCCTGGAGAAGAGCGTCATTGGCCCACTGATCTGGCAGGAACTGCTTAGCTTCATGGTGGCAGGAGGCATGAACAGCTCAAGTCCACTAGGGCCTGGTCCTCCAGCTGTCACCTGGAAGCTGTGTTACCTTCTCCTCACTTCTTCATTGCTTCATGCCTCTTGGGAAAGAGAGGGGGAGAAAAGAAGACTACTCTCCTTTCAGTAACCTAATGACAAATCAGGTCTTCTCAAATGTGGCTTTTGCACCTGTTTACAGCCCCTTCTCTCCAGAGCCAGCTACACTGCAACCCACATAGAAAGAGCCACATAATCGCCATATTCGAGTATTATAGATGGGGAGCTGGGAGAGATGCTGCAGAAGTTGGGGTCAGGCCTTTGAGACTGAATATTGGGACAGAGGCTCCCTTACCCTCGTGAGATAGAAACCCCACCCAGGAAATACAGGATTTCTCCTCCTTTCCTGACAAAGCTGGCTCCACCACATCCCACAGTCTCCATTCCCTCTCCTCCCACCAACTGTGACTAAATTTAGAACCTCGCCTGTCCTTTTTCTGTAGGATGAGGGTGTTTTAAGCGCTCATCAGTGTGGTGTCGCAGGACCTGCCAGGGGTTTACCCATCTCTCTCACATCCATCTCCCTTCCTGTTGCTTCCTCCCTCCCAGCAGGCAGCAGAAGGGAGGACTCTGCAAACCTCTGCAGAACACTGAGTGAGGACATGATTCCCTGGGAGGTGGAGTTCAGGAAACTGATACCCACAAAGCACAGAGAAATTTAATGAGCATCAACTAATCCTCATTTTGTGCTTAGGGATGTCCCCAGGAAACTCCAGAGGGTCTGAAGGACCCACTGGATCAGCACACAGTCCAGAGGAGCCCAGAGTTGTGATACGTCAGGAGTCCTAGGAGATTCATTTTGGAGAGTCCCTGACATGGAACTAAAATCTGAAAGCAACACGAGATCTTCCACAGCTCCTAGAAGACTGGGAGCTGACCTGTAGTTCTTGACCTTTCTCAACAAAGCCCCCAAGGTGGAGGCTGATGGGTGGAGATTTCAGCAGTGTTGTTGATTGGTGCATCAGCCCAAAGGCTGGAGGGTGAAATCCTGACCCTCAGAGTGGTGAGAGCCACACCTCTGCACAGCACCACTGTGTTGTGTCCACCTGCCTCAGAGGCACAAATGTGAGTGTTCAGGTCTCTGGGTTTGGTAACAGGAAGGACATACTTTGTTCTTGAACCAGTGGTTAACATATCTGCCTCTACAGCATGGCCTTTTCCCAAGGGCATAGCTCTTCGTCATGTGCCTTGTGAGAAGCTAATTAATTTTCACTGCGGTAAGTGGACTTAAGAGGAAAACAGCCTCCCATTGGAGGAGGAAAAATTTGAGCGAGGCCACAGAAAATGTGCTTGCTGTTTCTAATTAAATTGGGAATAGGTGAATTGGAAACCCTGCCAAGCCTGACATCCTGAGGTCTTGGCAGCTTCTGTGAGGGGTTAGGGAACATCTTTCCAGGAGATCTTGAGCAAGAAAATAAAAACCCATGTGGACTCCTGCCTGCTGCCTTTTCATCATTAGACTTGAACTTGGCATCTTGCCTCATGCCTGATTGTTATTTCCAGTGTGTGTGTATGTGTGTGTGTGTGTGTGTGTGTGTGTGTAAGAGAGAGAGAGAGAAGAGACAGACAGACAGACACAGAAAGAGACAGATTGAGAGAAGGGTGAGTTGTCAATCCAGAGCAGAAATTCAGGCATGTGGTATTACAAAAAGTTCAATGTCTTCCCCAGGCCTCCAGGCTTCCACTCATTCACTTCCCTCACCATGACATTACTACCTGCCCAGCTGTCATTCAAGAAGATGGACTAGGCTGATACTGAGGATGAAGAGGAGGAACAGGGAAGTTTACACCTGTAAGAAATAATCAGTAGTCAATGGTTCTGATTCTGGGGAGAGAGTCCAGGAAACTAATGTAAAACGGTTGCATTCCAGAAGAAATCTATACTTTGCCCAAGGCAGATGATCTAGGAGGGTCAAGAGCAGGGCCAAAGTTGGGCAGGCACTAGGAGAAAGACTTTGTGCTACTCTGTGACAGTCTGCAGAGAAGGGCAGAAGTCACAGCAAGTGCCCTGTCACACCCAAGCTTGAGCTGGAGGTGAATAGAGACTTTAAGTCCCAAGTCTCAGCTACAGTGTTGGGCATCCAAGGACAAATAGAAATAATGGAACCCACTCGTCTTCACTCCTCTGCATGGGATGCTGTGGTCTCTGAGAGCAAAGCTGAGTAAATACTAAGAAAATGGTAAGAGGAAGGAGAAGCGGTTGATGGAACATTCTGAAATTCAGAGCTATGAACTAAAATCAGTCTCTTCTACCCCTTTGAGAGCTAAAGCTCTCTAGGGATGTTAGGCAAGTGCATGTTAGAGCACTTGCCTAACATGCACAAGGCCTCTCACAAAGAGAGAAAGAGGGAGGAGAGGGGAAGAGAGAGACAGAGAGCTCTGACCCTCACCTTCACCTTCTGAGGGACTCCAGGATGAGCAGGAAGGGCTGCCTCCCACACGGTATTGTCACAGACACTGACACAACAGCTTGGCATCCAGGCAGACCACTATGGAAGGGCATCTACTGGGTTCCCTCTGGCCCCTGACCTCCCAGGCCAGTGAGCCCTCAATGCAGCTCTCTCCCCTTCTATTCATAAACTTTCTCTGAGTCTGAGGACCACACATAACCTCGTTTATCATTTCCTGAGCCCCTACTGTGTGTGCCAGGCTCTTTGCAAGTTGCTGAGGCTACAGAGAATCCATAGTAGATTTTATGAGGCTGCAGTCTGGTGGGAAGCACTGTCACGGAGGTGTGAACGGGGTGACTGGACCCAGAAGACTTCCTGGAAGAGGTGACATTTGAACTAGTCTTCAATGATAAGTAAAAGACTATTAGGCACACAAAGGACATGTTAGGCAGAAGGAACAGTACATGCAAAGACACAGAGGCAAGAAAGAGTAGGGTGACTTTGACAAGTACAAATGGTTTGTGTGACTGGAGCCCAGGTGTGCACCACTGTGCACTGAGCATGGTTGCAGCCAAGTGGACAGCGAGGGAAAGAGGTGGGACCTGACTCACCTAGGCTAAGAGGTCTACCAAGGTATCTGGATTGACCCAGGCAGTGACAGGAAAGTAGAAAAGCTGCCAAATAGGAGAGTGGTATATCCAGAGTTGTACCTTAGAAAGGCTACTCAGACCCAGAATTAAGGAGGAGATGGAGTGGAACAATATGTCAGAGGCCAGGACAGATAGAAAGCTCTTGGGAACAGAACAGATGAAAAAGGAAGAAGGCATGAACCAAGCCAGCAGCAGCACAGAACAGAAAAAGACATTCATATTTGGAAGATTCAAGGGGTTGCAATGACAAGGTTTAGTCATCATTTGGATCTGGGGTTTGGCAAAAGAACTGGATCTAGAATGACTCCCAGCTTCCTGGCTTAGGGCACTGGGTGAAGGTGATAAGGATAGGTTACCGAGAATAGAGCGGAGCTGGGTGCCAGTGGCTCACGCCTGTAATCCTACACAGGAGGCAGAGATCAGGAGGATAGCAGTTCAAAGCCAGTCTGGACAAATAGTTCTCCAGACCCTATCTCGAAAATACCCAACACAAAACAGGGCTAGTGGTTTGGCTCAAGTGGTAGAGTGTCTACCTTGCAAGCATGAGGCCCTGAGTTCAAACACCAGTGCTGCCAAAAAAAAAAAACGAGAGAGCAGAATTTGGGCAAGGGTTGAGTTTGAGATAAAGGACACCCATGTAAAGATACCAATAGGCTGGTGGAAATACCAGGTAGAAAAGAGGCCTGGGTGGGAGATTTAAATGCAGAGGCATTAACACACAGCTTGTTGTTGAAGCCATGGGCTAGGACAATGGGCGTTAGTGGAGCATTGGGTGGATGAGAGAGCTCCACCTCCAGCCCACTGGGTTACAGAGGACCACTAGGAACGAAGAAGAACTTTACTGATACTCTAACTCCTTGTTCTACAGAAAAGGAACTAAGGCTTGGCTCCCTGGTGCTTCCAAGGGCAGGGACAGCACAGGAGGGATGCTGTCACCAGCAGTTCACTCTTATGAAATAATTCCACCTAGTTCTGTCCTTACCACTTGGGGCCTAGGTCCCAAAAACCCATGGTCCTAAAGGCTGAGACCAGAATCTGCCTGATCTCAGGCCATGGTGCCAGGTAAATGTGGAAAGGACTAAGGCCATTCAGCACCACATCAGAGGAGCCACGTGGACGTGGGCAAAGCAGAAGTCCCCTGGGAGTAAGGGCCATGGACTGATCAGCCAGGAAAGTTCCAGGTTCCTTTGTTCCAAATTGCAGGGCTGCCTGCTTTGTCTCTTGGACTTCCAGGCTGGGAGCTCATGTGCTCTGGGTAGAATGTGGTAAAGGTGGTGTTGGGGGCCTGACAGGGTCCTCACAAAACACTGGTCATCTCTCCAGGCATCTGTGGCATTCCCAGAGTTGTCAATTCTTTGTCTGGGGTGCTGAGGGAAGAAGACAGTAGGAGCCACCAGCCCCTACCTTACCTTCCCAGGGACCTGGCATCCTAGGGATTTACCTGCCTGTGACACCAGAGATAACTTAGCTCTTCTCCCTCACCTCAGGCCCCAAACTGTCCCTGATGAATGCCAGCCACCTGTGCCCACTCAGGACCAGGCAGGTAGGAGACAGCCTGGAGTGTTTTTTCTGGTTTTTTATTTGAAAACCCCAGGGTGTGTCCCCACCCTCACCACACCCATTCCCTACCATCACCCTAGGACATGACAATGTCACACGCACACACAAGGCTGTGAGCTGCACACAGGAACACAGGGGCTGCGCTCACGACAACATTGAAAAAATATACATTATATATAATACACCTGGGGCCCCCACTACCCTCTGGTTCCCACAACCCCGGCACAAGCAGGTTGTGGAGGAAGAGGCAGGGCCTGCAGGACCCCAGGACTGCAAGGGCAGGAGGGGAAAGAGGACAACAAAGGAAGGAAACTGGGAAAGGTGGAGGAGCGGGGGGGCCCCAGAGTGAAGTGGAAATGGAGGTGAGGGGATCATAAGAGAAGGGGGAGCAGCTGAAGAAGACTCCTCCCCCGAGTGGACAGTACAGAGTAGAGAAGGGCAGAGGACTCCCCTCAATCCCACCCCCACCCAACCATGGCTGTTGGCACCCTCTCCCCAATACAGTACATGACTGGTGTGAGGAGACAGAGACAAGGGTGAGCATCTGCCACCTTTCCAACAGAACCAGCTGGGGTGCCACAGGAGCACACCAGAGGAAGGTCAGCTGGTGGCAGAGGCAGGTAGAGGAGGGGTAGGGGTGACCCCAGTGAGCCCCACTGGGGTTTTGAGATTGAAGGAGTGCTTGTTCTGAAGAGCTCTCTCTTGGTCTCTCTTCTCTCAGAATGCCCTTCTCCCTTTCTTTCCTGGGTATCTCTGTCTCTCCAGGGCAGAATTCCTTCTGGGCAGGGGTGTAGCCTCAGTAGCGGTGTGGGGGATTCTCAATGATGCGTCTCTCATCACTGCTGGGGGAGTCAGCTGCCTCTGAGTCACTGCTGTCCTCGTCCTCCTGCTGGCTACCAGCAGCCCCTGCCACACAGGCCTGCTGATTCTGGTAGGACTGGAAAGAGCAGGAACAGAGAAGGGGAGGGATCAGCAGCCTTCCCACACCCCAGAGCGTGTACTTTGTGGGGCCATCCCTCCATCAGTCTCTTTACCCCCTCTCTGTCCTCCCCAGTCTAATTCTTCCTCCTCCCTGCAATTTGGCCAAGAGCCTTCACCCAGGACCCCATATTAGGGGTCTTTGCTATGTAGGTTCCAGCTGAAACCTGACTCTGCCAGACCTCACCTTATTTCTCAGGCTCACTCACCTCCATGGGGTTCACAATAATGGTGAGAGCAGAGTCATCCCAGAAGAGATCCGGGTCTTTGGGGTCACTGGAGGCCCCTGGGGACCCACTGGCCCCTGACACACGCCGGTGAAGGGAGTGGATACGCACGAGGCCCAGGACAACCATGAGCACCAGGAAGCCCACGCACACCACAATGATGAGAGTCGCAGCACTTGGGACCACTGCAGGGAGAGCGAGGAGGTCAGGGAAACACGGCACACCTGGGGGGGGCGGGGCTGGGACACAGGGAGGCGAGGGCAGCTGTGCGAGAAGAAGCTGCCTGGCAGGAGGCCTGGAGGAAGAGGACAATATCCACGGTGGCCCGGAGGAGGCAAACTGCCTGAGAAGTGGGAAGAGAAACAGAACCTATAGGAAACAGAAGGGACAGAGTGCAGCAGCTGCTGCACAGGCCAAAGGGACACATGGACAGGGAGGCAGGTGTGTAGAGGGGGAATGGGCTGGGAGGAGAAAACTCTGGCCCAGCACTGCTATGAAAAACCCTAATGTCAGCAGACAGAGGGCAAGGACTGGAAGCTGTCTGTGTCTTTCTACCTGTGCCTTCCCCAGAGACCCCATAGCCTAGAAAGAGACATTCGTGCCACTCAACCACTCAGACTTGACTGAGGCAGGTGGAGAAGTAGTCCCCATGTTTAGTCTGGCTACTCAGAAAGGGTCCTGACCCCAAGGCTGGAGACAGGTCCAAGGGACAAGAAGTGCCCCTTCATTTACTCACCTGGACTGAGTTCCCTCCTGCTCCGTGATACCTCCCGTCTCCTTGTGGGCTCAAGGCTCCTGGATATATGGGGCTTCTGTTCCTCCCTAGCCTCCCCCTGAAGTGCCTCTGGCACCTGATTGGCGCTTTCATTCCTCTGGCCTTCAAGTCTCACTTTGATGCCCAGGTTCAGGGGCACTTGGACCCTGACAGGCAGCGAGATACGCAAGGGCACATGCACTCTCACACGGACCTGGGAGCTGACGGCAGCAAAGCAGACATGCATGCACAGGTACGTGCCCAGGAAGAGCCCGTGGGCACACATCTGGATGAAGGTCGCCATGCCCCACACCTGAGCCAGGCCTCTGCTGGCCCACACACCTGCCTGCACCAGCCACCTGGCACCCTTCTCACACAGCGGGATTAACGGACTGTGTCTCAGGGTGTCCAGCAAGACACAGAAGAGCCATGTGTACAGTGCCACCCAGCTCCCTGCCAGCTGGGCAGACCAGGCAACCCCCTGAAGGAAGACGTAAATACCACAGACTTGGGCCATGAGGGCTACCGAGAAAGCAGCTGTGAGCACAGCCCTGCTTACCTTCTGCACATACACACATAGCACTTGGAGAAGCAGGAAGAGGCAAAACACGGGAGTCCACAGCCTCAGCGACAGCCAATAGAGGTAGAGACCCCAGAAATGTACCCCCAAGCCCAGAACCCTTGTGGGCAGCTGGGTCACTACACACTTCATGGCTTTACACCCCTGCACGGTAGTTTGACCCTGGGCAGTACTGCTGCTGAGGGACTGGTTGTGTGTGTGCACCCCCGACACACACACACACAGACCAGCACTCAAGCAAGCCCCTGGAGACGTGCATTCGTGTGTATGTGCACACACACATTATATTCCACCCAATCCACAAGCGACCTACATCCTAAGACTTACATGTCAAGGGGTAGAGCATAACATAGAAAAGCATATGGCATGGAAGTCCCCACGTATACCCTTCTAAAGACCCCGTCTCACCGACATTCAACACACTCACACTGCCACCTGCTCCAGGACTAACCAGGTGTGTGGAGAATGTCTGTGTGGGCAGGCTCACCAGTCACACAACTCCCTAAGACCGCCCTGATGACTTTCTGCCAAGTCGGTCCCTATCCTGACCTGACCCATAGCCCACTTGGGGCCACTTGCCAAATAGAGCTGACTCTATGGGAACAGGGCGGTAGGCTCCCTGGGCACTGGCTTCAAGACAAAAAATGGCCCGGCAGGATTCACATTTCTCAACTGCCTGCAATGGGGGAGGAGGAGAGAAGGGGACAGAGCTGCCCTTTTTGCCGCTCTGTCCAAAATAATCCCTCCCAGGTCCCCAAGTCAGTAGAAGTGACCCAGATGGCCCCTGTGTCCAGGCTCTAGAAAGAGAGGCAACACCACCCTCAGAATGGAGGCCACAGCAGATGAATTTGCACCATGGGCATAATGACAACAAGACAAAATCAAATCTTTTCTCCCTCTGAGCTTAAGAAAGACAAAATGCAGGCAATCTATCTGTAAGCAAACAAGCCTAGTTCATTAGTTTATGATAAACCAGGAGGCCAGGGTGATGGGAGGATTTTTAAATTAGCCAGAGACAAAAATCAAGAGTATAAGAAATCCAGTCAACCTTTCTTGATTTCTAGACCCAAGCTTTGAATAACCTCTACTGCCAACATTAAGGGGTGTTTTAGCAAATGAACCATGTAATAATCCTAAAGACACTGTTGAAAGCCCTGTGGTTGCCACAGCCCCATATGGCACCCTCTTTACAGAGAAAGAGCCTCAGGAGAATCATCCTTCTGCTCTCATCTCAAGGCTTCTCTTGAAAGGCCAGTTGCTTTCTAGCCATGACTTTATACTGCTCAGGTTTCTTTTTGCTTTAGTCACCAGGAAGCTCAAAGTCAAAATTCTGGCCCACATTTGCAACTGCACAGTATCTCACAGTATGTATTCTATGAACTAATGTTATTTCCCGGTTTCATCTCATTTTTCATCATTACCCTTTCCTCCTTACTTCCTAATTCATTTTCTTTTTTTTTAAAGTGATTTTGGATTGGTAGTTGCCTTTCCTGTTTGTTTGTTTGGAGGGATTGGTTGGTTTGGGGGTTTGTTGTTGTTTTGGGTAGTATTGGGTTTAAACTCAGGGCCTTGCACTTGCTGGACAGGCACTCTACCACTTAGGCCACACCCCCAGCCACGTTGGCCTGGACTGTAATCCTCCTATTTAAGCTTCCTGCATAGCTGGGATGACAGTGTCTACCACTGCACCCAGCTTTTATTGGTTGAGATGTGGCTCTCTGAACTTTTTGCCCAGGCTGACTTTGAACTCCTGGACTCACGTGACCCTCACACCACAGCTTCCTGAGTAGCTGAGACTTCAAGTCCTGTGCCTGGCCCATTTCCTTTTTACTTCTGTTTCTTTGTTAAGTCCTTCAGCAAAGTGTCAGATACTTGTAGAAAACAAAGTAGGGAAATGGTTTCCAAACTCTGCTACACGGTTGAACTATGTGGGGATCTTAGAAAACACTGAAAATTGGCTCTTACCCCCAAATATTCTGATTTCATCAATTTGGAGTCTCACCTAAGGCATCAAGAGGCTTTTTGTTTTTTGTTTTTTATGGAACTGGGGTTTGAACTCAGGGCTTCAGTGCTCTACCACTTGAGCCATGTCTCCAGTCCATTTTGCTCTGATTATTTTTGGAGATGGAGTCTCTAGAACTATCTGCCCAGGCTGGCCTCGAACCATGATCCTCCCAATCTCAGCCTCCCAATTAGCTAGGATTACAGGCGTGAGTCACTGGCACCCAGCTAACACCAATAGTTTTAAAGTTCCTCATGTGATAGTGATATGTACCAAAGTCTGGGATAACTACATAAATAGTGACCTCGTCATCTTCTCTCACTCTCCTCAGACAACTTTGTTCTCCCTAACCATAAACACCCTTCACCACCATACCAAATTCCCAAATTCTCATTCTCTCTCATGCTACATTATAGACCTTGTACTCTCCAGGGTCCAAGTTCAAGTGCTACATACACCACAGAACAATGCATATCCATCTCATTTTTCTGGTTCACTTAGGAGCTGTAGAGAAATGGGCTTCCATTCCAATACAGGACATTACATCTCTTATTGTTTCTGCATGTTTGGAGTAGTTTGACCTGTGAAAACCCAACTCTGTAACACATCTTGGGCATGTGAGGAAGGCGAGGGAACACCTTGGGGAGCCAGAAAAGGCATACAGAACAGATTTGATGAAGTGGGTCACCTGGTGCGCTCAGGCCATGTGGCTCACTAATGGCCTCAGGGAAATTGTGAACTCTGTGCCTACACAGCCAAAACAAGGAAAGAAGCAAAGGTGAGTGTTGCTCTCAGTTGAGATCTCAGAGGGAAGCTTGGATGGATGCTAGATGCCAACTCAGAACAAAGGGCAGGGAGCCTGGACTCTGCTGTGAGGAGAAGCAAGGCTCACAGCAGGATATCTGCTGGCAGTGTCCAGGTATAAGGGTGACAGACACTGCCCACAAGGTCAGTTAGTCAGGGTGGGTGGACACTGTGAGGAGGAAGTTCTGGACAGTTAGAGCGAGGACTTCCTCAGATAGGACCTCACAAAGAAAGTAAGGGCTGAGATCTCACCAGGCCCAGCATTACTGGATCTACTGTGAGCCTTATTGAAGCGGCAGGACCCAGTATTCAACCCAGAAAAGGTGAATGGGGTGATTCCCAAGGAAAGAACTAGGAAATCATGAGAAGGAAAAAAATCTAGCACCAAGGGCTAAAAAAATAAAAATAAAACAGGTTTAGTTTGTTAACATGTCTTCATCGACTAAATATTGTGCAAAGCATCTTTGAACCTTTGCAACTTGGTTATGCCCTGTATCCCCTCCTCGCCTCCATTTCTATCTACTGTGCTGTAATGGATCACAGTAGATCATACACAAACGCCTCTGCTGTTCTTTTCAGAGAGAGCAAGAAAAGGAGCTAAGTCTGGGGAAAAGGAGGCACAGAGACAGCATAGGTAGTAGCACTTCAAGAGGAGAGGAAACCAGATTGAATCCTTGACCTCAGTCAGAGAAGTCCTGGGAAGGCCTCAGAGCTCCCTCAAATTAGGTGCAACTCTAAAATAATGATACTAATAAAAAAATTAAACATAAAACATATGAAGAAGGGTTGAGGGCCAAAGTTAGGCTCTGAAATTGAGCTGCCTGGATTTGGATCCCGGTTCCACCTTTTTTCTAGCTGTGTGGCCTTGAGTAAGGTACTTGACCTCTCTATGCCTCCATTTCCTTGCATTTAAAGAAAATAACTTGTCAGGCACAGGTGGCTCACACCTGTACTCATAGCTATTTGGGAAGCAGAGATCAGGAGGATCATAGTTCAAAACAGCCCCAGCAAATACTTCGAGAGACACTATCTTAAAGAAAACAGGCCTGATGGAGTGGCTCAGGTGATAGAGTGCCTGCCTAGCAAGTGTGAGGCCCTGAGTTCAAAATCCAGTACCGCAAAAAATAAAGGGAATAACTCTAGTACCTGTTTCATTTGTTGTTTGTAATCACTAAATTAGTTAATGACAGCTCCTGTTTGTCATCCTAATATAATTACCACTCCATGTACTGAAATGAGCACTTACTTTCATGGCAGTCAGCTAGGGACCAGGAACTTCCTCCACAGAAGCATTCATGGAACTCCTTAGGGAGCCCACGACACGACCTTTTGACATTTTTCAAGTGACAATTTGTGAGTGGGTTTAATGTTTAAAAACTTAGAATGGTTTCCAGAGCCAACCCTGATAAAAGTGGATGATGAAACTTTGTAATACTGAATGAGGCCAAAAGCGAGCTGTGTCTCAAAAGCGACAAAAATACATGCACATCATAAATTGGCTTTGAAAACAACTATAAAAAGGGATTTCAAAAATCACTTTCAGGTCAGCATCATTTTTTGGCTTTTAATAAGGTAGAAGACTTGTTTCATAATATGAGTCATAAAAACATTATGTTATAAAATTGTTTTTTTAGTTTGTTCCTTTTTGTTTTTGTTTTTGGTGTGACTGGGTTTTTGAACACAGGGCTTTGCTCTTGCAAAGCAGACACTCTTACCACTTGAGGCATACTCCAGTTCATTTTGCTTTGGTTATTTTGGAGATAGGGTCTTGAGAACTATTTGCTCAGGCTGACCTAGAATCTTGATCCTCCTAATCTCAACTACCTAAGTAGCTGAGATTACAAGGGTGAGCCACCATGCCCAGCTTGTTGTTTGTCTTTTGGTGATACTGGGTTTAAAACTCAGAGCTGATAGGGTCTTGCATTTCTTCCCTGGGGTTGGCCTCAGACCTCAATCCTCCTATCTGTGCCTCCTGAGTAGCTGGGATTTACAGTTGTGAGCCACCATGTCCAGCTGACAAAACAGTTTGATCTCAACTTTGTAAAGAGAAAAAAAAAAAGAGGCATGGAAAAAAGACTGGAATATAATACACCATTTCGACAGTAGTCACCTCTCTCTGTTGGAAACAAGGCTGAGTTTTTTCTTTTTCGACAATTAATCCACTCATACTGGGAAGTAAAAGTTGCACCATGGCAATGACTCAGGGCTCACCTTCTTCACATGGGGAGTTAACGGTCCACTGAGATAAAGGGATTAGTCCACAGCTGTTACCTAAGGCAGGTACCACAATGCTCCACCCCCTTCTTCCCTCCCAAGGATGCCCACCCCATGCTACCCAGCCCCACTCAGCTTACGTACTGGAGTTCCTATGGGAGCTGGCCAGGCTGTGTCCAGCCATCTCAGGGGGAGGCTGGTGACCCCGGTGCAGGAACTGCTGGGAACTGAGCACATGGCTGGGATGGGCAATCCGGTTCATGCTGTGCAGGACATTGACCTGGCAGAGGGAAGGCTCCATGGACTCACCTGCTTTTCCCCAGGCTCCGCCCACCCCTGTAGCGCACACCTCCATCTTTTAACTATGGCCCTACATGGCCTCCTTCTCCTCCACCCACTGCCAGGTCCTCCATGCTGCAACTTCCCTGCCCACCCACCAGTCCACCCTGACTCCTTGCCAGGGGCAGGTGGCTATGGAAGGAAGGAGTCTCTAGGTACCTCCACAATGAATTCATTGCTGGAGTAGCGGCCATTCATTTCTGAGCAGGAAAGCCGGAATTTCCTGGCATAGAGGGCAGCTCCATGTCGCAGTCGATAACGAGCCTGCCTCAGGATCTCTTCATACACAGTGATGCTCTCCACCCCTGGGGGACGAGGAGGCCACTCAGTGTAGGGGCCAGCGAAGGCAGACCCAGAGCAGTGCCCTCTCCCAGGGTCCCACCAGCTGACAAAACCCAAACCCAACAGACTCTCAGAGGAAGAAGTGGTCCTAGCTCCCCACCCGACTCTGATGAGCTAGGACAGAACCATGCAAGTTCCATTTCCTCTCTGCCTTCTCTGCTAGCTTCAGAGCTCCCAATTAAGAAGGGAAAGAAGGACATAAGGACATGCTACAAGACAAGGGAAGTAGCAAGTAGAAGGGAAACGAGAGCCTAGCCATCTTCTCCCACTCTCCTCCCTGGAGGGAGACTAGCAAGCTTTAGAAACCACCAAATCATCATGCCCCACTAATTGATGAGCACTTAAAGTGATGGTGTGTGAGTGAGGTAAGTGAGCTAGAAAACAGAAAAGATGAGCAATACCAGAAAGCTAAAGGAACAGAATGCTAGTCAGGGAAGACTAGGCCAAAGCAGAAAGAGATGACAAAGACTTGAAGGGAAACAGGAGTGGAACCAGGAGTAGAGGTGAGCTAAGCTACGGAGAGGAGAGGAAAGAGAGAAACCTCTGGAACCTCTACCCCAGCACCCTTCCTCTACGTACAGTCTGGAAGTCACAGGGTCTTCCAGCTGAGAAGATACAAAATGGCACTTGGCCACATCCCTTGGCCTGGTAGGGGGATGCTCTGAGTTTCCCAGGTACTTACTCATGGGGAGAGGCACACACATACAAAAAGAGGACAGGCTCTTGGCCCACTGACCAGCAATGGTGAGGTAGGCAGAAGTGTTGGTAAGCTCCAGGCCTCGCTGCTGCAAGGATGCCATGTCCAAGAGCAGGCTTTCTCTCTCAGGGTCAAGGTCATCCCCCACAAGAGAAATTTCACAGCCATCCAGGTTGTGCACAATTTCATCTGACATGCGTGTGTCTGTCACTGGGTAGGAGAGAGTCAGGGTCTGGGTCAGAGCTGAACCCACTAAGGTTCTGAGAGCTGGTCATCATTACCACCTCAGGGCCGCCCCTTGTCCCCTCTTAAGGTCACTTCTTAAAGGAAGTCAGCAGCATCACTACGAACATCATTACACATCAGTATCCTTATACACATGGGCCACCCCCAGCTTGGATTCTTAAGGGTAAGACAGTCTAGCTCATACCAACACAGAAGGAAGCCACCCTCCAGGTCCAACCCCAGATCTACTCCCTCGTTCTGGTTCCACACATTGGCACGTCTCTGAATGACGTAACTCTCGGCAGTAATCCTTACCCGTGCCCTGCCAACTTTCGTCTTTATTGGCCTCCACTTGGTGAGAAATAGAGCAAGTGATTTGAAGATCAGGAAACAAAGGGACCCCCTCAGGGCCCTCAAAGTCCACAGCTGGGCGGGCAAAATGAGCTGTGCCACTCAGCAAGATCTGGGGGGCATCCGGCTGAAGAACCACCACATAACCCTCCACTTCGGGGATAGAGACACAGGACTCCTCACTGAAGCACCTACGTGAGAAAAGGAAGTGAGGCAGCTTGTGACCCCAGGAGCCCCTTCCTTAAGATCTAGATTCTGCTTTATCCCTTTGGGCTGCCAATTCTACAGACAGCACCATGCCAGAGAGGGTAAGGGGAGAAGGGGAAGCAGTGTCTCTGCACCCCAAACCCCACAGCAAAGTTGGAAAAGGAGATCTCCCTTTCCTGGTAGGACATAACTATAGGAAAAGGTCAGGGTCAGGAGAAACAGCCCCAATCTGTGGGGGTGATCATATCATCAATTCCATACCCCAAGATTACAGAATGTCTATCAAACTCTATTTTAATGAAAGATGAGAGACTGAACTAACAAAAACAAAAACGTACATGTGTACAGTCCTTTACTCCTGTGGCAAAAATTACATGAGTTTAACACAATATGTGGAAGATATCTGCCCCAAAATATCTGACATTGAAAGTGGAGTAGGGTGGTATATCTATCAACAGGTGTTCTTTTATTTGGCATGGCTTCCATTCCCTTCACTGTTAAAAGAAATGGACAGGTAGGTGAGATAACCTGACCTTGGACCTAGATGAACCATCCCATGTAGCTGATTGACCTGGATATCAGCCTAGAGGACTCAGCCAGGCCAAACAACCAACAGGACAGTTGCTCGGAGCTGCGTTCCCAGGAGCACCTCTAGCCTCGCCCTTTGCTAATACAATGACATATCATAATCTCATAGTACTTGCTAGTTAATGAAGCATTTTGCTCACATTATTTCAGGTGTATAGCCTTGTTTCCATGCTGTAGAATAGATGAGAAACCAAAGCTCTTAGGCCAAGCATCTGGGCCACACAAGGAATGTGTCAGAGTCAAGACTTAAACTGCAGTCCACCAATCTTTCCACTAAACCACAGCCAGGATTGGGGGCCAGGGAAATTTACTTATAAAGAAGTCTCCTGCTATGGTTTGAATGTGTTATCAAAGTAGTATGTGTTGGAAACTTAATCCCTAAGGCAACAGTGTCAGGAGGTGGGGCCTAATGGAAGGTGTTTAAACCATGAGCACTCCATCCTCATGAGAAGGACAATACTGACTACATTGGGTTCCATCCCTCCTTTTCTTTCTGCCCTTCCACCATGGGATGATGCAACAAGACAGCTCACAACGAATGCCAGCTCAATCTTGGCCTTCCCAGCCTCCAGAACTAAAAGCAATAAATCTCTGTTCTTTATAAATTATCCAGTCTCAGGTATTCTGGTATAGCAGGACAAATGGACAAAGACAAGAAACTAGTATCAGAGAAATAGGATGTTGCCATAACAAATACGTAAAAATGTGGAAGCAGCTATGGAGCCAAGTAACGGGTAGAGGCTGGAACAGTTTTAAAGAGAATTCTGGGGAAAAGCCTGTATTACCATGAGAAAAGCAGCAAGGTAATTCTGGTGAGGGCTCAGACAAGAAGAACTTCAGGGAAAGTGTGGAACATCTTAGAATTTACTTAATAGAATACTCATGGTAAGCTGGGCATGGTGGTGCATACCTGTCATTCCAGCTACACAGGAAGTGTATATAGGAGGATTGAGATCCAGGCTGGTCCAGGCATAAATGAAAGACCCTATTTGAAAAATAGCTAAGGGCCGGGCATCAGTGGCTCACACCTGTAATCTTAGCTACTTGGGAGGCTCTGACATAGGGAGGATCAAGGTTCAAGGCCAGCCCAGGCAAACAGTTCAAGAGATCCCATCTTCAAAATAACTAGAGCAAAAGGTACTAGAGATATGGTTCAAGCAATACAGAGCTTGCCTTGTGCTTCCAAAGCCCTGAGTTTAAACTCCAGTCCCACCAAAAGAGAAAAAGAAGAGAGAAGACAAATAACTAAAGCAAAAAAGTCTAGAAGTGTTGCTTAAACACTAGAGCCTCTTCTAGCACAAGACCATGAGTTCAAATCCCCATACCAGGAAAAAAAAAGATTTTTTTCCCTGTTGGATTTTGGACTTCTTGGAACCAGTTTCCCTTTTCTTCTTTCTTCTTGATCCCTTTTAGAATGGGCATGTCTACCCTACAGTTGTCCCACCATTGTTTGCTCTCACAGGCTCATGGAATTTGCCTCACTCATATCTGATTTAAATGAGACACTGGATCTTAGACTTCTGAATTGGTAGTGGAATAAGACAAGACTTTGGAACTGTTGGAATGAATATATCTTGCATGTGACAAGAATATGAATTTGGGGAGCCAGAGGGCAAAATGCTATGGTTTAAATGTGTCCCCCAAGAAGTATGGGCTGGAAACTTAATCCCCAATGGAGCAGTGTTAGGAGGTAGGGTCTCTTAAATGTATTAATGCTGATTATGAAAGGGCTTAAAGCTGAGAGCTCAGTTTCTCTCTATCTCTCTATCTCTCTCTCCTCTCTCTTGTTCTTCTCTTCCACCATGGGGTGATGCAGCAAGTAGTCCCTAACCAGATGCAGATGCTATTCCCAATCTTGGACCTTCTAGCCTCCAGAACTATAAACAATAAATCTCTGTTCTTTACAAATTACCCAGTCTCAGATATTCTGCCATAGCAACACAAAATGGAGTAAGACATCCTCCTTAAACAAGCAATGTTCCCAAGTGAGTTAGCAATTCAGAAGAGGGACTCTGGTCCACATTCTTGTGCTAACTGAAATGACTGTGCTAAGAGATCTGTTATCATCAGTGTTCCTGATGTTGTTGGAGCCAAAATGGAGAAGGTGTACCTTTAGCTAATGTGATGAGCTCAAAGTTCCTGGAGTTACCAATGCCCATGACTTGCTGAGTTCCTGTGCCACACAGAGTAAGGCCTATCACAAGCTGCAAAACAACCCAGCCAACCCTGAAAACAAACACAGGCTCATTACCCGCTCCAGTGAACAGTGTTCTGCTCAAAGAGATCCAAACAGGAACAGGAGGCTGTGCCTGACCTAAAGGCAGAATGATCTGGTAGACAGAATAGATGTGGCACATAAACCTTGAACTGAGGGCAAGTGTGGTCATACAACCTAAATGGAATAAACAGAAAACCTCCAGAAGGGGAGGAAGGAGGGAAGGAACGGAAATACAATGGAGGGGGTGAACTTGTCCAACATACACTGTACCCATGTATGTAATTATCACAATGAAATCCCCTTGTATTATTAGTGTATGCTAATTCAAAAGGAAAATAGGGCTGGTGGAGTGGCTCAAGCAGGAAGAGCACTTGTCTAGCAAGCATTAGGCCCTGAGTTCAAACCCCAGTGCCACTAAAATTAATTAATTAATTAATTAATTAAAATAAAAACCTGTGAGAGTCCAGAGGAAATGGGAGTTATTTCTTCCCAGGATGGAATTGGAGTGCTTGGAAAAGAAGCATCAGAATAATCAATATTATCAGCATCTGAGCTGCTTTGAAAGATGATAGGACTTTGCTACATGAGGAACATGAGGCAGGAAAGGCAGGTGGCTTAGGGCCTTGAAAGTAATGATAAGAGTTCAGTTTGTTGTTTCATGCTGTGGGCAAAAAGTCACTGATTTTGTGTGGGGGGAGGGAGGGACTGGGTTTTGAACTCAGGGCTTTGGCCCACCTCCAGCCCATTCTGCTCTGGTTATTTTGGAGATGGGGTCTCACAAACTATTTGCCTGGACTGACCCTGATTCAAGATCTTCCTGGTCTCAACTTCCCAAACAGCTCGGATTACAGGTGTGAGTTACCAGTGCCTGGCTCATTGATGTCTTTTTTATCAGTACAGTATGCTTATGAAAAGTCTGATTTGACCCAGGTGTGGTGGTTCATGTCTATAATCCCAACATACAGGAGGCTGAGGCAGTAGTATCACAAATTTGAAGTCAGCCTGAACAACATGAGACCTTGTCTCAAAAAAAACCATCTGATTTAAGAACACTCTCCTAGCTCCTGAGTAGAGGATTAGAGCTAGGTCAACTAGCTAGGAGGTGAGGTAAATAGGCCAGGCAGAGGTAATGAGGGCTTGGCAGAAATGAAAAAGAGAAGACAGATTCTTGGGCTGGGGGCATAACTCAAGTGGTAGAGTGCCTACCTAGCAAGAGTGAGGCCCTGAGTTCAAAGGAAAAATAAATAAATAAATAAATTGTCAAAGAGGAGACAGATTCCAGATACACAAGGTATCAATGACCTAGGCTACCTGGCAGCTAATGGGCATGAAGGATAAAGACAGGCAGGAACCAAAGATGACTCAAGGGTTTTAAGCCTGGGTAACTGCAAGGACAGAGACATCATTAGAAAGAGAAGTTGGGGGAGTGGTTATTTGGGGCATTGGTTATTTAAAGTAAATTATTTCAGCATTGGCTCATCTGGGTTGAGGTGCTGGTGGAACTTCTGGATAGAGGTTATAGCAAGAAGTATAAATTCAAGAGCTGTGTAAAGAGGGCAAAGCTAGAGAAAAAGATGTGGTTTCCATTTATTCAGGGAGTTAATGCCATGAATAGACTGGATTTCTAAAAACTAGATTAAAATTCAAAAAAAAATTAAGGCCAGGTACCAGTGGTTTATGCCTGTAATCCTAGCTACTTGGGAGGCTGGGATCAGGAGGATCACAGTTCAAAGCCAGCCCAGGCAAATAGTTTATAAGACCCCATTTCTAAAATAACCACACCAAAATGGGCTAGAGGTATAGCTCAAGAGGTAGGCTGGGGGAGTAGCTCAAGTGGTAAAGCTCTGCCTAGCAAGTATGATGCCCTGAGTTCAGACCCCAGCACTGCCAAAAAAAAAAAAAGAGGTAGAACACCTGCTTTGCAAGTGTAAAGCCTGAATTCAAATCCCAGTTCCACCCCCCCCCAAAAAAAAAACACTTTGGAAAAACTTGCATTTAAGCATTAGCTAAATAGTTGCATAAATCTGGCTTAAATGAACAGAGGTCCAAGCACTGAAAGCTAGAAGCTACAGAAGTCACATGGACAAGGGGAAGGATATTCGTCGGAGATGGAGAGGTACTGATAGGTACCTATCTCTCTCTGTTATACACACCCTTCTATATTTTCTCCCATAACCTCAGGAAAGTATTAAGGTGGCACTTGTGGTAGCCCTAGAAATGGAGAAAGGAGACCTTTCTTTCTTAACCTCATAAAGAAACTGTGAAGGCTCCTTCCTTCTCCTGGAGGACCAACGTCAGGCTCCAAACCCTTGGATAAGCCCCTGTTCCAGGCCCAAAAAAGAAAAGAGGAACTCAGATGAGCCTTTTAACCAAGAGGATGTCTGTCACCTCTTCCCCATGTGGGGACTCTCCTTGCAGAGCTTCACCCTAGGCCAAAACACAGAGCCCTCTCTTGGACAGCTAGAGGACTGACTATGGCATGATGGGGTGCTTGGTACTCAATTCTAATCTATGCTCACATGACACACCATTACCTGTGACCTTCATTTCTATGCCATGACCACGACATGGCCCAGTAGCCCAATTCCCAAAGGCACTGCCCCTTCATTAAGCATGATCATTGTGCCCAGTGATTGGGCTCAGGACCCTCTCTCCTCTAAATCCCCCCCACCCCTAGGACATCTGAATCTGCATGCTTCAAATAACTTATGAAAACTGGAGAAAACAGAAATCCTGACTCCTAAATTTTGTAATCTACCCACTAGATGGCAGTATTTCCTAAAAAAAAAAAAAAACAAAAAAGCCTGCCCCTTAGACCACAATAAGGAGTGGTCTAAGTCAACATTTACAGTAGGCATTCTGCTAGGCATTTGCTCTGGAGTGTATCATTTAGTTCTCATAACAATTCCATTAGTTAGGTTCTATTATTTCCCCTGCTTTACAGCATTTGCTAAATTTGCTAAAAAGCTGTGTCCTTAACTATTAGGCTTTCATTGCCTGTCAACTTGTCTTTTTAAATACCTAGCATATACGTACACCTTGAAATAATCTACAGTTTTTACTTTAAGGAATTTAAAATCATTTTGTTAGAATTCAAAGGTCAGCAACCTTTTTCTGTAAAGGAGCAGATGACAAACATTCTCATTTTTTTTAAGACATACAGGTCTCTGCCCCAACTACTGAGCTCTGCCAGCACAGTATGAAAACAGCCATGGACAAATGCAAATGAATGGGCATGGCTGTGTCCCAATAAAACTTTATTTACAAAACAGACAGCAGGCCATATTTTGCCTGGGACCATAGGTTGCCAGTCTCTAGACTTGGATCATATTTGACTTTGCAAAAGCTTGATGAAGCAAGATTAAAATAGGCAAAACAACTAGAGTTCACCATTTGCTCAAGGTCATCCAGCTATTTAGTGTTGAGTCAGAGTAAATGTCATATCCCCTAGCTCCCAAACTTCTCTGTCCCATTTAATATATCAGCTCAGAGGCATGGAGAAGATCATATTCCCAAATCCTGGAGGTGTGGCTTAGTGGGAAGACTAATGAACTGGTTTTTAGGAAAGCAGAATCTAGTCCAGGCTCTTCTACCAACATTATATTGACCTTCAGCAGGTCAGTTGTCCTCCCTGGGGGGTCCAGAGAGACACAAAATGAGGGAAATATGGCTAGCTCTAGGTGACATGCTAGGCCAAGAAGTCATGACACTGTCTGGCTCTGCTCTGATTCACCCCGCCCATCCAACACTCACTTGACAGCAGTGGTGAGGCGCAGAGGCCTGACGCCAGGCGTGGCAAACCGCAGAGTGTTCATATAAGCCACGTGCTGCAGGGCATGGCTGAAGGTCTCCACATCATCCCCCTCCAGGGTGAGCAGGGACTGCGAGGGGTTCACGTGGACCTGGGCCCCAGACACAGACACAGCTGAGAGCAGGACCAGGAGGTGGGAGAGGAAGGGAACAGAGGAGTCCAGGGGAGGGGCAGGGGCATGCCCGGAAAGGGAATGCTAGAGGAAGGGGCTAATACCTTCATGCCTTTGCCCAGGCTCTCGAAATCCCTATAGTCCAGCCCCTCCCGACATGCATAGAGGCATTCGATGACCTCCCGGCTCTCCAGGCGACCTGAGCGCACGCTGAAACCAGCCAGGTAGCCATGAAAGTAGTGGTGGATCGGCAAGGGGTCTCCTAGGGCAGGAACACAGGAGCAGGCAAGGTGAGAAGAGGAAGAAAGGGGAGAGGAGGAGGAAACAAAGATGGGGACTGAGAGAAGGGGGAAAATAAGAGAACAAGAGGAAGATGAGAAAGAAAATGAAAAGGAGAAATATGGAAATGGAAGAAGGAAAGAAGAGGGATGAGAAGTGAGAGAGATAAGCGAGGATAAAGGTAAATTCTGGAGGGATGAGACACAACACAGGATGGGGCTGTAGCTCAGAGGTAGAGGGCTTACACAGCATGTGCAAGCCCCTGGGTTGGATCTCCCAGCAACACACAGAAAAAAGGAAGGAAGAAGGAGGAAAAAAGAGAAAACAGGATAAAACCAGAAGGAAAGAAAAGTGAAAAAGAAGCAATGGAAAAGTGAAAACCTTCTGGGAGGCAACAAGAAAAGGAAATCAGGACCAAAGGAAGGGAGGAGGAAAAACTTAACAGGAAAGGCATCTTCTCAGTGACATGCAAGGAGACCAGGATGAATGTGTGTGAGCTTCACAAATGCCCAGATCTTCACCTCCTGTGTGTCTGACTGCTGCCACCTCGTTTCTGCTATGTAGAAAGCCAGCAAGACAAACCCTCTGCATTCTGTGGACAGGAAACAATACCCAGAAGCCAGCCAAACTACATTCAGCCTTCCTGCTCCAAAAAGACTCTGCCTTGCTGTATTTCTTGGGGGCTCTGCCCCCTGGTGGCATGGAAAGCAGTAACTAACAGGATTTGCAGTAGGAAAAGGAACAATGATCAGAAGATTAAGATGAGAACTCTGGTCTTCAATTCTTACATACAGAATACCTTGAGTTGTGTCTGTACTGTTGTCTCCTCCTTTATCCTTCTCTTTGTTCTTATCCTCTGGGGAAAAAAAAACAAAGGTGGCAATGAGCTCGGGCTTGTGAGGACAGCTTGACAAGAGTAAGTCTTTCCACTGTTGGTGGGAATGTAGACTAGTACAACCACTCTGGAAAAAAATTTGGAGGCTACTTAAAAAGCTAGACATCGATCTACCATTTGATCCAGTAATACCACTCTTGGGGATATACCCAAAAGACTGTTACTCCAGAGGCACCTGCACACCCATGTTTATTGTGGCACTATTCACAATAGCCAAGTTATGGAAACAGCCAAGATGCCCCACCACTGACGAATGGATTAAGAAAATGTGGTATCTATACACAATGGAATTTTATGCAGCCATGAAGAAGAACGAAATGTTATCATTCGCTGGTAAATGGATGGAATTGGAGAACATCATTCTGAGTGAGGTTAGCCTGGCCCGAAAGACCAAAAATCGTATGTTCTCCCTCATATGTGGACATTAGATCAAGGGCAAACACAACAATGGGATCGGACTATGAGCACATGATAAAAGCGAGAGCACACAAGGGAGGGGTGAGGATAGGTAAGACACCTAAAAAATTAGCAACGCAGAGAAACTAAAGCAGATACCTTAAAGCAACTGAGACCAATAGGAAAAGGGGAACAGGTACTAGAGAAAAGGTTAGTTCAAGAAGAATTAACCTAGAAGGTAACACCCACGCACAGGAAATCAATGTGAGTCAATGCCCTGTATAGCTATCCTTATCTCAACCAGCAAAAACCCTTGTTCCTTCCTATTATTGCTTATACTCTCTCTACAACAAAATTAGAAATAAGGGCAAAATAGTTTCTGCTGGGTATTGGGGAGGGAGAGGGAGGGGGCAGACTGGGTGGTAAGGGAGGGGGTGGGGGCAGGGGGGAGAAATGAACCAAGCCTTGTATGCACATATGAATAATAAGAGAAAAAGGAAAAAAAAAAAAAAGAGTAAGTCTTCCTTGTGTCCTTGTGAGTCCTCTCATTGCCCAGGTACGATTTGCAGCCTCTTAAGGAAGTCCCAACCATTCTTTGTTCAGGCCCAATCTTTCAGACCTCTGTTACACACGACCCCCCAAATATGTTGCTGAGGAAACACGGGGTCCTGATAAGACAGGTGCATGCATGTACGCCTAGAAGAAAAAAAGAAAGGGCTTAAACGCTGGAAGACAATGACTCGCTGAAGAGTTGCTGTCCTCCAGCAAGGTAGTGGGTTGTGGAAATCTTCAATTTGCTAGAACAAGCTGGGAACTACCTGAAGTTACAGAAAGAGAGATTCTGGGGACACCTGAGAAGGAAATTTCTCCAAGTCAGAATTGATAACCCATAGAATGGGTGAGGATACGGGAGGCCGAGGTCAGCTCTGGTGGAGATCATTCAGAGTCACCCTGCCCAACTGCACAGAGACACATGCGGTGGCCTCAGCTGTGGGCTCAGACTGCCCTTGCTCCTCACCAGTCTATTTCCCCTCACAACCTTCAGCCATTGAGTCTTTGCTGAGCAGTGCAAGGGGGACCTACCTGTCCAGCAGGCCCCAATCATGAGTGCAGGTTCCCTCCGGGGTGGGTGGATGAGGCCGTTGTCATGGATGAGAGCAGGGTCAAAGGAGATGCCATCAGCATAGAGTGTAACTGTGGGGAACTCGAGGTTCAGAGCATAATGGTGCCACTCGTCGTCACAGACCTAGGAGAGTAGAGTGAGGGCAGGAGTCCCCAGTCACTTCCTCTTCAGGGAGTTAGTCCCAGTCCTGCCCCATCTCCTGGGAGACAAGGTCAGACCCAAATATCCCCCCAATAGGGCTGACTATCCAGCTCCGGGAATAACATCCTTGTCCAAAATCTATCAGGCAACCATCCTAGCATGGAAAATTCCACTTGTCAAGTAAATCCTAAAAACTATAAGCACAGAGCTAGGCACAGTGTCATGTGCCTAAAATCCAACTACCCGGGTGACTGAGGCAGGAGGACCACTTGTGCTCAGGAGTTTATGTTGCTGCACAACACAGCAAGACCCTGTCTCAAAAAACACCACCACCCCCCGAAAGAAAAAACACTATAAACGTAAAACTATGTTGCAAATAAATTTTTCCAAAGATTTCTTTTTTTTTTTTTTTTTTGCACTTTGGTTTTGAACCCAAAGTTTCAAGCATGCTAGGCAAGCACTCTACCACTGAGCTATATCCTGGGTCCCCAAAGAGTTCTCTTAAGGGCGGTACCAGGGTTTGAAACCAGTGCCTTGCGCATAAACCACTCCGCCAGCCCTTTTTGGTGTTGGATATTTTCTAGATAGGGACTCATGAACTATTTGCATAGGCTGGCCTCAAAATATGATCCTCCTGATCTCTGCTTCCTGAGTTAGCTAGGATTATAGGCATGAGTCAGTGGTTCCCAGCCCGATGACAGGTATGTGTGTATGGCTCTGGAATGGCTAGGGCAGCTTCTAATGCAATGGGAACCGCTGAAACAAATAATTGCTTCCATTTCTCTTAAGCCAAGATGTGGGTGGGATGGGCAGAGTAAGAAATGCAGTTCTCTGCCTATCAACTTCCCAGTGTTGGGTTCCCTCTCCCCTCCCCCTATACTCTCTTCATAGGAGTGACCTCCTCTGCTCAGATACCATATTCCAAATGAGAATTCCAAAGTCTCCATCTCCAACCCAGAGCTCCCTAAAGACTGGGCTCCCCACTTGGCTATCTCGCAGCCATCTCCAATATAACATGTGTAAGATGGAAGTCTCTGCCCTGTCCCACCTCCCAGTTTTCCCTGGGCAATATAAATGCTCCATTATCCATCCAGTTGCTCAAGCAGATGGCATGGAGTCAGCTTTGATTCTTCCTTCTCCCTCAACCACCACAGCCAATCCATCAGCAGGTGCTCTTGATCCCAGATCCAAACAGAACTAAAAGCTGTATGTTTCCATGCAGGTCTCACCATCTTCATGGGTACACATCAGTTGAGACCCCTTTCATGTGGACTCTTGCAACAGTCCTGTCTGTTTACCTCTAATCTTCTGTTTGTTTGCTTTTGGCAGTGCTAGAGATTGAACTCAGGACCTCGCACTTGCCAGGCAGGCATTTTATCATTTGAGCTGGGCCATCTCTTTTGGGCTTTTTGGTTGTTTTTCAGATAGGATCTCATGTTTTTGCCTGGGCCAGCTTCAGACCAAGACTCTCCTACCTCCACCTCCATTGTAGGCATGGACCACCATACTTGGCCAACCACTCATATCTCTTTTAATTCTTTTTTTCTTTTTTGGTGGCACTAGGGTTTGAACTCAGGGCCTCAGGCTTACCGGGCAGGTGCTCTTATGGCTTGAGCCACTCTACCAACTCCCCACCCCCCACTCATATCTCTTCAACACAGTCCTTCCACAGTTGTTCAAATGTAAATCTGGTAAGGTCACACCCCTGCTTTAAGCCCTTCAAAAAAAGGCTTCCTATCTCTCATAGGATAAAGTCTAAACTAACCCCAGGTGACAAAGTCCACTGTACAACCCAATCACTCCCCATCTCTCCAAGCTCATCTGCAGCCTTTCCTCTTGTCCACTGCACCCCAGCCTCACTAGCCTTGTTTCTGTGCTTGGAATACACTGAGTTCTTTCCTGCCTCAGGGCGTTTGCACCTACTTTTCCCACTCTTCACAGCCAGCTAGTTCTTATCCTCTATGATTAAGCTTAAATTTCACCACAGTTAGGCCTTTCCTGGACATCTGATCTAAGATGAGCTCCTCTCTCCTCTCCTTCCCCTCAAGTGAAGAGGAAGAGGAGGAGGAAGAGGGGGAGGGGGAGAAAAGAAAAAAGGAAAAAATCTATTTTCCCAACTAAAATGTAAGCTCAATGAAGGCAAAGATTTTGTTCCATTTTATACTCTACTATATTCCCAAAGCCTATCAAAATGACAGGAATTTAAGTGGTATTTAATAGATTTTTAAATAAATTAAAGAAAACTTGAAAGGGTAGCACTGACATTATTAGCAACAATGGGAAAAGATGGAGAAACAGTAAATGGCAGACTCTTCAAAACAGCTGGTGGAATGGCTCAAGTGGTAAAGCACCTATCTAGCAAGCATGAGGACCTGAGTTCAAACCTGCATACCACCAAAAAGGAGTGCCACAAATAGCAAAAGTTTTTTTAGACAGCCCTTAATTATCTGGCTTGCAAATTTTTCAGGTCCTTATTTCTCTTGCTCTTTTACTTTCTGTGTCTGTTTTCTTCTGGGTTTATTAAAGACTGTTTTTGTCATTTGCTTACTCAACCACTCTACTCCTGAATGAATGGAAACTCAAACTAGTTCTCAATAGCTCTTCAGCTTGGAGAATGAATGAAGAGACCACTCCGAGTGGAAGGGCACATGCCTATTGGAGGCTGAGGCAAGAGTTCTAGGCCAACCTGGGCTACATAGTGAGTTCATACCAGCCTGGACCACATAAGAAGAACTTAAAAAAATTTTTTTTTAAATACATTAAGTAAAATTTTAAAAAATAGCCTGCAACTGTTGGCTGAAGTGAGGGTTTAAAATTTTTGACCATGTTCGTTTACCCCTCATAATCCTGGACAAAAATAGTGATTTAACATGTACAAAGTTATTTTCCATCTACAAACGTCTATCAGTTAATCATACATCCACCCTATTTAAAAGTTTTTAAAAATAAAGTTTGGACATATTAGCCAAGATTTCTTTCATGGCCTGCAGGCTCTCCCAACAGCACTCAACTCTAATCTGTGTACCTTGGCAATATAGGTTTTCTTGGTTGCAACTCTGAGAGTCACGGACACATACTGTAAGGTTCTAGATTAAAAAAAAAAAGAAAGAATGAAATAAAACAAGAGGTAATAGATGGTTGATCTGTTTGGGGATCGTAGCAATTTGTCTCCTATTTCTTTTTAGTCTAGGAGTGTTTTCTCCTTAGAAAAAGAAAAGAACCTGGGGCAGACTGGTCAGGGACTGAATGAAAATGAGAGGCCACAGGGTAACCCAGAAAATGCCAATGTCAGCCCAGGGACCCTCCTTCTCCTATGTTAGTTGCATCCACCCGGCCTCCCAGGAGCCAGACACCAGCCTCACCTGCTCCAGCTTCCAGAGGAACTTGACTGGGCGGGCACTCTCAAGCAGGGGCCAGTAGAGGAAGGCAATTCTGCAGCCATGGACAGTCAAGGAGTAGTGAGAGAAGCCATCCTCTGATGGGACAGGTTGAGAACAGGGGTCAAGCATTAACGCGTGAGGCAAGAACGAGCTCAAAGCAACAGTAGGAAGAGGATGCTCCTTCTCTTAACTCTCTCTGATGTGCTCTCATTGTCTTATCCTCTAGTGCTCTTTCTCTCTCTCTCTCTCTCTCTCTCTCTCTCTTTTTTTTTTTTGCAATACTAGGGTTTGAACTCAGTGCCTACACTTGAGCCACTCCACTAGCCCTTTTGTGATGGGGTCTCACAAACTATTTGCCCAGGCTGGCTTCAAACCTCAATCCTCCTGATCTCCACCTCCTGAGTACCTAGGTTATAGATGTGAGCCACCAGTGCCCAGCTCTGTGTCTTTTTCTTTCTTCCTCTTTGTCTCTCTGTCTCTGTGTGTTCTCTCTCTCTCTCTCTCTCTCTCTCTCTCTCTCTCTCTCTATATATATATATATATATATATATATATTACACACACACACACCAGTCCAAGTGACAACTAGATCTTCTTGGGCACTGGTTGGCCAAAGGAACACTGGCCAGCCAACTCCCACCCAGATCTTCACTGGTTCTTTGGTTAATACATACATCATGGGTGATACCCCTTCCAGGTCAAGAAACATGAGGTTGGAGAAACGGCTAGAAATAAAAAAAACAGGTCAAGGCTGAGCCCTCCCTATAGGGTTGAACCACTGCAGTTGAGTGAAGAGGCACATTTGGAGATGGAGTCAATCAGAGGAGGAGAATGGGATGGTGGTAGAAGAGAAGGAACAGACACCACTATCCAGCTTTTCCATTGCAATGGAGTGGCTTTTGTGGGAGTAGAGACATGGCAGTCTACTACCTAGTGGGATGCCAGGAGATTAATTGAGCAACTGCCAATGAGAATGAGGACTCCCACTGTACTCAGAGCAATAGGAGCTCAACATGTCACCTTGGGATAAATCACAGAATTCCAGGGAACGTCACAGCTAGCACTAAGCCAGTCGTGGTGGCATATGCTATAGTCCTGGCTAGTAGAAAGATTGAGGCAGGACAACCACTAAAGCCCAGAAGTTCAGGGCCAGCCTGGGTGAGAACCCCACCTCTTAAAAACATAGCCCTGGTGACTTGCAAATGAAGTGACAGGAGAGAGAAGCGACCTGTCCACAGTCCACCTTGGGTAGTGACAGATGCAGGGTAAAAAGTCAGTTTCGCACTGTAAGGCTTGTGCCCTAAGAAAGGCTCACCATTCTGGACTGTGTTGCACACAATGGTTTCCTCTTCTTTCTTGCCCTTGTTTGGAGTTACACCATGTTTCATCCAGAATGACAGGGTAAAGTGGTCGCTGAGGCTGTCCTGGGAGCCAGAACCCAGCCCAGCTGTGCCACCCAGGGGCACCTGCACAGCTTGGGTGCCATTAAACCAGTATATAAGGCTGCTATCCTGGCTATAGTGCACTGAGAGTCCTGCTGTCCAGTTGGCATTGGGGCCCGGCATGGGCAACAGGTCCACCTCCCCAGTGGCAGCACCTGTGGAAGTCCCAGGAGGCACAAGTGTCAGAGTTGAGAGGCAGTAGATGAGGAAATAGGAGAGAAGCAGGGAGTGACTGATGAGAAAAGATTTCCCACCTCTTCTGGCCTTTCAAAGACAAGAGAGGAATGGACCTCTCTTCTAGAAATAGATTGGAAAACTCAACCCTTTTTCCAACTCTTCTCTCTCCCAACCATTGTTCCATGATGCATCATTGCCACAATGCAACTACCTGCCCTTTGGACAGAAAGAGTTAGCCATGCCACAGCCTGTGGATATGTACGCTTACAGATAGCCAGAAGAGACATAAAGCAGACTCTTGGGAAAGGGGCAGAGGAGGTGCATGATGGTTGGGAAAGGACAGCCTAGGGGAGAATTAGGGGAAGTGGCACACGCACCACAGAGTTTCCGCAGTGCCCGCTCTGAGTAGTTGTCACGGTCACAACCCTTGGCCACATGGCTGGTCTGCAGCTCTATGGTGGCCTGAATGTTCCAGAGTGGTTCATCACAGGTCTCCAGGCGGATGCCAGGGAACAAAGCCAAGCTCCCAGCGCCTGGTGCATATTCAATCCTTTTGTTCCAGCCTACATGGGTGAGGTAGAGAGGGAGAGGAGACAGAAGTTAAGACAGCCTCTCCTATCCACTCTCCTGTTATGTCCACTGGCTGAGGTAGAAACCTGCCCCCAAATAACTCCCCACAACCATAGCCCAGACCCCATGGTGGTCAAAAGGACAAAGGGACCAAGGTGAAAGCCAATTCACAAGCCTGGTCACAGAGTGGAGCTCCTCACCTTGCCAGCTGGGTTTGCAGGTGGGCTTCACCTGGATCTCCACCTCAGCATCATCGGCTGCTCGCTTCTTTCCACAGTCATAAGCCGTCACTGTGAACTTGTAGAGCTTCTCACCACTGTACTGCAGCTTCTCTGTGTTCTCAATGTTCCCTAGGGTATTGCAGGGGGTTGGGGGGAGGATAGACAGGATCAGATGCACTTGGGAAAGTCCCAGAGGTAAGGAGAAGTCTAAGAGAGCTAAGTGGGCAGCAGGTGGACTCAGCAGGAAGAAAAGGGAAGAAGGTGTCTGGAGAAAAAGACTCCACATTCAGGAGGGAAGGTGAAATGAGGGTCCAAGGGAGAGAAGTGGAGAGGTCAGCCCTGGGTTGTCCTGAGGGAAGTGGGTGCACAAGACCTGGGCAGTCAGGAAGGAGGGTGGACTCACCATCATTGTCTATTAGGAAGGGGGTGTTGGGCGTGAGGATCTCATAGTAGCAGATCTGGCTGTACTGTGGGGAGCAGTCACCATCAATGGCTTCCACCCGCAGGATGCGATCATACAGTTTCCCCTCTGTCACTGCAGCACGGTACAGCCGCTCCACAAACACTGGGGCAAACTCATTCACGTCATTGACCCGCACATGCACTGTTGCCCTGCATGTACCAGAGGAGGGAGAAGGGACCAGAAGTATTAGCCAGCCTTCATACACTGAGAGAGGCACAACAGAAATCCAGATGGGAAAAAGAGCAGGAGGGAGCCAATCTATTCTTTTTTTTTTTTTTTTTTTTTCCAATCTATTCTTAAGAGTGAGCATCCCCATCCCACAAGGCACCCGGCTGTTGCCAAAGTCATGCCAGAGATAGGGCCACACAAGGGAGAGGGCTTAAGAAAAGAGTCGGGGTACAGATGACTGGGTATGGTGGTACACGCCTGTAATCTCAGATATTCAGGAGGCTGAGGCTAGAGGATCTTGAGTTCAAGGCCAGCCAGGAAAAAGTTAGCAGTGAGACCCTGTCTCAAAAACAAAATTAAAAAAAGAAAAAAGTATTGGGAGCATGGCTCAAGTGATTGAGCATTTGCTTAGCATATAAACAAGGCCCTAGGTTTAATCCCCAAGTACCATGAGAGAGAGAGACAGAGAGAAAGAGAGAGAGACCTAGAGGTAAAGAACAAGCCCAGGGGATACCAGGAGCTGATTTGGATGACTTCTATCAGACTGTTGTACAGAGCAAGGAGGAAGGAAAGGATGAACACATTCATCCTTTTCAACTGCCCACTCCAGCCTATTTTCAGGGCACACCATGTACCCAATTCATAATATATACATAAGCTTGGAGATTTCAGCAGGGTTTGGCACATTCATTAGGGTGCCAAGACAAGGAGCAAGGCACAAAATCCAACAGGTTTTGCCTTCACTACAGTCAGGTCCAATGGAATAATCGAGGACCATGCACAGCAAACTCCAAATTAAAACTAACCATAAGAAGAGAAGTGGCACTGATACAAAAGTCATAAGTCATCTGACACATACATGTGAGCCACGGGCTGCCTTCCATACACACGTGTGAAATGCGCACATCAGCCTTGTTCCCTCCCACTCAACACCCACCAGGGCAAACACAGCTAGGTCTATAACCTTCATGCTGAGACTTGCCCCTAGCCAAGATCCAGGTTTCCAGGGTCCAGAGGAAAAGTTCTATCTCTAAATGGGAAACTGAGTCACAAACAGCACTTTATCTCTAATGCTTCTTACTGGCCCAGGAATTCTGACTGCTGATCTTTCTCCTATTCTCAAATGAGAAGTTATCTGGAAACAGATGTATATGCCTGGGACTGAAGCCTCTTTCGTTCTATAACCTTCTCCTGCCCACCCCCCTCACCTAGAGCTGTTTGTGCTGTGAATCATGTGCATGGGGTGCACTGCAAAGAGAGGGGAGCAGGGGGGCAGTTGAAAGGGATCAGGATGTGTTTGTCCTCTCCTCCTGTTCTCCCCCTCATCACCATGACTTCCATGTTCTGAGCCCTTCACCATGTGTCAGGCACTGTGGTACATGCTTTCTACACAAACTACCTCCTGCGATCTTCACAAAACCTCTTTGTTTAACAGATGAGGAAAAGCAAATCCAGAAAGGCTAAGTGAGTTTCCAAAGTCATGAGAGGCAAATCCAGGATGAGATCTCACTGAATTCTTCTGTGTGCTTGTAACCTTGACAGGAGGTCTCTAACCCTACAGTGGGGGCGGGGATGGATATTCATTACAGCATGGATAAAGGATACTGAGAGTTCAGAAGTAGGTAGGAGGATCTGCCTCAGACAGGCAGGGGACAAGGCCTTCCTCACTTGTGGGACTTCTTGGTGTTGGCACCATCAGGGCCCTCGCCACAGTCATATGCCTGGATGGTGAAGGTGTGTTCCTTCTGGGCCTCGCAATCCACAGGCTCCTTGGCCCGAATCAGCCCTTCACCTGTCGCCTTGTCCAGGATCACAGCCTCAAAGGGCACTCCAGACCCATGGAGCCGGAAGCCACAGATCTCACCTGGCAGAAGGGAAAAGGAAGGATTGGGACTCCACACCACCTGGTGCATCTCTTTCCCACCCTCAGATTCCCCAACTGGGGGCTGAGGGGTCCAGCTGCACCTCTCCTCCGAAACCCTGGTGCTCTAGTAGGCATGCAGCATCGATAATCAGAGCTCTCTCAGAGCTACCAGGCCTGAAGTGTGGCAAGGTCAAGTGTGTTTAACTAACTCCTTCCTGGCTATGTCTGTTTCTGACATTCTCCATTCTTCAATGCAGCTCATTTCCCTCCTTGTACCACTTCTTCTTCTGCATTTCCCCCACTTTCTCATTGTTTCCATTTCCAGGACCTTCTCTCCCTCCCACCCACTTTTCTCTGTCCCGCCCTGACTTACCACCCCAACCTCAATTACCAGCATAGCGCAGGGGAGCGTCCTTATCCAAGGCAAAGAGTGGTGGGTTCAGCAGGACAGTGTTGTCATTCTCCATGACGATGCCCTGGTACTCTGCCTCAATCCATGGCTTGTGCTTGTTGGCTGGCCCCACCCCAGAAAGAGAGGAAGCACCTGTGAGAAGGACCACCACTCTCATGACAGCTCTGGTTGGCCCAGACAACTCACACCCCCCAGCATCATCGCCCTTCCACTCCTGCCACAGCCTCTTACAGGAAGGAGAGGACTAAGGACAAGAAGTCAGCTACAGAAGGTGCAGAGAGTCTGCAGGAGGTCACAACGTCCTCCTATAGCAAGATAGCAGTTTCTTTGCAACTGCCTGCCCTATGGGGAGGGGCCACTCTCTCCCCTGGGAACCATGATCGGGGTAGAGAATCTTTAAGGACTTCAGGTGCTGGAGAATGGAGACTGGTGACTCAGGAAAGCAGTGGTGAGCCCTCAGAAGGCCCTGGGAAACGGAAGGGAGAGATGAAAGGCAGAGTCATGACTAGGAAAAGATTCTAGAAGTTTCCTGAGATCCTGATTGTTTATCCTCCCCCTCCTCCATTTCAATCCTGGTCCCTTGACTCCATACTTCTCCTAAGCCAGGCTCCAACCTCAGGCCACTCTCCCAGAGCAGGGGAAGAAGAGAAAGGAAAGAAGAGAAGATATATAGGACAGAGGGAGGGGACAGACAGGGGCAGCAATGGAGCAGAGAAATCAATGCCAAATGACTGGACCCAGCAGAGCAAACATCCTAAGGGATTATCAAGCTGGCCTAGAAACATGATAAATCCCCTCCCTGTTTCCCACCCCCACATCCAAGAGCACACAACACAACTCTTTGTCCTCCACAAGGTCTTCAAACCCCAACTCCCTGGGCCCCACTTTTTATACTGACTTAATGATGACTGAATCCCAAGTCTTGTCTACCACACCCCTTTTCCCTTCACCCACCAGCCAACTCAGGACGGATGTGGGACTCAGCGAGATTCCCATCACCCCATCTCCTACCAGACTCAGCTAAACAGGGCCTCCTCCCCAGGACCAACCCCCCACTAGTCTGGTGAGGGGCCACTGGGAAATGCACTACCTCATCCCCCAGCTCAGCTCCAACCTCCACTCTCCATCTACCTAATCCCATCATGCCCACACCCAGGCTCCCAAAGTCCACTATGATGGTACATGAGATGGATCTGAGGGAGAAACTTCAAGGGAAACTGAGTCACTAGAGGAACCTCACCCCAGTATCTCACAGTGAACAAGAGGTACTGATTTCAGTCTCTCCTCCAACCACACCCTGACAAGCTTTCTAGTATCTGCAGGCCTGCCCCTTTCTTGCTGATGACCACCATAACCCCCTTCCTAATGGCTGAGCAGAAAGCCACAAGATGGTGCACAGAAGGCCGCACAGGAAGTAGCAAGAGGCTCAGGAGCCAGGCTGAGGTCCTGAGGCAAGAGATCTAGACAGATAGAGGAGATAGTAGACGGAAGGGCTAAAGATAGCCAGGGCAGGGCTGGCACCTTTCCATAGCTCACCCCTCCAACCCTGCTTCTCCCCATGGTCCCTCAGCCTTCATCTCCCTGTTCCTCTCCTTTGGCCACCTACTATCTGTGTCCATTCCCCTCATTGACTCTTGGGCTCCCCATCCTCCTTGGCTTTCCCCTCCCTCCTCATCTTCCTGATTTTCCTTCTATTTCTTTTTCTTCCTCCTGCCTCCATCTGTACCCTTTCCATCCCCTTCTTATCCCCTCTCCCATACCTTATCTCCATCTCCTCCTCAGTTTTCCCTCTCACCACTCATTTAGTGCCCACACACACACCCACTTCTGCCCTTCCCTGCCTTTCTCCCTCCCTTCCGTTTGCCTGAGCCCTCTACCTCCAGTCCCTCCCTCCTTTCCTCCCTCTCACCCCTCTGATAGCCTCACCCAGCTGAATTTATCCACTGTCTGCCAGAGAGGGCAGCTCTGGTAACCCACAGCCCAGCTGATGCAGGCAGAAGGGTATAGATGCAGAGGAACACGCAAAAACATACGTGCTCTGAATTGCTGAGCTGCAAGGAACAGTTTCTCCCCAGGATGGGATGGAGATGAACCAGATGGATCTGCCACACACCCTTAGCATGTGCATACCCAGTGAAAAGGGAGAAACACTAAGAGATGTGGTATGTATCACCCTCGGGAGTTAAGACCTGCTGAGATCTGAGATATCTACCAGCATGGAGAAACTGGGAGGGGGGACAAAAAGACACTCACATGGGAAGGGGGACCAACCAGGAGCAAGAGAAGCACATAGGTAGAGGTGGGCCTGAGAGGAGGATGGAGCCCTGGGAAGTGAGAAAGAGGAGAAGGGAGCAGGTCTGAGGAAAATGGTCAGAGAGGAAAGGACACCTGTCAAGTGCCAGACAGCCTCAGCACCTTCCCCCCACATCTTCACATCGCTCTGCCTGATTCCCTCATTCGGAGCCCCCCACCCACACCTCACTCACCTTTGTTCCCCAAGCTGGGCAGGAGCAGAGAGGCCAGCAAGAAAGACAGCAACAAGAGGGTCATGGTGTGGTGTGGGGCAGGACCAAGCCAGGCGATTCGGTCCCTTGGGAGCCTCAAGCCTGCTAATTCCACCTTGGGAAAGGGATGCAGGGGCTCTACAAGGAGGGGAGGGCAGCAGAGCAGTGACAGAAAGGAGCCTGCCCTCCCCTCGCACTAGTCCATGGAGCAGACCCGGCAGGCCCCAGTCTGGGTGGCTGAGATGGGGGACTCGCAGTGGCTTCTCGTTCCCTCTAGAGCCCAGCGTCCTCACTCTCTCTCTCACTCCCACCCCATCCCTGCTACTGCAGGATGACGTCAGCACGGCCAGCAAGGATTGATGGGGCCGCTGGCCAATCGGATGACCGGGGGCGCCAGGTGCTGCAGGGGGGCAGGAAACCAATGGGACTGGGGAGCAGGGGCGGGAGAATGTGTTAGGGCTTTTTCCCCTGACTGCAATTTGAGGGAGCAGAGGAACTGCGGGGGCTGGAAAGGAAGCTGCAAAGCCGTAGAGGGGGTGGGAAGTAAGCGGGACATTGGCAGAATGAGAAGCTGGAAGCCAGGGGGTGGGGAAGGGAGACGTCAACGGAGACCTAAGGGTGGCCAGAAGAGGCAGCATCCACGTCACCCACCCCCTCTGCATTAACCTGTTTTCACAGCCCATTCCTTCAATTAGTCTCTGCTACGTGCCTTCTGGGAACTGAGAAGTAAAACCTTCAATCTGAACAGGAGACAGCCTGGCATTGCGGCTCTCAGCCCAGGTCCCTGACGAAATCATAGGGGACTCAGCAGGGCAAATGAAAAAGGGCTCTGAGGGTGGAGGAAGAGTGGGGTGTCTGTGCATCCTCGCAATACCCAGTCCTGCAGAGACAGTTCACCAGCAACTGAAATGACAGGCTCTCTTTTTCCTATGGCCTGCCCTCCTTGCCTCCCTCTCCCTGAATTTCACACCTTAAGCCATGATGGAACAGCCCAGTAGATTCTGACGCCAGGACAGTTGGCAGGTTCAAGAGAAGCGGGTAGCGGGGGAGGCAGGACACACAGCAATTAAAGTGTCCCCCAACACCACTATGGAAACACATCTGGTAAGTATAAAAGGCTGTCCAAGTGCTCAGAGTGATGGTATGTATCATCAGCATAGCCAACCAACCCTATCTTCTTCCCCTTCTGGCGTCAAACCTTGAACTGAACACCCACCAGACAGCCAGTTTCTCTGCCTCTTTCTTAAGGGCCCCACAGGACCAAGAGTCTAGATGGCAGTTTGGGGACCCAATTCAGCCAACTATCTGAGGAGGCCAGCACTCCCTGACTTTCTTTACTGTGGCTCCTGGCCAGCTGTCTGCCCCTACCTCCTCCCCTCCCCTTTCAAGATCCCTGACTCAGTCCCAGGATCTCAGGATACCACTAGAACTGATCCCCCTTGCACACAGCCAGCCAGTCACTGCTGCCTCTTGGGGAAGCCTGCCCCTCAAGTTTCCAGGATATTGCTAAGCTCCCCACAAATGGGGCAGAGGCCAAAACTGATCCTGGCATGTTCAAGTTTTGGATGACTGACAGCGCCAAATGCTGCTGCAGATTCCTTCCTCAGGAAAAGCCAAGGTCAGGCTCAACTTTACCAAGACCCGATCTCTCCTTCAGGCTGCAGACACCAGCCCCAACTTATCATGGCCACTGGTGGGGGTGGGGGCAGGAAGGAAGTCTGATAGGGACTCTTATTGTAACAGGGCCCCAGTCCTATAAAAGGCCTGGTCAGTGTACCTTTCCACACTCTTGTCGCTATGTGTAGAGGCCACCAGAGGCCGGCCTGGAGTCCATCCGCTTCATCTGCCAGACAACCACCCCTCACTGCTTACCCCATCTTCTGAGTCTTGATCTCCATCTTGGCCAGCACAGACAATGCCTCCCAACCTCACGGGCTACTACCGCTTTGTCTCACAGCAGAACTTGGAAGACTATCTGCAGGCTCTCAGTAATGACCCCACCCTCTTTTGCTCCCCTTCTTTCCTCTTGCTTTCCTCCTGTAAGGTAGGGGGCTTGGGCAGCTGGCACCTGACTTGAGATCCATTTCTAGCCAGGAGTATTGCTGGGAGGCGGTTAAACCCTAGTGCCAGACCCACCTGAGGGCCACTCTCAGCTGTAAGGTGCAGCTGCAGGCAGGGAATACCAGGCTGGGCAGCAGGGCCCTTGCTAAGTCTCAGCCCCTCCCACCCCCCCACCCCCAGACATCAACGTGGCTCTGCGAAAGATAGTGATGTTACTGAAGCCAGACAAGGAGATTGACCACCAGGGCGACCATATGGTCGTGAAGACCATCAGCACCTTCCACAACTACGTTATGGAATTCGAGGTGGGCGTTGAGTTTGAGGAAGACCTAAGGATCGTGGATGGGCGAAAATGTCAGGTACTTTTCCTCAGGTTGGAGGGGGAGGGGGGAATGAGCAGATGCCTCCTAACCATGTGTGCCAAAGCAAAGTGGCCTCTGTCAGGCAGAGCCAGGGGGAAATGATCACCACAGATGGGATGTCCAGGATATCCAGTCTTGGGGACTTATTAGTTCCTGGTAACCCCCTCACAATCCTTCCTACTTCTTCCCTGTCCCTTCTTATCATCATCCTGAAAGGCAAAAATTGCATACCACCCCCAGGCCAATGAGCAAGCACTGTGCCTGACACTGTGGATCACTGTGGTCTCTTTCATTTTGCCTCTGTCACCTTACTTTCCTGCATTTTTTCTTACTTCTGAATCATTTTCTTTTTCTTTTTGTTTTGTCATGTCTTCTTTTGTTATTGTTGTTTGTTTCTGTGGTACTAGAGTTGAACTCAGAGCCTCGCACATGCAAGGTACCATTTGAGACTGGTCCCAGCCTTTTTTTTTTCCTTTTTTTGAGATAGGTTTTCAAAATGTAGCAGGCAGGCCTGGAACTTACTATGTAGCCCAGTCTGTCCTTGAACTCAGGATTCTCCTGTCTCAGCCTTCCAAGTGCTAGGATTACAGGCATGCACCACCATGCTTGGCTTCCCCCCACACACACTTCCTATGTTACCCTTCTTACTCTTCTTTGCAGACAAAAGCTCCCCTACTAATACTTAAAACCAGGGTTTTCCTCCAGTGTTTTGCTCTTTTGTTGCTGTCATTGTTTTGGTTTGCTTTGTTGTTATTGTTTTTTGGCAGCACTGGTATTTGAACTCAAGACCTTGTACTTGCCAGGCAGGTGTAGTGCTCTACCTCTTGAGCCACTGCACCAACCCCATTGTTTTTGAGACAGGATCTCACTGTGTAGCTCACACTGGCATAGAGCTCAGTATGTAACCCTAAAGGGCCTCAAATTCAAGATCCTCCTGCCTCTGTCTTCCCAGGGCTGGGATTACAGGCATGTACCATCACACACAGCCAACGTTTTGTTCTTGACCTTCTCTCTCTTGCCTATGCACCACCAAGTGGGTAAATCATCCACACCCATGCCTTCTGCTGCCATCTGTAAACCGCCCTTGACATCTATTCTCCAGCCAGAGCCATCTCGAGAGCTCCAGGATAATGTTTTTCAACTGCCTGCAAAATATTTCCATTTATGTGCCCCAAGGTCGAATTCTAATTCATTATCTCTCTATCCAAACCTACTCCACTTTTACATTTACTGTCTAGGTTAATGGCAATTACCACCCAGCCAGATGTCATAGTCATTGTCTCTTATTTCCTCCTTACCTCTGTGCCCCCCAAGACACACATGTGTGCACACGCACACACACAATGCATTAAGAAGTCTGTATAACTTTTCTGCATTGGCCAATATAGTAGCTCCAAATTATTCACAACTATTGAATGCTTGACATGTGGTATACAAATGGAAATGTGCTGTAAGTGTAAAATACAAGATAGGTTTTCAAACAATGCTCCCAAAGCGAACGTAAAACATCTCAGAAATATTTATATTGACCACACGCTGAAATTGTACTATTTTGAATATATTAGATTAAATAAAATTTGTTATTAAAATCAAGTTCACCTGTTTCTTTTTAGTTTTTCTAACAGGGCTCCTAAAAATGTTTTGTATGTGTGGCTTACATTTATGTCATATTTTATGTCTATTGTATGTCACTCTTCTTTTGGGGGAGTAACTTGATTCTCCTACCTATGGCCTCCTCAGTAACTGGAATCACAGGCGTGCATCAACACTATTGATTGAGATGGGGTTCTCCCTAACTTTTTGCCCAGGCTAGCCTTAAATTGCTAATCCTCCCAACCTCTGCCTCCCAAATTGCTGAGATTACAGGTATGAGCCACCACACCCAGCCTATATGTTACTTTTTTCACATAACTGTCCTCTGTTCCTTCCTGTCCTTTCTCACCATTGCCACCTTAACTCAGGCTCTCATTTCTCACCTGTGCCCCAAATTGGTCCCAGTCTTAATCCTCCTCAAACCCTCACTAGGTATGACAGCCAAGGGCCCATCTAAAATGTGAAGGTGACCATGTCACTCATGATTAAACCCCTCAGTGATGATCTATTACATTCCAGATAAAGTCCACTTGCCTAGCAGGGCATGCAAGGGGTTTGTGAACCAGCTTCCCCTTGACTTCCCACATACACTGTAGGTTAGAGCGCTTCAGAACTCTCTGCCCTTCCTTCTTGGCTCTGTGCTATGTCTTTCCTTCCAAGAAATTCCCCACTATCTCCAATCTAACTTCCTTAAAGACTTGACTTTTCCCTCTCCACTCCTACCCCCAATACTCTTTCCAGGTACAGATACCTGTGTTCTGATTCTCCACCAGTTTAAAACTATAAGCTCCTTGTTCAGCAGGCCAGTCCTCTGGGCAGGCTCCATAAATGCTGATTGGAAAGCCAGGCCCAGAGGCATTGGTCCTTCATTCCCAAGGTCACTTCATTTGTCCTTAAAACTAAAAAAGACACAAAAGGAGATTATGTGGTGGGACTCTCAAGCAATCTCTCTTCTTTCTTAACAGCCAGAGGCATCCTGAGGACAGTCTCCATTCTTCATCACCCCTCTCCCAACCTCACTCTCAGTTATCTTCCTCCTCCCATTCTGCCCCCAAAGATCACTGCAGACAACTGAAGACTCCCTTGAAGACTTTAGGAGAGGGAGTTCTGCTGAATGAGAACATTTGTCTCAGAAAGAGGGGGCCACAGAAGACTGAGGTGGGAAGCATTTGGCCCCAATATTCACTTAATCCCACTTTCCCCTATAGACCATAGTAACCTGGGAGGAGGAGCAGCTTGTGTGTGTCCAAAAAGGAGAGGTCCCCAACCGGGGCTGGAGACACTGGCTGGAGGGAGAGAAGTTGCATCTGGTAAGCTGGGTGAAGGCTGGGAGGGGAGGCACAAATGGGTGTGCCTGGGAGAAGGGCCTCCACCTAGGCCCTTTCCCAACCCAAGGAAATCCACTTCTCTACCTCCTCCATGGAAGTGGCCAAGGAGGAAAACAAAAACACTCAGAAGAGTGGAGAGGCCAAGGTGGGCCCTGGCTATGCATTAGATAAATGCCAATAGATCACAAGGAGACAGCCATTCCACATCCCCTGACCCAGCAACCTTCCTTCCTCTTCCGTGAGAAGATGAGGATTTGGAACAATGGTACAATTCCCCACCCTGCAAATGCTCTAGCTACTGTATCCCAAAGGATTCAATGCGGGTCAAGGACTTTGACAGAGTTTCAACTGCCAAGAACCCTCTTTCTCTCTCCACATCCTCCTCCTCCATCCCCAGGAGCTGACTGCCAGGGATGCAGTGTGCAAACAGGTCTTCAGGAAGGTCAGATAGCCAAAGAGGAGCTGAGGACCCTCCAGAAAGTTCTGGTCCGGATCCATCTTGCCCATGCCCCCCTTCAAGACCAGATTGTGCCAGGTCAGCATCCCCATTTTGGGTCCCATCTCACTCCTCCCCGTGTTAATCTGTAACTTGCAGCCCCAGTCAAAGTCCTCTCTTCCTCACACTCCACTGCCCAACAGTGACCCCTCTTTCAGGTCAAGGTCTACCCTCCTGGGTGACAGAAGAGACATCTGGGAAAGGACCCCTGAGAATAACCACTCTCCACCTGCTCTAGTTCATTTGACTTCTTATTTCCTTCTAAGAAAGAACTAAACTTTGGGCATTTAAGGGTTAGTGAAAATTCTATCCTGGGGGACCATTTGGAAAACTGTGACTGTGTTCAGGAGTTTAAATAGGAGCTACTGTTAGAGTCTGTCATCTCCTTGTATAAGAGGCATTTAGCAGAATATCCCTGCCTCTGTTTTACATATATCCCCTTTACTCTGAGTTCTAGTCCTCTGCAATCACCTTGGATTCTAGGACAGACAAGGACTGGTCAATATCTCCTTTATGACAAGAGCTCAAACTATCCAAAAAGAAACAGCAGAACAACTCAGGACAGATCACTCCCTAAATGAGGACAATTCTCTATGATGAGACCATACCCTGGAGCAGGAGTAATCATCTCATGGGAACCAGATTGCTCCCCTCAATTGATGACAGTGATGACAACTTCTCCAGAACCAGAACTGAGATAATGACTAACCAGGCCACACTTTGCCTGGGACTGTTTAATTGTACATACCGCTCTTTCCCTGCCCCTATTCTTCCTTTGCTTAAACCTAAAAACTCATGTCTGTACCCCAAAGATGGGCTGAAGTACTTACTTTGCCTCTTCCTGTAGTGTGCCCACACCATGTAATAAATCTCCTTTCTCTGCCCTTTATTTGGTTTTTTGGGGCTAGCGGCCAGACCTGACATGTAGAACCTGTGGAGTTGGGTCTTTGGCCTAGAATTCTAGTTACACTTGTCTTTATTCTCTTGTGGTGCTGGGTATAGAACCCAGGGCCTTGTTCATACTATCCTTGCATTTATTCTTTAAAAAATTTTTTAGCATATAATAGTTGTACAGGGGGATACATTGTGATATTTACATATATGCTTATAATATATCTTAGTTACAATATATCTTAGCACAATATACATGTGCTTATAATATATTTCCATTGTTCTCCCTCTTCCCCCCTCCCCCCTTCTTAGAAAAATTTCAACAGGTTTCATCCTATTTCATATATGAATACAAAATGTATCTACCATATTCACCCTTTCTTTATGCCTACCCCTTCCCACTGGGTGGGAAAAGACCTATTTTTATCTTCCTTCCCTCCACTTTTTTTGTATTTATTATTCAGAAAGCCTTATGCACTCAACAGAACCAGGCCCAAGGTATGGTTCATACCCACAGAGCACCACAGACTCCATTTTGCCAACATCTGAGGACATCCTACCTATTTCATACCTCCATCCCACATGTTGGAGAAAAGGGATAAGGCTAGACAAAACCTTTGTCTAGTGCTGCAGGATGCAATAATCTCCCAAAAAATACCCAGGCCTCCATGGGTACAATAGGCAGCAAGAAGGCCAGAAAAGACTGAAAGGGAAGCAGATGGAAGACTCAAGGCCAAAGGATCAAGAGATGAGGGGCTTTCATATGAAGGTGACAACAGGGAGAAGACCAGTAGGCCTGCCTATAGGGACCCTTTGCCTGAAGGTCAGCAAGATTGGAGACAGAGGATAAGGGAAGAGCTGAGGACAGCTCTAGGGTCACAGAGTCACTGCCTTGGAAAATAGCCCAGAAGGGTGGAGCTGGTTCAGGGTCAGGGCCAGCTCCAGCCTCTGCCTCCTCCCTGCCTCCAGAGGCCTTGGTTTTTTCAGAATAAAAGTCCTATGGGGCAAATGTCAGAAAGAAGAGGATTCAGTGTGGGTTGGGGACAGAGCCTGATGGTGGGGTGTTGGAAAGTCCCTGGCATCCTCAGATGGACACGCTTGCCAGTCACCAGAAGCAATACCAAGAATACTTCCTTTGGCCTAGGAGTTCTGTGGTGTTTCCATGTGCCATTATCAGAGTACCAGGAACAGAAGAACATTAGCTATTACTGCTTGCTTATTGCCACCTCTGCACTTGATGACAGGAAATCTCTTACTGGAAGCAAAGTCTTGTATTCTATAGTTAAGGCTAAGGCATCAGTTGCCAATACCCCTGAGTTACACAGTGACATATTCATATCACAGTGTAAGTGACTGATAGCAGAGAAGTAGAAACAGTACAGCTCTTTCCTTGGCTGTCCAGGCACAGAACTCTCTGAGGATGTGTTAGTTAACTTTTCCTTGCTTTGACAAAATACCTGACATAAATAATGTAAAGGGAGGAAGAACCCATTTTGGTTCATGGTTTTAGAGGCTTCAGTCCCCATTCATTGTGGCCTGTGGTGAGGCACAACACCATGGCGGCAAAAGCATGTGACAGAAGCTGCTTACCTCATGGTGGACAAGAAGCAGAGTGAAGGGAAAGGACTGGGGACTAGGTAAACCTTCAAAAGCACACCTCCAGTGATCTTCCTCCAGCTAGGCCCCACCTCCTCCAGTTTCCACCATCTCCCAAAATAGTGCCTCCAGCTGGTTACCAAGCTTTCAACACATGATCTTGGTGGGGGAGGGGTGTTTCAGATTCAAGCCATAATTGGGGGGAGGGGGGAAGAGGAGTTGTTCCCCAGCCGGGGCTCCAGAACCAGAATCTCCATTCTATCCCACCCCTCCCAATGTCCAGAAGAGAGCCCCTGTGACAGCATAGGGGTGTGTGGGAAGATGGGACTACTTCTGCCCCTGTGACGGCCACGCTTGCCTTCTCACCAGCCAAGAGGAAACTTTAAGGCAGGGAGAGGGGATAAAGGTGGACAGCTGCCAGCCCCCTGCACTCCAGTGTCATCTGTACAGTCACCAGGCCCTGTCCCCAGACTCTATAATATGTTATGAAGCTCTCCCATTCAAGATGCTGAACACCCACAGTAAAGGCCACGACCAACCCCTGGACTCCTCTTGTCACCAGCTGTAGGCTGAGTCACCGCAGCAGTCCTGTTCTGTGCTGCACTTTTTCATGATAGGGTCTCCAAACCATTTTCCTGGGGCTGGCTTGGCATTGCAATCCTCCTGATCCTTGCCTCTTGAAAAGCTAAGATTACAGGCATGAGCCACTGGCACCTGGCTCCAATTTTTCTCTTACCTGAAAGCCTTCTACCCTCCTTCTGTCCTCAATCTTCAGAATCCCCTGTCATCTTTCCACACTGACAGGGCCCCAACTTTCCTCCATCAGAGCATCGTCAATTTGCGCCACCCCCCCAATCCTAATCCACAGTTGAGCTGGCAGGCAGAGGGTCCACATAAGCAGATGCTGAGCAGTTTTCTCCTGCACAATTGTGCATATCCTGCAGGATTCTTTCTGTCACAAGCCTCTTCCATGTACAGTGAGTAATGTCTTACAAGCTTGCTGAAAAACATCTTTTCTTTCTCCTTTTTGTTCGTAACAGTAGCTGTGGCTTCTTCGTTGGCCTAGGCAGGTGGCACAATGCTCAGCTAAAAGCACCCCTGGAAGAGTCAATGGTACAGCCTCACTGTGAGAGCCTACACAAGTTATTTCACTTCTGTGGGCCTTGGTTTCCTCACAGGACCCATCCTGTTTAGCTCTGATATTCCATGACTGATCTACTCTCTTGCAGAATATTTGTGACTGGTCTACTCTGTTGCCTTCTGCACCCACCTCCTCTCTCTCTTCTTGGCCGTTTTCAAAAGAGGCTAGCTATATGCCTTTGGCCTAACTGCAAGGAAACTATTGTCACACTTAACACAACTGAAGCCTATCCTGCTGGGTCCCTACTGCAGAGAACCCACATGGGACAGTGTAGCTAGGAAGCAAAGCACCCTCTCCTTAAGGGGACCCCCCTGAGCCACAACCTCCTTTCAGTTTCCCCACAGCCCATTTATTTCTGAGTAGTCCAGATGGGACAAGGTGGACCATTTGAACAAGGGTTTATTAATGTCTTGGAGGAAACAAAAGGGGAAATGGAGCAGAGCACCCACCAGGCTCAGATCTGCTACTGCTCTGGTACCAAGTGATAGAAATTCAGCAAGGATCAGCTGGGCCCCTCAGGAGAGAATCCTTCTCCTTCCAGTCACGGGGCTGCTCTCTCCAACAAAAGGCTAGGTGCCTAGCAAGGAAGAGCAAGGTCCTGTGCCTATGGCCAGAACTCTCACTAAAGAATAGCAAATAGGAGCCAAGCATGGTGGTGTGCGCCTATAAACCCAGTACTTGGGTGGGTGAGACAGGAGGATCATGAGTTAGAGGCCAGCCTGGACTACATAGTGAGTTCTGGGCCAGTCTGGACTACATAGTGAGACAACCCTGTCTCACGGAGTTGGGGGGGTTGGGAGGGAGGATCACCACTAGGTGGCAGCAGCATTCCCCCCACTCAGGAAAAAAACAAAAATCTCTAGGGATTGTCAAATATCCCCTGGGGAACGAAATTGCACATGCTGAGAACCACTGACCTAACCATTTTGCTGTTTTGCCTCCCTAAGCAAGTAATGATGTTCTTGTTTGCCAAATGCCAGGCACTGTCCTAAACAATTTCAGTTATTACCTCATTTAATCCTCACGACAGACAACACTGGTGTGGGTGCCATTGCTCTCATCCCTGTTCTACAGGGGAGGGTGTTCAGAAATTACATGAGTTAGCCACGGTCACAAAGTTAGGTGCCTGGGTTTGAACCTGACGAATGTGGTATAGAAGCCACCCCTTTTATGGCTGTAGTATTGGCCAGGAAGCTACAGATGTAAACACAAGACATATTTGGAAAATCATTAAGACCACGACCATAAGATCAGCAGTGTTGAAAACAGAGTCTTAGGACAAAAAAATATTGGCTCCTCGAGTCCCAATGAGACTAGGCTGGACCACCCATCCCTGTACACCAATTAAAGAGACAAGCACTGGTGAACGATAGAGAAAAGAGGCTTAATTGAACACAGTCGCATCAGGAAGATGAAGGGATCTGGTGACCCCAACACTTCTTCGAGAGGCTTAAAGGAATTCTGAGGTTTTGTGGAAAAGGAAGTTAAAGGAGGGGTCTGAAATATTCACAGTTGATGAAGTATGACCACTTCACCAGGCCAGTGGTCTCATCCACCGTTATCTCAGTCTGGTTCTGGGAGGACTCTGAGGAAGTTGTTATCGCTGTCATCACTTGAGGGGAGCACTCTGGTTCCAGAAAGATGATTACTCCTGCTCCAGGGTTCAGCCTCGTCATTGTAGGTAATCATCCTCATTTGTGATGGTGGTCTGTTCTGTAAGGATCTCTTCTTCCTTAGGGGTAGTTTTAGTTCCTTATCATAAAGATGTTATCGATCGGTCCTGTCCTTCCTGGAATCCTGGGTGGCTTCAGGAGAGAGAGACTCAGAGAGGAACAAAGGTTGAAGTGGCAGAGGGACAAAATGGAGATAGTTAGGCCAGTGTCCAGTGCCTTCTTTCGGTATGACTAAAACATGTACACAGTAGCACAGTGCAGAGAGAGGCTGGAAAGACAAGAAGAGCCTTGTTACCAAGTAGGAGCCAAGCATGGTAGTATGTGCCTATAATCCCAGCACTTGGGAGGGTGAGACAGGAGGATCATGAGTTAGAGGCCTGCCTGAACTACATAGTGAGTTCCAGGCAAGTCTGGACTACATAGTGGACAACCCTGTCTCACAGAGGGAAAGAGAAAGACAGAAGGAGAGGAAGGGAGAGAAGGAGGGAAGAATCAAATGGAGCAGAGTTATGCTCAGAGCCCCCTCTACCACCACCAGGCTCATCAGAGTCACCCCTGTCCCCTAAGTCCCTAGCCTGTCCACATCTAGACTGCTTGCTCCAGACAGAAGCCCAGCCTCCCAGCCCAGCTGACTCAGGCCACCTCAGCCCCTGCAGCTGCCCTGTATCTTCTTACTTACCTGGTACTGGGGACAGAAGTCCCAATGTGGCTGGGGCCAAGTGTGGAAAGGAATAACCTGAGCTGCCCTGAACCTCTAAGCCCAGGATCTCCTGTGGCAGTTTGGATCCAAGAGAGAGCAAATTCCTCAGGTTCTGTTGGGCACTTCCCCTCGCTGGACAGGAGGTGGCAGCATACCCACAGGCTTTGCAAAATAAAAAGCCCCAAACTTCAAAAGTGTGTTTATGCACTTCCTGTGTTGACACCCATGGATTCTCCCTACTTTCCTTCCATCCCCCTCTCCCTGCTTCTGCCCTTTGCCCAGTCTCAGTTAATGTGTAACAAATCCAAGAGACCCAGAAGCAAGCTTCAAAGGTGTAAGTGAGAACTGGAGGCAGGGGAAGGGATGTCAATTTGTCCTTAGATATAAGCCCACCTTCAGTCCTGATCCCTAGAGCGCCAGGCCCTGGCTCACCCAGCTTCCCAAGGGCAAAAGGATCCTGGCCTAAGTTCACATTCAAAGACAAAAAGTCCTCATGAATCCCATGCCTTAAAGATGCCCCCAGAGCCAGGGTTTCACATCATTATCAAGATCTGTGACTTCATCCCTCTAATCCTATCTGTCATAGAAAGGACGATCGGCCACAATGATCATTTTAAATACATCTGTTGTGTATCTCTTAAAGTGACTCAACATTATAGAAATTTCACTAAACATTCTTTCTCCATTAACTCTGTCACAGTTATTTTGGGTTTTACTCCTAGAGATATTTTCTACTGTTGTGAACTTAATGTTTTTACAGTTTTGTAGCTTGCTTCTTTTACTTATCATGCCAGGGATCTTGGTCCTCTTACCTACATTTGGAGACCTTAACATATGGCTTGTGATTTTTAGGGGCTCACATCTGAGTAAGGGAAGTATGCACTTGAATAAGGTGACCAACTGTCCTGGGTTGCAAGGACCCATGTCCTAGGAAACCTGTCAGTTCCTGACAGGTGATTCCCAGCTGGTCACCTCATTAGAAACAAGTCCCCCCAAATTAAACCAGTTCAGAGTTCAGAGCCCACTTTAACTTTCATATTGTTCTTTTAGCTACACCTCTTCGTCTCCCCCTACTCCATGTTGCCTAGGGTAGCTGTTCTCAAACTTCATAAACTGAAATTAACGACAGGCTGGGTGTCAGTGGCTCACGCCTGTAATCCTAGCTACTCAGGAGGCAACACTCAGGAGGATCAAGTTCAAAGCCAGACCCAGGCAAATACTTTTCGAGAACCTATCTCAAAAAAACCCTTCACGAAAAAAGGACTGGTGGAGTGGCTCAAGTAGGCCCATAGCTCAAGTCCCAGTATTGCAAAAAAGAAAAGAAAAGGATTAATGATGGGCTGGGGACGTAGCTCAGTGGTAGAGAGCTTGCCTAGCATATATAAGGCCCTGGGTTTGATCACCAGCATCACAAGTAAATAAACAAACAAAAAGTATTGAGAACCCCAAAGAGTTTTTGCTTATGTAACTGATAATATTATCAATTAATATTCACCGTATTTGAAATTAAAACAGAAAGATTTAAAACACAAAGACACACAACACACATTCTGTTAGTAATCAAGGGATGGATGAGTCCTCACACATCACACAGCTACTGATAGGCTCCACTGTATACTCATGAGAGAATGAGAGAAAGAGAAAAGCAAGTAACATCTTAGGGTTTTGTGGAAATCATTTTGACCTCATAGACTCTTTGAACGGAACTTAAGGACCCCAGGGCTTCCCACACCACGTGTAGAGAGCACTACTCTGCAAGGAACCACTGACTAGGAGTCATGGTACACGTCCTTCACTTGTCACTCCTACAAATCCATGGTGTGCCACTTCACGTAACATGAGGGAGCCGTGTACCCATGTATCCACCCCTTATCCTTTATGCTACAGCTTTACCTGGGTTACAGCTACATAAGTAGAAAACACACAGTAGTGTTAGAATTCTCCCCTAAACGGTTACATGTATTTTAAAGACATTAAGGAAAAAGATGTGTTTTATATTTACCTACAAATTTATCATTTCTCTTTAGTCCAGAAGCTGATGTCTCTGCTCTTCCATTGAGTTTCATTTCCCTTCAGCCTGAAAAACTGTCTTCAGCACTTCCCACGGTACAGATCAGCAGATGACAAAGTCTACTTTCTTTTATCTGAAAAGCTCCTTATTTCACCTTCATTCAGGAAGAATACTTTCACTAGAGAAACACTTGAGAGTGGGCTGGGGTCATGACTCAAGTGGTGGACCACCTTCCTAAGAACCACAACGGTATTGACAAAAATAAGTTAATCAATAAAAATAAATAAATAAAAAGCAACTAGCGTTGACATGTTTTTCAACATTTTAAAGATACTTCACTGTCTTCTGGTGTGTATCATTTTTTATGAGAAAACAGTAACATTGAAAATGATGTTCTCTGTACACAGTGTGTCCTTTCTATCTGACTGCTTTCAACATCTTTTATCTTTGGTTTTTAGCACTTTGACAATATTTTTAATTTTTATTTCTGCTTTTAGTTTGCTGAGTTTCTTGAATCTGAAAATATATATCTCACATCGTTACACCAAAGTTAGGAAAGTTCAGCCACTATTTCTTATTTCTTTGACTATTTTTTCTGCATTATTCTCTCTCTCTCTCTCTCTCTCTCTCTCTCTCTCTCTCTCTCTCTCTCTCTCTCTCCCCTTTTGAAACTCCAAGAATAGATATATTCAAGTTTTTAAAAATATTTTGCCACAGGTCCCCGAGTTTCTGGTTATTTTATTTTATTTTGAGACAGGGTCTTGCTCTACAACCCAGGCTGGCCTCAAACTCAGGAACCCCTGCCTTAACCTCCTGAATGCTAGGATTACAGATGTGCACCACCACACCTGGCTTGTGTTCACTTTAAAAAATGTCTTTCTCTGTTCTTCAGGTGGGGTCATTTTTATTCATCTGTCTTCAGGTTCACTGCCATCTTCATTCTTCTCTTAAGCTCTTATAGTGAACTCTTTTACTTCATACATTGCACTCTTAGTTCTACAATTTAGGTTTGGTTATTGTGAAAGTTTCTCTTTCTCTGTGGATGTTTCCTATCTGTTTTCTTTATCATGAGCACATTTTTCTTTACATCTTTATGTACTAAAATCCTTGTGTACTGACTCCAACATTTAGAGGGCTGTCTCTGTTAACTGTCTTTTCCCATGAGCATGGTTTGTTTTTCCTCTTTCTTGATAGCTTGAGTAATTGTGGATTGTATCCTAGACACAGTGTTTCTTAGCTCATTTTTTGTTGCTTTAACAGAAGACCATTTTATGTTGCTATAACAAAATACCGGGTAATTTATAAAGAAAAGAAATTTATTTCTCACATTTCTGGAGGTTGAGGAGTCCAAGAACACAGCTCCTACTCCGCTGGGCCACTGATGAGGACTTTCTTCCTTCATCATAACCTGGTGAAGGGTGTCACATGTCAAGACCGAGAAGTGTGCTAGCTCAGGTCTCTCTTCATCTTCTTATAAATCCACAAATGCCATGATGACCTCATGACCACATCTAATCCTAAGTGTCTCCCAAAGGCCCCCACCTCCACATACCATTAATATATGAATTTGGGGGTTAAGTTTCCAACATATGAACTTCGGAGACCACACACAAACCATAGAATGGTTATTATTATTTAACAATAAAGATAAACGTGGGTTCTGTGATATTTCTCCAAAGAGCATTGATATGCTTTTTTCCAAATAATAGTTAACTTGGCTTAATTTTAACTGCAAACTATCTTAGATGAACAATAGCTCAAATATAAGTTCAGAAATTTCTAGTCTTAGCTACATGTCTTGGAGTCTTTCCCATGCATCCATCATTTAGGGGAACAAAGGAAGAAAGAGCTGATGTACTCAAGTAGCTTCCAACCTGGTTATGAGCCAGGCATTACACAATGACCGGGAAAACCCACTTATAGAGCTTGTAGCTCAGGGGGTGGCTCAGAGCTGCAGCCCTCACAGCCTGTCCTAGACCTACCCATGACCCCACCCAGATAAAGGTGAGCAAAAGCCTCCTGTTTTGATGAAATTAGAGAAGGAATACCAGCCCTCACTCACACTGTTCCCCTTCTAACAGCTCCAGAACCCTCACCATTAACTTCTCATCCTCTCCATCTCCTCCCTCTCCCAAACACGAACAAAGGTGCCACCCCATACAGGGCCAGCCCTGAACAGCCCATGTCTGCATGAATGCCATAATTCCATGAGCAGCTCCCTCTGCTTCTCCTGATCAGCTAGAAACTATAGAGTAATAGCCACTTCTATGTCCCTGCCAGCTAGAAAAGAGGCCCCAGAGCAGGGGAGGTGGTGCTGAAAAGGACACAGGGGCACAGCTGCCCAGCCCCAGCCCACAGCAATCTGCAGTCACCAGCTACAAACATAGCCATCAGGCTCCTTTTCCAGTCCCAAGTCCCTGGAGGCTTCCTCCCCTTGACCCCAACACACACTGAAGTCATGCTACATAGGTAGGACCAAGGCACATTTCAAAGTGTTGGAGTCCTCAACACAGGGACCGCTATATGCAGGCTCTGGATTGCCCTAGTCACCAGCCACAGATGTCACTGTCTCTTCACTCTTCTGGCTTCCTGTCCATTTTCACCCAGCTTCCCCCCAGCACATTTACCCCTGTCCATGTAAGGTGAACAACTGTCCTGGTTTGTGCAGAACTTCCTGTTTTAAAAATGAAAGCCCTATGTCCCAGGAAACCCCTCAGTTCTCTGCAAATCAAACAGTGGGCCCTCCTGCCTGCCCTGCAGTTTCCTTTCAAGGCCTTTCTCCTTCCTTCCTCCAGAATATCTCCAAGAATATCTTCTCTAATGGGCTAGCCTAGTTACTCGGGTTCCCACCCCTCTTTAGAATGGAGTACAAGCTCAGGAACACAGTACAGTCCTGTCCCTCACAGTCTGTCAAGGAAATCAGGGGAGACTAAGGGGAGACTCCCACCTTAGCTGAGCTGTAGCTGGCTTCTTCACAGCAGATGGGAATTAGCACCATTGTTCACCCTGTCTCTTCCCAGGTGCTCTGTGTAACCCTAAGAGTTAGATGACAAGGCAGGCTTCAGTGCTCTCTGGGGAGGGAAAAAATTCCAGCCAGAGGCCCCACTCCTCAAAGATGGAGATTACCCTCAGGTGTGTTTCGGGGGTGGCGTATGCCAGATGGAGTAGAATGTCTTGACCACCACCTTGCAGTCATGGACTGTGGCTTTTCTGAACATTTTTAGTATGGAAAAACCAAAGACCCAGAACATACTCTGTTTCAGTCTATAATTTTTTGCCTTTGTGACGAGCCATGTTTCTACATGTAAAATGGAGGAAACAGCAGATTCTTCTCAAAAAGTGTGTGTGTGTGTGTGTGTGTCTAGAATGTAAGACCTTCAGCAACTCTGAAGACACAACCACCCACCTCCAAAAAAGCTTCCTGAGCCCCTGCCAAGCCAGGACTGAGTCCTTCCTGGGGGTTTTGGGAGGGAGCCCCCTGACTTCATCTGTGGCTCCTGGTACCTACCTAAGGAAGCTTGAGTAACAGCTGAGCTGAGTCCCTGAAGGCTCTGGAACACCTGTGATGGACCATGGCTCTGACCCTGCTGGACAAGAAGCCTTCAGATGTGGTGGTGGGATTCAAAAGACTGTCTAAGCAATGTGAGCACCACCTATCTTTGGTGAGGAAGGACAAGAAAGAGAGGCTCAAGATCATGGGTCACAAACCAAGTTCTACAAGGGGCAACTGGCAATGTAAATGAGTGAGAAGAATATGGAGGGAGAGATAACTGCCCTTAAAGACAGCAACCAACACAAAGGAGCCCTCATACCACATGGGATACACACACATGGTAAAATTTAGTTTTGAATAGTACAAAAGAGTCAAGAGTCAGTGCCCTCCCACCCTGATCTCTGAGCGCCAGCATAGTTTTGGAGATTGTTTTTCTTCTAACTTGTGGTGGGTAAGCTATTCCTCAACTGGACGGCAGGTGGCGATCAATCCAGAGAATTATAAAAAGTGAACTGGGGTAGTTACTTAACTCATTTCCAGTAACCTCTCCCTCCTCCCCACACTGCCTCCTCCAGCACCACCTCCTGTTCCCTGGCTTGAGCCAAGTCTTCTAGCAGGTTCCAGATGTCCGGTTCCAGATGCCTGGTCTCAGAGAGGGGGAACTCTCTCTGCAGAAGCCCTCCCTCCACAAGCTGTCCAGGCAAGATGTGAGTGTGCCCTGCAGAGGGGCCTGGAGGAAGAAAGGGCAGAAGAGGGGTAGCAAGACACACGCGCGTGCGCACACACTCACTCTCTCACACACACACTCTCACTCACACACACTCTCTCACACACACTCACACACACACTCACACACACACTCACACACTCACTCACACACACACACTCACACACACACTCACACACACACACACACGCGGGGGGCGGGTGGGGCGGGGAGAGCAGTGAATCCAGAGGAAACTGGAATGGAAACTGGAATTTGCCTGTGGCCTCTAGCAATCTCTTCCGTTGTGGTCTGTCTCATTGCTCTGACCCAGGAAACATCTGAATGTCTTTCGCTTGTACCCAGGGTGGAGTTGGAATGGGCTGAAGCAGAAGACAGCCCTCTGGTTTGGATGAGACTCACCATGGAGAGGAACAACAGGGGGATCTTCAGGGGGTGGAAAGCTCACAGTCCTGAAGCTTAGGCTAAATAGGAGACTGTAGGGATGGGGTGAAGGGCTGAGGCCATAGCTGCTGACCCCTGCTTTTTCGAGGTCTCTAAATTCGTTAGCATCTCCTGCCCCCACCCCTCTAATATCCACAGGCCTCAGGCCTTAGCTGTGTGCCCTCATCTTGCCCTCCCCGATTCACAGGTGCTGGTTGCTTCTCTGGGGAGTCCTTCAGGCTTGCCCTACACAAGGCTCCGTGCTCTTGGCCCAGCAGCTACCCCAGCATCTGACATCCCCTGGGTACCCGAAGCCATATCTTAAAGGCCAAGAGACCAGCACTGACATTGAAGCTCCAGAAGGCTTTTCTGTGAGGCTGGTCTTTCAGGACTTCGACCTAGAGCCGTCTCCAGCCTGTGAAGGGGACTCTGTCACCGTGAGCTGGCCTGGGGGCGGGGGAGGGAAATCCCACAGGGACTCTGAGGAGAGAGCCTCCCAGGGGCAGTGGGGGATGGCTGTTCCCTAAGTCACCCATCTAAACCAGGGATGAAGAGCCCAAGTCAGGGGCCATGGAGCCCAGCATTCCTGGGAAGTGACAGTGCCCAGTGCCCGGACTCCCACCATCATCTCTGTCCCTCACTACTATCTGGGTCCCCACAGAGCAAGAGAGAGGGCAGCAGAACAGGCCTTGCATTTTGAAAACTTATGAAAGGAGACACAAATAATGCAAATCTATAGGGTAAAAGAGCAGGGACTCACATCACACATCAGGTATTGTTGAGCAGGTTAGGAAGGTGGACATAAATGATGACAAAAGAGTAAGTATCAAGTTAAGACCAGGCTCACCTTAGTCTTAGCACACATTTCTTATGGCAAGGACATTAATCAAAATAAGAGCATTTTCTAAAACAGTACTTTACATTATCTTCTGGGTTAAATTTTCTTTGTACAAAAACATGACAGGCACATAATTTTTTAAAAATCAGAGTCCTTCACAAGGCTTCTAATGTGAAACAATAGTCTCAGCCTACTCTGTCCTCCATTACTGCTCCCCAGGGACAGCCATTCCCAATTCAGTTGTTTCAGCTGGCATTTATCTACATGTGTACAAATAACATGCTTAGCCCATTCAATTTGCATTTTAGTCTATTAATCATTTTTCATGATTTCTCATTTTCATTTTCTTAACTTCAACTACAGAAGATGAAGGCGATGTCTTAGACCTTCATCACCCACATTTCCCCTCCCCCACAATCCTGTATACCTATGTCGTCATTTTTAGTAAAACCAGTTCATTGTTTACATAACTTTGACTATATAACATTCACACCCGAGCACATTACAGTACTTAACGTTTCCTTTCTTCTCCAGTTTTCTCAGGAGTGAGTTATGGCATAAGTTCTTTGGAGCAGTTGTTTGATTTGGTTTTGTCTTTTAGTTTACTTAGTAACTAATGTCCCCAAACTCTTTGCCAGGAGTGCAGATCTTTTCCCAAAATACTCAAGCTTGATCTGTTATCAGTCCTTTGCTGTTGTTTCGTTGTTGCTGCAGCTGACAGCATCCTTCCTAAAGATGGCTTTCCTGATTTCTTTCTGTAGTTGGGGTTCTTTGCTCTCTTGGCCTTCCCACATTCTGAGAAATCTGATCTCCCTCTTCCTAGAGATGTCCTTTACCTGTTGTGTGCTGGACCTGAATCCCATGTCTTTCTCTTTCTTGGTTTACTCCCTCACTTTGGATGAGCACATTCTTCAGTAGCTTCTTTAGAAAGCTAGAGGATCATACATGTCCCCAAATGCGTTAGTTCTGCCCCATAGTATCTGGGTATAACATTCCAGACCATAAGCCATTTTCTTCCAGAATTTTGATGACATTGACTTCTATTTCTAGTGCTGTTAAGAGGTCTGATGTCATCACTGTCATTCCTTCATTTTTTTCTATCTAGAATACCATTATGTGTCATGGTACAGATGGTTTTGGGGGTTTTTTTGCTTGTTTTTTTTTTTTTTTTTTTTTTACTTATTGTTTAGGCTTCTTTTAATCTAGAGACTTTTAATCCAGTCCTTCAATTCTGAGAATGATCTTGCATTCTTTCTTTAATAATTTCTAGATACCTGCTTTCTTTATTTTTCTCTTTCTGAAATGCCTATGATACAGCTGTTGTGTGTTCTAGACTGATTCTCTTGTTTTGTTTTCTTTTCTCTTCCATCTTTCATCTTTTTGTTCCACTTTCTGGAAGATTTCTCCATCATTTCTTTCCCAGGGCCTCACACATGCTAGGCAAGCACCCTGCTACTTAGCTTGTTCCCAGTCCTGATTTCCTCACCTTTAAGTTCCAACTTTTCAGTTAATGATTTCTTTCTATTGACATACTATTTCATTTCTAAGGGCTCATTCTTACTTTCCAAATGTGCCTTTTATACCATATTTTTTTTTATTCCACAATTGCAATATCTACTCTTTCCTCTGTGCTGGGATTATTTTTAAATGCTTCCTCTGTTCCCTGTAGTATCACTACTTCATCCAAGTTTCTTTTCACTGTCTGTCTCTGTCTCTTTGCTTTTTTGTCTTAGAGACATTCCTGCAATGTCTGATATTTGCCTGTCCATTCATATTGAAGAGTGAAGCACTAAAATGCTGATTTGAAGTTCTGTGTAAAAAAACTAAAATTTGTCAAATGATGGTTTTGAAAATTAGGTGTCTCGTACCATCTTCTGCTACTATATCAGAATACCACAGATAGGGTAATTTCCAGACAACAGAAGTTCTGGAGTCTGGGAAGTCCAAGAGTGTGGCACTGACATGTGGTGGTGGAGAGAGCCTTCATGTTTGTCCTACTATGGTGGAAGGGCAAGTGAAGCATGGAGGAAGCAGGAAGCATGGAGAAAAATTGAGCCTAATTCATCCTTTTTATCAGGAACCCACTCCTGCAATAACTCATCCACTCCTACAATTAAGGCACTAACCCATTAATTACCTCTTAAGGTCCCACCTCTTGGCACCATTACAATGACAATTTCAACATGAATTTTGGAGTAGACATTCAAACCATAGCATAAGTTTAGCAACAAGGTGACCTAGAGGTGCTATTGAGAGTCTCCCAAATGTCCACGTGTAGAAGTATTTGCTTTGAAACAGTCAGTTTTCCCAGAGACGGTTCTTCCAGTCTCCTGCTCAAGCCTCCCAGCATTTTATAAACAAGCTAGGAAAGGGCACAGGGAGGGATATGCCTCTCACTGTGTGATTGTTAGACTTTCACTTAACCCCTCTGTTTTCATTGTTGGCCTTTACCCCTCCATTAAGTGGCCCCCAATTCCAGGGTTTCTGGTTCAAGTTCACATCTTCTGCCAGGGCAAGCCAGAAAGAGTTGTCTGGAAGTACAAGGTGGACACAAGGATCTAGCATTCTGAGGTCTTCTGACACAGGCCTTCTGTCTGTTGACCCCTTATCAGTCCCTCCCTCACCCCTGTTCTCAAGGGTTCTTGGGTCCAGTTCCTGAAACTTCGCTGGTTTCTGTGCTGAGAACCTGCTTGATGTGTGTTGGTTTCCAGTTTTGCAGATGGGGGATTTAAAGACAACTTGCTTTAAGAACTTACCATGTGACAGGTATGGTGGGTCATGCCTGTACTTCCAGCACTCAGGAGGCTGAGGCAGGAAGATCTCAAGTTTGAGGCAAGCCTGGGCTACACAGCAAGACCCTGTCTCAAAAACCAAGGGCTGACCCAGGCCTGGTGATTCACACCTACAATCCCAGCCATTCAGGAGGCAGAGGCAGGAGGATTGAAATTTCAAGGCCAGCCCAAGCAAAGTTAGCAAGACCTTATTGTTACTGGAAAAGTTATCTCTGCTATCTACCTCAGTCTTTGCATCTAGCGAGAGAAGAATTCAGGCAAGATGCAGATGCAGAAATGTAGTGAAAATGACAGTAAAGTTTATTAGAAATACCCTTTCAGTGGACTGAAAATGAGTCGTCTCTGGGGTAAGAAGACACTATTGTTACCGGAAGAGGGGTTTCCCTTCAGATTCCCAGGTTTGACACAAAAACCAAAGGTGCTTGAGATCCACAAACATGAAAAGAATTTCAAGGTGTCTCTCATACAGAAAAGAGATTCTCACAAGGTGGAAGTTTTATCACGGATTTATTTAGTATAAGCAGATAAAAATAGGGAGAAATGGGGGGGATCATTTCCTGCTCCCCATGCAGGAAATAGGTAGTTTCCTATAACTGATGGTTCTCATCTGTAGTCTTATACTTTCCCAGCTGGGGACACGTGGTCATGTCATCTAGCACACTATAATCATGAGACACTGGTTCTTGGTCCCCAAGATGGGTATTGTTTATTATTTTAAAACCTGGAGATGTCATCTAGGCTCACCTAAAACACAGGGATAATAGGTGAGTTTTAGGACTTCCCTTTGCCACACATGCCTTTCATTTTTCTGACCCTCTACCCATCCAAAGAGCTGGTACAAATTGTTAAACATCTCAAAGAGGAAGGCAAATGCAGACAGTCCCTTTAAGTCTCCCTACTCTTGTAATTTAACATCTAAAAGAAAGTTGGAGGGGCTAACTGTTCTGGCCCTTTTAATATTTATTAAAAAATAGTATAATTTCCCTGTCTCCTCACCTATCTATCTTCCCTCACTCTGTCAAAAGCAAAATAAAACCCAAATGACTAGGGGTGTAGCTCACATGCTTAGCATGTGTGCTGAGTTCCATCCTCAGCACCAGAATAAAAAATCTTAGCAAGTTAAACAGAACGTCCAGCATACATACACAGTGTAGGTTTTGTGTCCTTAGATTCTCACACATTGTAGGCACTTCATATAGAGTTCATGGGGAAAGAGGGGTGCCCCAAAAGGAGAAGCGGAAAGGGCCGGGAGCCCAGGAACTCAGTCTTTGCAGAGGGTCATATTGCTTCACAGATGATGGGCTCAAAAAGTTACTCAGAAAAGTGGAAGGTGATAGGATGGGACAGAAAGGGGTGGAAAGGGGGAGAAGGTACTGAAGAGGGACTTCTGTCTGATTCAGCTGTGGTGCTAGAGGCACCAGATTGAGCATCAGGGACTCCATGGTGAGCAAAGCAGACATATTCTCTTCTTAGAACTTACAGTCCAGTGACCTTTGCAGGAACTGAAGGCTCCCAAGGAGCATCTCAAAATAAGGAAAGGGTGGTGAAGGTAGTTATGGTAGGCTCTGGTATGTGGTCATTCTGGAAGAAACTCAGGAGTCAATGAAAGGACAAGAAGCTACGTGAGGAAGAGTCCCAGAGACATAGATGAGCTGGTGTCATGACAGATGTGACCCTGTGACCACCAGTGGTGCAGAGTCACCCCACACCTGTTCCCTCACTCCACCTCTCCCTTTCAGATCTCAGGCAGTGGGATGGATCCAACCCGGCTCTGTGGTAAACTGGGCTCCCCTCTGGGCAGCCTCCCTGGTCACTGGGAGTTTGTGTCTTCAGGGAGGAATTTACGGCTGACCTTCTGGACACACTCTTCCTCCAAAGACAAGACTGTCCCTCTTCACAAGGGCTTCCTGGCCCTCTACCAAGCTGTGGGTGAGTGTCTTTCCTGGGGAGTGCAGGGAGAGAGCCTCTGGCCCTTAGTATCTTGAAGACACAACTAGAAGCTTGCATGACAGCTGAGGCTGGGGGCTCAGGGACACCTGGACCTTTTCTTGCCCCAGGCCTGACCCCACTGGCGAGCAGCCCAATTAAGAGACAGCCAGTGCTCCACTCCAGCCATTGTTTCTAGGCGAATTTACAGATCCAGGGTTTACACATCAAGAGAAGCCAAAAATCCAAACTTGTAAGTGAAATTCTGGATTTTCAAATAGTGACTCAAATTGTTTTTTTAAAGATAATACTTGCACATAATAAATTTTAAAAAGAATGCAGGTGTGATGGCACATGCCTGTAATCCCAGTTTCTAGGAAGGCAGAGATTGGGAGGATCACAATTCAAGGCCAGCCCAAGGACAAAAGTTAGGGAGGCCCCCTTCTTAACCAATAAGCTATGTGTCATGAGACATGCTTGTAATTCCAGCTACCTGTGAGGCCATAAATAGAAGAATTGAGTTCTGAGGCCAACCTGACAAAAACTCAAGAAACTATCTGAAAAATAACTAAAAGCAAAAAGGGCTGGGAAAATAACGAAAGTGGTTGAGCACCTGCCTTGTAAGTGTGAGGCCCTGAGCTCAAACCACAAAAAAAAAAAGCAAATCTTCCTCTGATCTCTGGCCCTCCCTAAGTTCCTGGTTACCCTCTCCAAAAACAACCTACTCTCTGTTTCCTTGGTATTATTCCAAGATATTCCATACCTTCCCTTCAGAGATAAATTGTGTGAGTGAGTGTGTCAGTGTGTATATGTGTTGCATACTACACAGAATGTTCTAAACCAAGCATTTTTTTACCCATTGTGTCTTAAAGACCATTTCATATGCATGTGATTAGCATTGACTCATTCTTTTTTAATGACAATAATATCCCTTTGATTGATATGTCTTAATATTAGGATTTAATCAGCCCTCCACAAATAGATATTTTGCTGTCATAAACAGTGGGGCTGTGGATATTTTTGCATGTGTATCTTTCAGTGCATGTGTGAGACTATGTTTTGGGTAAATTCTTAGAAACTGAAACACGAGGCTAAAGGACATTTGCATATTTTTTGCAGTGCTGAGGATCAAACCCAGAGCCTCACACACACTAGGCAAATGCTTTACCACTGAGCTACATCCTCAGCCCAACATCTACATTTTTTTATTTTAAAACTGCTAAATTTCCTTCCCATTTGCACTCCCACCAGCCATGTATGGCAGACCCTGTTTCTTCATACGCTACTTGTCATAGTTGTTTTCATATTCTTTGAGTAGTAAAAATCTGATCAGTGAAAACTAGTTCAAATGCTTCTTGGTCTGGGATTTGGGGGTTTATTTGTTTTAGGGACTTTTTTGGTTTTGGTTTTGCAGGGAGAGTTGTTTTTGTTGGATTTTGTGGTTGTTGTCATTTGAGACAGGGTCTCACTACATAGCCCAAACTGGTATTGAAATCAAGATCCTCCTGCCTCAGCCACCTGAATGCTGGGATTACAGACATGTGCCATCATGCCAGCTTCAAATGTTTTTTAGAAAGCATTGTGCAGGTTTAACTAAACACAGCCATGGCCAGCATCAGTCCATGAGTTGCCAGTTTGCATTCTGTGTGTAGCCTAATAACTGCTGTTGTCCTGTAGCTGTAAGCTGTAGTCAGCCTATCGGCCAGGCCAGTGGGGACTCTGAGGCCATCATCACACCTGGACCCAACCCCTCCCAGATCCAGAATCACTGCCAGGAGCCCTATTATCAGGCAGTACCAGCCGGTGAGTGCCCCACTGCTCAGGAAGCACTTTGCATTGGCCTCACTGCCACCCAAAGTCCTGAGGCTCTCCGAGGCCCAACACTCTCCAATCCTCTACCTGCTACTTTGCCTCCCCTCATTTTGTTCCTCAGAGTCACTCAGCTGCCCTGCCAAGGGGACCTGGAAGGACAGACAGGATAGGAAGGAACTTCCTCCTTGTGTACCTGGTGAGTAGCTACTTGCCCAGTGCTGTTCTCATGGCCACTTCTCCCAGCAAGCCTTGGCTATAACTGGCAGCCGTGAGACACAGAGGTGAAAGGAAGCCTTGGGATTGAAAGGGGAGGTGAAAGCAGAAGGTGAGGAGGAAAGGGGCAATCAACAAAGCCAGAAAGTGTGGGGAGTGTGGCTCAAGTGGTAGAGCACCTGAATAGCAAGCGTAAGGCCCTGTGTTCAAACACCAACACTGTCAAAGAAGATCCAGAAAAGAAGAGGCAAGGAGTTCTTCCCTCATTCTCCAAGGGTCAAGATATGTCTGAGTAAACCAAACCATGAAGGAAATGAGTCAGGTGGCCAAGTGGAAGGAAGAAGGGTAGAAGAGTAGCTCTCTGCGTGTGGCATGTTTTAAGGATGCAGACAGGTTCTCTGACCACCCAAAATCACTCCTCCCAGATGCCATGCCATACCGGAGCAGAGCCCTACTTTTTTTTTCCTCCCCAGTGCTGTTCAAACCCAGAGTCTCATGCATGCAAGCACTCAGTGTTTCACTGAGCTACACTTCTAGCCCTCCAGCTTAAAAAAAAAAAAAGTTATTGAGATAAAATTCATCATTTTAACTTCTTTGAAGTGCACAATTCAGTGGAATTAGCACTGATTCCAGAATATTTCCATTATCCTCCCCTAAAAATAAAAGTACCTCCAACTCTCCTCCTCCATCCCCTGGCAACCACTAATCTACTTTCCTTCTCTAGGAATTTGCCTCTTCTGGACATTTCCTACAAATAGAATCATACACTATGTGATCTTTTATGCCTGGCTTCTCTCCGTTAGCATAATGTTTTCAAGGTTCAGCCATGTTATAGCACGTTACAGTACTTCATTCTTTTTTATTTTATTTTTGAGGTCCTGAGGTCTGAATTGAGGGCCTCACTCTTGCTAGGAACATACAATAGGAACATACTTCCAATCTGCCTCCCAAGTAGCTGGGATGGCAGGTCGGAGGCATGTAAACTTTACTTTCGGGGGAAGCACCAAACTGCTTCCACATCAGCCATACTATTTCCCATCTCACTAGTAGTATGAGGGTTCAAGTCCATCATTTTTGAAATCCATATTTTTCAATCAAGCATCACCTTCTTAACCCAATCTTATCTACAGAAAACCCTAGGGGTAGCCTGAAGGCTCGTGTTGTGGGAGCAGACAAAGGGCAGGCAAAAGGCACAGAAAACAAACTCTGTTTTCAGTATGGTGTGGCTGGGGTGATTCCACCAAGATTTAAAGAATGACTTAAAGATGACTGAGGATAGAAAGCCCCACAGAGCCAGCCCCAAACATGTGCCCCCGCCCCTCAGCCCACTGCCCTGAGTCCCATGCAGGATATGTGCCCCATGGTGTCAGGATTGATTCCTTGCTCATGTCAGTCCCTGTGGTCTACACTGGTGGGTCTGTGTTGAGGTAAGGTCCTGACCCCCTATACAGGCGTATCTTCCTCATGCACCAACCACAGCACTCAGCAGAAGTAGGTCTTTAATTAGCGTGTCTCTGTGCAGCTGCTGGTGGTCCCCTTATCTTTCTTCTCCCCCAGTCTGTGGACGGCCAGTCACCCCCATTGCCCAGAACCCAAAGACCCATGGTTCTTCCAGAGCTAAGTTGGGCAACTTCCCCTGGCAAGCCTTCACCAGTGTCCACGGTCGTGGGGGAGGAGCCCTATTGGGCGACAGATGGATCCTCACTGCTGCCCACACCATCTACCCCAAGGATAGCATCCACCTCAGGAGGAACCAGAGTGTGGAAGTGTTCCTGGGCCACACAGACATAGAAGAGATGCTGAAACTGGGGAACTACCCTGTCCGCCGGGTCATCGTGCACCCAGACTACCACCAGAATGAATCCCACAGTTTCAACGGGGACATCGCCCTCCTGGAGCTCCAGCAAAGTGTCCCTCTTGGCCCCAATCTCCTCCCAGTCTGTCTGCCCAACAATGAGACTCTCTACCTCAGTGGCCTGTGGGGCTATGTCAGCGGGTTTGGTGTGGACATGGGCTGGCTAACAACACAGTTGAAATACTCAAGGCTGCCCATAGCTCCCCGGGAGGCCTGTGAGGCCTGGCTTCAAGAGAGGCAGCGGACAGAGGTCTTTTCTGACAACATGTTCTGTGTTGGGGACAAGATGCAGATGAATAGTGTCTGCCAGGGGGACAGTGGTAGCGTCTATGTGGTGTGGGATGATCATGCCCATCACTGGGTGGCCACGGGCATCGTATCCTGGGGCATCGGGTGTGGCAAGGGGTATGGCTTCTACACCAAAGTACTCAACTACGTGGACTGGATCAAGGGAGTGATGGATGGCAAGGACTGATCCCTGGGGCACTTGAACAGTGGCCCACAAGCGCCATGGAGGCTCTGGTCAAGAGAGGGCAGGAAACCCCTACTTACATCACTGATGCAGGAAGCCACTGTGTGAGAGAAATCCTCCTCCCCTCAACCTACACCATCCCAAAGAGGAAGCAGCAGCCCATGTCCCCTTTCTCCTCACACTGTACTTCCCCTGTGTGTGCACCGGGGAAGCCCTGTGCATCTTGGCAACTTCCACCTTGAGGTCTTTTGAAACCTCCTCCACATATGTAGACGCACCCATGAAGCAGTCACTGTCTCACCCCTATTCAGACGGAGTGTGGAGGAAGGGGTCTTAATTACATTTTGTTTCTGAAATATTCCAAAGGCTTTTTAATTGACCTTCAGATAGTCAAGCAATTAGCTTTGCCACTTAACCACACTCCTATATGCAATTATATTAATAGCTCCCTTTTTATTTTAACTTTTCTATACACCAGGTGCTCCACATGTCATTTCACTTAATCCTCACTGGTGTTGGCAAAGGGTGTGTTACGATCCATGTCTTACACACGAGGAAACAAGTTCAGGGATAGGCAGTGACTTGTGCGAGTCCCACAGCTGCCACATGACTGCAGAGACCATATTCCTCCCAATATGCCTGGACACCTTTCACTTGTCCTCATGACCTATGACAATGCCCACTTCCCCTTCTGGGTCCCCACAGCCTTACAGAGTGTCCCTCCCCAGGGAGTCTTGCCTCTGTGACTATAGAACCACCTGCTCACTTTCCTGCCTGGCCCCATTCCCTGCACACACCTAAGTGAGCCAGCAGACTCTCCAGTTGATGACCCCATCATGGAGGGCACTACTGCTACTATGAGAAGACCAACTCTTTAGTAAAGATTTGGGTGATTTTCAGTGAAATAAAATACAACTATTCAGTGGAAATAGAAAATGAGTATCATAAAACAGAAAAGAGAGCAAATGTGTTAACATTGAGAAGCAAGTTGCTGAATGGTTAGAGGCTAAATTTATCTTTGCAAAATAGCAGCAATCTAAGCTGGTAGCAATGATGCATGTCTGTAGTACTAGCTCCCAGGAGCCAGGATGATTGAGAGTTCAAGGCTAGCCTGGGTGACATGGCAAGCCCTGTCTTAGGGAGAAGAGAGAGAGAGAGAGAGAGAGAGAGAGATCCAAAGTTGTAAATGTATGTAATTGCTTTCTAAACCTATACACAGTTCAAAAGACTATTCAAAATATTCTCAAAATACTAAACAGAAGTTATTTTAGGCAATATGATTTTGACTGTTTGGTTTATCCCTAGTTCACTACTGGTTAATTTTTATTTAATGAGCATGTATCATTTTGCTTATTACTGAAAATTTTTATTTTTATTAAAATGATATATTTCTCCCTGCTAAGGCAAAAATACATACCTATATCTATGTATGTATGTCTAAATCCATATTTAGAGGGATGCCGATTTAGATCTATATCTAGTTCTACATACATAGATTTAAATCTGCATTTAGAGATATAGATGGTATAAATGGCCAGGAGTGGGTGGCTCACACCCGTAATCCTAGCTACTTGGGATGTTGAGATTGGGAAGATCGTGGTTCAAGGTCAGCCTGGCCAAACAGTTCAAGAGACCCCCATCTCCAAAATAACCAGAGCACAATGGACTGGAGGTGTGCCTCAAGCAGTAGAGCGCCTGCTTTGCAAGTGCAAAGCCCTGAGTTCAAATCTCAGTCCCACCCAAAAAAAGGACGGTACAGGTGGTCAGGTGGTAGAAATCTAGAAATAAGGTGATAGGATTAACAGAGATGGAGATATTTCCACAGAAAACCTGCCGTTACTTTAAGAGAGAAACTTCTTTCCCCAGAATCAATCAAATATAACAATGTCTTCCATACCAGTTTTGGGATTTTTGGAGACAGGGTCTTGCCATAGCCTAGGCAGGTCTGGAACTTGCTATGTTGCCAGACTGGCCTTGAATCTGAAATCCTCCTCATTCAGCCTCCCAAGTGCACCACCATACCAGTTGTAAAACAAGTTTGGGAGCAATTATCTGGCTGTTTCTCCTTTCTATTTGTGATATAAGTCAACAAAAATATGTAAGTAAAGGTTATTTGAATGGCTGGGCAGAGTGGAGGTGGGGCTGGGCCTCAGCTAGTGAGGTTCCAGTTTGCCAGTTTCCAGTCATGTTGCATGACAGAAGGACAGAACTCAGAACCTAGGATGTTGCACGATGCCAAGACAGAACTCAGAATTCCTCAGATGGATGAGCAAGCTTCAGCTGAAACCACCTCCTCCTTACCTGTTCCCTTTGCCTCTTCATGAATGTGTAACACACACACACACACACACACACACACACACACACACACACACACACACACACAGGTCAATAGTCAAGAATCCTCCCTTATCTTTTGTCTTTCCGGACCTGACAAGGCCATGGTTCATGTCATGATGAAATCATGGGTCAGCCCTACCACCAGATTCATTCTTCAGCTACAACACACACATAAGTCCCCTGGAAAAATCCTCCAAACCTTGTGGGTAGTTGGAGGGGTGGGAGGGTTAATCTAATAAGGAGAATAAACAGACCAGCCTATGAAGGTGAGGCATGGGAGGCCTGCTCCCCAGGCTGAACCTCCTGTAGGATGAAAGGCCCTGGAGTGTTTGGAAAAATGTAGATTGGGAGTCATGGGAAGCCAAGGCACAGAAACAAAAATTTAAAGCAGGGCACTATGTCCTGATGGACAGGAGAGCTGCCTCAGGGACCTGGCTTCCGCTTAGCAAAGACCAAGTCACTCTTGCTCTGAAGCCATACCCTCTGCTTAAGCATTAAGCAGTTGTAATCCCTAGGACTCAAATTCAACCAGAGGTTTTTTCTCCCTGGTCTGTCTTCTCTAAAAGCCAAGTTCATTGACAAGCCTGAGTTAACTGGGGTGGGAGGGAAGGTTTCAAAACCTGGTGCTACTTTAGGGTCACTGCCATTGCAACCCCTTTCAATGTCTGGTCTCATTCGCAAATAAAGTTGGCCAGGCCCCAACACAACTGACTCTGGACTCCTCTGTCCACTCCTATGTGTCCTCCACTACCCCATTAAAACCCTGGCTATTCCTGGGTCGAGGCTGCTCAGTGAAGAAGAATGGACTTCATGGATAAGCACAGCCAGGACAGGGGCCTCAGCTCATGACTCCCTGTTGCCCCTTGGGGAGGAACCCTGAAAACATAGCTAGCAGCCCCCAGGAAAGTTTTTGAAGGAATGCTGGTCAGATTTTAAAACTTCGAGTCTGGACCTCCAGCCAAATGTTTCCCGGTTCCTAAAAATTCAGACCCCTATCTCTTTCGCCCTTACCCATGTAGACCAGCAGGTGGCACCACCAACAGGGTTTTCAAAACCAAAACTAAAGTGGAAACTCAGATTTTTTTTTTTGTTGTTTATGCAAATAGCTCATTCCCCACAACATTCCTCCGGGAATGGTCCCCCCTCCACTTCTACAGTCATTCCCTCCCCTTCCCTCCTCTGCATGCCGGCTCTCTCCCTTCACCCACAGTGCATGAAGACACAGTCAGGAGAGCTGAGGACCCAAACCAAACTGGCCTTGAAAAATGTGAGTAAGGCTGATGGGCACTGACGGGGGAGGAAGGTGCTGGACCTAGGAGGTAAGTCCAGGGAGACAGGGACACCCTTCCCTCCCCATGTTCTTTCTTTATTCCAGTGCACCCACACACATACTCACACCAATTCACACCCCCAGCTTCTTCCTGAGGACCAGAGGGGACCTTCAATAGCTGGTGCTGCCTCCCCTTTCTTCACTCTGGACTATAGCAGGAAGCAGTGAGGAGACAGGACCCTGTCTGCTCAGGAAGAGGATCTCCCATGTGTGTTTCCCAGATTCCACAAAGGGTCTCTCCCAGAGGTCTTTGCTGAGCCTTTGGGAGCCCTTACAGAAAGCCATGGCTGGAAACCCTTACCCTCAATCAACTGGTTCCAAGCCAGTATTATTCCATTCCGGGAAAGGGAGGGTATGGGGGAGGCATTGGCAGGGGAAGAGGCTGGGGAGGGAGCATGATGGGAGTGTGGTGACCTCTGGACCTCTGGACTGGACACTGCCCTGGGAGGGATCTAAAGAGGCCACTCCTGTCCCTCCCCCATCAAGAGCATCTCTATGAGGTCTAGGGCCCAGGAGAGGCAGAGCAGCATGACAATCCCATATCCCACCCCATCACTGCCCAAACAGCAAGGGCACCGTACTCCTGCAGCCCCATAGATACCCTCTCTCTTTTTGGCAGGTGGCTCTTCTCCCTCCTGGTGTCAACCCTGTTCTGTGGAGTGGAAGGCTCCATCTCCATTCCTCAGAAGCTCTTTGGGGAGGTGACTTCTCCTTTGTATCCCAAGCCTTACCCCAACAACTTTGAGACAACCACAGTGATCACAGTCCCCAAGGGACACAGAGTGAAGCTTGTCTTCTGGCAGTTTGACCTGGAGCCTTCTGAAGGCTGTTTCTATGACTATGTCAAGGTAGGGGTCTGCTTGGGAGAACAGAAGGGAGACAAAGTTGGTCCACTCCAGAAGCTGAGAGCTTATGCTCTGACTGCCCTGGACGTGTCCACAACCCTGACACTGCCCCAGCCCTATAGGAGCAACGCCATGAGAGCTTGGCAATGGGTTTTAGAGACCCTCTGTGAGGGAGGACATGGAGGAAAGGTACAGCCCTACTCTCAGGAGAGGCACTGACTGCAAGAGTCATATAGGCCTCCTCCATAGCTGAGTCTTTGGGAAATGGCAAGGCCTCAGTTTCCCTGTTTGGCTTCTCACCTCAATAGGAACATGAGGGGGAAAAACTTGAATATGGCAGGTTACATGTGGCCTTTCTCAAAGACGGTGAACTCAGTACCCTTGCCTCTGTAACCACAGAGAAGGGTTCTTTTTTGTTCGTATCTTTCTATATCCAGTAAAAATAAGATTCAGAATTCTATAGCAGAGCCTGTGCATTCTCAGAAACTGCCTTTCCCAGGTGACAGTCTGGAAGTTATGAGAGAATAGCATGAAAATGGCACTTCTTCACAGCACAGAAGACTTGGCAAGTCTATAGGGCGTGGGGACATTTATTAGTAGGGATAGTGAAGAATGGAGGGAGAGATGTCTCCTGCTTTTGAGAGATGGGGGAATCTGTGAGGAAAAGAGATAGGGATGCTAGGCAATCCTTGTCAATGCTGAAGCTGGTGGGGACCAGGTACCATATCATATTCAGTTGGGCATGCCAGGAGGCATGGCTAGGTGTGAATGGTTTGAATTACATGAAGACTAGGAAGACAGAGAATAAAGAAGAGCCAACCATTCCAGGTTCTAGGGATGAAGGAATGTTAATCCTGAATGGAATCCTGGAGACAACCAGGATTCCAGTGAAAGAAGCACACTGGAAGTGGTGGGAATGAAGAGAGATCTGAAACCTGCTGGGAGGGGAACAGAAAACAGGCAAGAGGTGATGTACTAAACACAGGACAGCATGCAAAGATTTAGTCAATGGAAGACTCAGGTGGACAGATGAACATCACATGGGGACGTTTGCAGCAGCCAGAGTCCAGGAAATAGTGACCAGCATAGTGGTCATAGCTCGATTCACTCTGGGACAGGAAGCGGTGCGGGGGGGACCCTCACTGACCTTTCCACATGGAATGCAGCTCCTTGACAGGGCTTCCTCCTTGCCCTTATCCTTCCTCCATCAGATTTCTGCTGACAAGAAAAACCTGGGGAGGTTCTGTGGGCAGCTGGGGTCTCCACTGGGCAACCCTCCAGGAAAGAAGGAATTCATGTCCCAGGGGAACCAGATGCTGCTGACCTTCCACACGGACTTCTCCAATGAGGAGAATGGGACCATCATGTTCTATAAGGGCTTCCTGGCCTACTATCAAGCTGTGGGTGAGTGTCCCTGAGGGGACCCCGTCTTTCTGGCCTCAACCATATTGAATGAGGGGCAGAAAAGGGGAACCTTGAACCCAAAGGAACCAAAAGCCTGACTTTCCTTGTCCCTCTCGTCAAGAGAGCTTTTCTCCAGAAGGGGTCTTTATCTTGGGCTCTATCCCCATCAGGCAGTTTCCAGAGAGGCCTGGAGGTTCAGGTGACCAAGTGGGCTTTATTTCTAGGCCTCTGATGAGTGACCTCTCTGAGACCAAAGCCATAACACATATTTAACCCTTTCTTCCGGAATCCCTTCCAGACCTCGATGAATGTGCTTCCCAGCACAATTCCATAGAGGAGGGTCCCCAGCCCCAGTGCCAACACCTGTGTCACAACTATGTCGGCGGCTACTTCTGTTCCTGCCGTCCAGGCTATGAGCTTCAGAAAGATGGACATTCCTGCCAGGGTGAGTCAGGGTGGTTGAGGGAGGAAGATGGGCTGAGCAGGGGCTGCTGGGCCAGTGCAAGAGCCCCTGGTGACACCTCCCCCACCCTTCCTCTCACAGCTGAATGCAGCAGTGGGCTGTACACAGAGCCCTCAGGCTACGTTGCCAGCCTGGAGTACCCCCAGCCCTATCCTCCAGATCTGCGCTGCAACTACAGCATCCGGGTAGAGCGTGGCCTCACCCTGCACCTCAAGTTCCTGGAGCCTTTTGAAATTGATGACCACCAGCAAGTACAATGCCCTTATGACCAGCTCCAGGTATAACCACTTAATGCCCTGCACAACCCCTTCCTCTCCCTCCTACACCAGTTGGCTTCTCTCCTCTCTACGTCTTCCTGGGTCTTCTGACTAACTGGGACAGGGACAGCCAGTATCACACAGGGCTGGGCAAGTTCCCATGCAACTGGCAGTGTATCCTAGAGCTCTTCTTTCACCTGCACATGAAAACATACACAACGGGGAGAGGGAGAGGGCGGGGGCAGGGGGAAGAAATGGCCCAAACGATGTATGCGCATATGAATAAATGAATAAAGAAAAAAACAAAAAAAATGCATACACAAGGCAGGATTCAAGCCCCCATCACCACCCTGGCCACCAGGCTGATACCCAGGTAGCTCTGTGTAAAGGTGCCTCGGATGGAGAAATAACCATTCCTCATTCTCCCATCAGATCTATGCCAATGGGAGGAACTTGGGCAAGTTCTGTGGGAAGCAAAGGCCTCCTGACTTTGACACCAGCAGCAATGCTGTAGATCTACTGTTCTTCACAGATGAGTCAGGGGACAGCCGAGGCTGGAAGCTGCACTATACCACTGAAAGTAAGGTTGCTAGGATGGGGTGTAGCTCGGTGCTAGAACTTGTGCTTAGCATACATGAGGCCCTGGGTTGAATCCCAAGCGCCAAAAATTAAAATATGAGTCCTAGGAGCCTCCCTCACTGGCCAGCAATGGGGAAATGGTAGGGAGAAGAAAGGACAAGTGGCCCTCTGAAATAAGCATGCCTTCTGGTCTCCCCAACAGTCATCAAATGCCCCCAGCCCAAGGCCCTAGACGAGTTCACCATCATCCAAGAACTGCAGCCTCAATACCAGTTCCGTGACTACTTCATTGCCACCTGCAAACAAGGCTACCAGCTGGTGGAGGTAAGAGTCCGGGGCCAAGCTGGCTCAGTATCCCTGCAGGAATTCAGATGTGAAAGTCCATAGCAACTCTTGATCACACACAACTGGAATCACCAAGGGTTGAGCTGAAGAGTCATCTGGTCTACCAGCTCTAAACTTGACTGTACATTGGAAACACTCAAAGAATTCTTTTTAAAACTCATTTCTCAGGGCTGGGGGTGTGGCTCAAGTGGTAGAGCACCTGTCTAACAAGCTCAAGGCCCTGAATTCAAACCCCAGTACCACCAAAAAAAGAAAACTGATGTCCAAGTTCCCAAATAAGGACTCTGAACAGAAAGACTACTGACCTAGTCTAATTCTCATTATAGAATTAGGAACTGAAAGGTCAGGGTGAAGATACAGGGACTTATTTAATATCTCTTAATGATTTTGTACAACAGGAACTAGAACCAAACCTCCTACCTCCTGCTGCAGAGCTCTTTATGCACATTGGTTGTCTTACCTCATGCCCACTACCCTGTCCTCAGCTCTGCAGACTCAGAGGAAACATAGTTGGCTTTGTTTCGTTTTGTTTGCTTATGACAAAGTCTTTCTATATAACCCAAGCTGGCCTCAAACTCAAGATCCTTCTGCCTCGGCTGCCCAAGTGCTGGGATTACAGGCATGTGCCACTGAGCCCAATTCATTTTTTTTTTAATTGTAGTAGTACTGGGATTTGAACTTAGAGTCTCACACTTGCTAGGCAGCAGCTCTATCCGCTTTCTGGTCTCAAAAGAGTCATTCATATTGTTCAATATTGTCCAAAGAGTGCCATTTACTGGTCTTGTTCCAGTTAGCTACTTACTTGCTATAGGACTTAGCACACATCAACATCTTGAGCACTTATGGAAGGGGCAAGATGGCACTAGTATTTTAGGAAAGGCCCTTGACCTTAGAAAACTGTAAGTAGGAGAAATAACAAGATGCCAGCCTCAGCTGGCAGGGCACTGGAGAAAGAGAAGTGTGTGTCCACTCCAGAGTCTTTTGTTTGAATACAAAAGCACTCATCCTGGCTGGTGGCTTTTCACATTACAAATTGGGGGGGTTAGTGGAAACATGTAAGAGTCTAGAGGGAAGATTAGTGGGTCTGCCAATTAGTCTTGCTCTGACTTTCTGCTGTGTGACTCAGTATCTCATCTGTATCTCTGGACTAAGAGGACTGGGTAGGGAGAAGGAAGAAGAAGCCATATCCATGGGGGAAGCTGAGGTTTAAGAGCTGAAAATTTGTGTGCCTGGGAAGGCAGGGAGGGGAGCAGTGTGCCTCATGGTGCTAACAGCACCTCTGACCTCTCCTCACAGGGGACCAAGGTGCTTCGATCCTTCACGGCTGTCTGCCAGGATGATGGCACATGGCATCGTGCCATGCCTAGATGCAAGAGTAAGTCACAAATCAGAAGCATCTGCCCCTGGGAACCTCTCATCCCTCAGCCTTGGGGACCTGAGCTGAGAGGGAAGAGGGGGTTCAGATAAGTTCTCCCCAAGAGATCCTCCCCGACTTGTCCTTTGAAGCCCATAGCCCATCTCAGGAACCACTGAACACTCATCTAAACAGGACTGACGGGCTCTACCAGAAGCAAAAATCGCTCCATTCAACTCCATGCCATTACAAGTGCCCACTCTACTGGCCATACTTCCTAAGGCTCTCAGCCTGTTCTCAAGCAACTACTCTCACCCCCACTAATGTTCCCAGACAGGCTTTCTCTGCTCTCACCCGGCCCTCTGTTCTTTCTAAGTCAAGGACTGTGGGCAGCCACAAAGCCTGTCGAACGGAGACTTCCGTTACATCACCACGGAGGGGGTGAACACTTACGAGGCCCGTATCCAGTACTACTGCAATGAGCCATATTACAAGATGAAGATCAGAACTGGCAGCAGTGAGTCTGCACGAGGTAGGGACTGATACCCATGGCGGTCTTTTTATCTCTTCTTGGGACATCCTGTGAAATTTCTTCCAATAGAATCCGTAGGGAATGAATAGTAAGGTATCAGGAGATTAAATTAAAATTACAGGCCAAGAGGAACCTAGTAGGCTTGAAGAAGAAAATGCCTGAGCTTATCAAAGAAAAGACTTGAATCTCATAAACACTCTCTACTACCACCTCTCACCACTACCACCACACCACCACCAGCACTACCACACTCACTACCACCACTACCATGACCAGTAACATCACCGTCATCACCACCAATACCATTGCCAGCACAATCACACCACAACCACCATTGCCAACACCAATCTATCATCATCACTGACACCCATGATTACCACCATCACCACCACCACACCCATAAAACCATCACCACCACCATCACCAACACCATTACCAACATTCAACACAACCATCACCATCGACACAACCACACTAACACAACCACCACCACGTCATCACCACCACCATCAGTACCATCATCCCCGTTAACACTATGGTCACCACCATCACCCTCACCACCAGCACAATCCTTACCAACACCACCATCACCACCATCACCATTACTGACAACCACCACCATGGCAGCAATCACCATCATCACCACCACAGTTACAGTGAGAACTCCCCTCCACTCCCCCTGTTTGGCAGGTATGTTGGGTTTTTTTGCATTTAGGCTTACTTAATGGTTTTGAAACTCATCTATGGGTATATTTATAGCTTTTTTAAATAAAAAAATAAATAAAGGCTGAGGATATTGGTCAGTGGTAGAGCACTTGCCTACCAGGTGTGAGACCCCGGTTACATTCCCAGCACTGCAAAAAAAAAAAAAAAAAAACCTGCATTCATTGAGAGGCAGGCATGGTAGCATACGCCTATGATCCTAGCACTTGGGAGACTGAGGCAGGAGGAATCACAAGTTCAAGGCCAGTCTGGGCTACATATTGAGACCCTGTCTCAAAACAACATTCAATATAACAAAAAAAGCATTCAATTTAACAGATTTGAAACATGTAAAAATATCTGGGTTGTATATGCTATCCATTAAGAGCTGGGCTTGGGATTCAGACAACCCTCATTTTTCATCTTGGCTCTGGTGCTTAGAAGTTCTGTGACTTTGTGCAAATCATTTAAGCTCAGTTTCTTCGTCTACAAAATGGGGATCATGCATACCTGAGAGTGTCACTGTGGTTCTTACATGAGATAATGCATACAAAGTGCTTAGCAACAAATGTGTCACATGGTCAACCATCAGAAAATGTAGCATCTGGGCATGTATCACTGGGCATGGTAGTACATGCCTGTAATCCCATCATTTGGGGGGCTAAGACAGGAGAATGGAGAGTTTGAGGCCAGGTAGGCTATACAGTGAGTTCAAGGCTAGCCTAGGCTACATACCTAGACCTTGTCTCAAAGAAAGAAAGAAAGGAAAGGAAAGGAAGGAAGGAAGGAAGGGAGGGAGGGAGGGAGGGAGGAAGGAAAAAAGAAAGAAGGAGAAAAAATGGGACCCAAGGGATAGAGTGCCTGCCTAGCAAACACAAATCCTTGAGTTCAAACCCTAGTATTGCCAGAAAAAAAAAAAGGAAGAATGAATGCAAGGAAAGAAAAGAAAAAAGGAAGGAGAGAGGGAGGGAGGGAAGGAGGGAGGCCGGAGAAGGAAAGGAGGGAGGGAGGAAGAAAGGAAATGTAACTGCCTCCACTGCCTCTACCATCATGAAGATCTGACATATTCTCTGTGAGCTTTATGTCTGCTTTCACAAATAGGCCTCGCAACAAACATATGCTTATGTGTTCTGATTTTATCCGCTTAACATTAAGAGAAAAATACATGAGTCAGCCGAGTGGCTCAGGTGGTAGACCACCTGCCTAGCAAGTGTGAGGTCCAAAAGAAAATATCTGTATGGACTCAGATGTTAGACACATGTGACATTCAATCCTTACAGATTCCAACCAGTTAACTTTGATCCCTGCCTACATTGGTTCCTTATCTCCCAACTCCCAATACAACAGGTTCAGTGCTCACTAGCCTGTCACCTGCTTCTGCCCATTGCTTCCCACCTTGATTCAAGTCCATTCTCCTCTCAGGGACTTACACCTGCACAGCCCAGGGCATCTGGAAGAATGAAGAGGAGGGAGAGAAAGTTCCTCGGTGTTTGCCAGGTGAGTGGAAACTCTCTGGGACCATACTCAGAGCCTTTTGCAGCCCTGGAGACCTTAGAAGAAACATGGCACTGAGAAAGGACACCAAGCAAGGAGAGAGAGACCTCAGCTTGAAGTGCAAAACAGATGAGGAGGGAGAAAAAAGGAGAGGAGAATAAACATCCCAAGAGAAAAGGAGAGAGGCACAGAGAATGGGACTCTGTCCAGTATTTTCACTAAGCAGATGGGGAATCAGGGAGTTAAAAACAAAAGAAAGCTGGGCACAGTGGCTCGTGTGTGTAATCCCAGCTACTGGGAAGGTTGGTATTGGGAGGATTAAGGTTCAGGTATCTGGGCAAAAAGATATCAAGAATGCTATCTCAATCAATTATAGCTGAGCATGTCATTCCAGTTATGTGGGAAGCTGAAGTAGGAGGATCAAGATCCAGGCTGGCCTGGACAAAAAAAAAAAAAAAAAGAGAGACCCTAGGTGAAAAGGAATTAAAGCAGAAAGCTGGAGGCATAGCTCAAGTGGTAAGAGTGCCTGTCTAGCAAATGTAAGGCTTTGAGTTCAAACCCTAGTACTGCCAGAGAGAGAGAGAGAGAGAGAGAGAGAGAGAGAGAGAGAGAGAGAGAGAGAGAGAGATCCTGGAAACAGGAGGAGAAAGAGAACAGGGCAAGAGCTACCAGGGGAGGGAAGGGGATTGGCCACAGAGTGATGGGGCAGGCGCGGGGGTTGACTGGTCCTGGCCGGGTCTCTTCTCCAGTGTGTGGGAAGCCCGTCCACCCCGTGGAACAGAAGCAGCGCATCATCGGAGGACGGCAGGCCAAGCCCGGCAACTTCCCCTGGCAGGCCTACACCCACATCTATGGACGGGGCGGTGGGGCCCTCCTGGGCGACCGCTGGATCCTCACGGCCGCCCACACCCTGTACCCCAAGGAACACAACACGCAAAATATACACCAGAATGTCACCGTGGATGTGTTCCTGGGCCACACAAACGTGGACGAGATCAAGAAACTGGGAAATCACCCTGTCCGCAGGGTGAGCATCCACCCAGACTACCGCCAGGACCAGTCCCACAATTTTGAGGGGGACATCGCCCTGCTGGAGCTGGAAAATAGTGTCACCCTAGGCCCTAACCTCCTCCCCATCTGCCTCCCGGACAATGAGACCTTCTATGACCGCGGCCTCATGGGCTATGTCAGTGGCTTCGGGATCACCCACGAGAGGATTGCCTTTGACCTCAGGTTTGTCCGGCTGCCTGTAGCTGAGCGCAGGGCCTGTGAGAGCTGGCTCCGGGGGAAAAAGAGCAACGACGTGTTTTCGAAAAACATGTTTTGTGCTGGGGACCCAAGTCTAAAGCAGGATGCCTGCCAGGGGGACAGCGGAGGTGTCTTCGCAGTGAGGGACCCCAACTCCGATCGCTGGGTGGCCACGGGAATCGTGTCCTGGGGCATTGGGTGTGGGAAGGGGTACGGCTTCTACACCAAATTACTCAATTATGTGGACTGGATCAAGAAGGAGATGGAGGAGGGCTAAGCCCCAGGATTCACTAGGTCAGAATCCAGCGAGCAGTGTGCAAAAAGAAAAATTATCCCAACCAGTTGTCAATAACCACTAAGGACCCGTATTAAAATCACTGATGCAGAAAGGTACTGTGTGAAATAAATTCTTTACTCTCTTGTCTATAATCCCCCACCCCCCCCCCCACACACACACCCTCATTTGGGTTTTTTGAGATACAATCTTACTGTGTAGTCCAGGCTGGCCTAGAACTCCAGATCCTCCTGCTTCAGCCTCCTGAGTGCTGGGATTACAGGTACGACCCACCAAGCCCAGATCCCATCCACATTCTTTATCTTAAATAATCCAAAAGATGCCTTTCCTTCCAAGAATTACAAAGGATATAGTTATCGATCTCTATCATCTTCCTTTTCTGTTGTTGTACCATTGGGTGACTAAATAAAACCCTTTCCAAATAAAGGTTTATGAGATGTTCCAGTGTGTAAAATGAATCAAAAGTGGTATTTAATTAATATAAAACATTTAGTAAGGGTCATATTTAATTTATTTACTTAGGAAGTCAATGAGAACAGTTACGCTTATGCACATATGTAAATATGTTATTTACAATTAGGGTTAAAGATAACCATATCGTTCTGCATTTTGGTTTGGGGGAGTTGTTTTTATTTATTTTTTATTGTTGTTTTGGGGTTGGGGTTGTTTTGCAGTACTAGAAGTTTAACCCGGCACCTTGCACTTGCTAAGCAACCTCTCTACCACTTGAGCTATCCCCCCACAAGCCCTGCATTTTGTTTTAAATGTACAATATAAATAAAGTCCCAATTTTCTCACATACATAGCTGTAAACATAACAGCTTTTTAAATTGCTCACTTTCAATCTCTAAAGAATCTTTTGTTTGGTTTGCTTGGTTTGGTTTGGTTTGGTTTGGTTTGTAACAGGCTCTTCCTATGTAGCCCAGGCTGGCCTGGAACTTGTAATCCTCCTGCCTCAGGCTTCTGAGTGCTGGGATTATAGGTAGTTAGCACCATGCCCGCTCAATCTCTATTCTTAAGGGAGGAAAAGTATGAAATTTTTGTCTCCAACTTGAATCACTAACAATATATGTTTTTGTAAGACAAGTTCCCACTATGTCAGGCTGGTCTCAAACTCATGGACTTAGGAGAGCTTCCTGCCCCACCTCCAGTGTAGCTAGAACTACAGGTATGCACCACCATGCCCAGCTTACGAACAATATTTTTATATAACTGTATTCGCCAAGATACATATAAAGATCAGAGAAGACTCCCCCAAACTTGGAATGACAAGTTTTTGTAATCCTATTGCACAAATGACTGTTGGAAACCGGTTTGAATAACTTTACATGATCCTCCAACATGCAAAGACCCATTCAGAGTTAAAAACATTCCTGAGAAATGACAGGTTTGTAAGTCCAAAGGCAGGTCTACAATCATTTTTCTTTTGTGCTTTTCTTTACTTTTTCTTTTTTTCTCTCCTTTTACTTTATCATTTTTGCATTTACTTACATGTGGATACATTGTTTGTGCCACCTCCCCGCCAACAACCACCCCCCACCCCACCCAACCTCCTGCTTCCAGGCAGAACCTGTTCTGCCCTCTTCTCTGATTTTGTTGAAGAGAAAAGATAAGAGATAATAATATAGCAGTTTTGCTAGTTTGGGATAAAGTTACGAAGTGCTTTTCAATATGCAGAATTTATAGGTTTCAGAAATGTAATAAATACGCTGTTATGTAACACCCCCTGCAGGACCTAGGGCAACACCCTATAAGAAAAACAAATGAGTAATTCTTTAAAAAACCATTTAAATATTCTCAGTAAATTAGATAAAAACTCTTCAGTAACTGAGTTCAGGTCAGATTTTGTCACTAACTAAGTTTTGGTGCCAAAACTTAGTAAGAATATGTTCGGCATTCAGAGCATTTTGGATTTCAGGATTGTGGACGTCAGGAAATGACCAAAGAAAACTGTCTCATAATCTACATGACAACATGCACAAGTGTGGTGTAACCCATTTGAGGAGCAGATGTTCACTGCAGTTTTTAACAGTGTACAGAAGTGTTTTCAGAAGTGAAGCATGTCCAGGATTGACTGGAGACAGGAGTAGAGACATGAAGTAGAGCAGATGGGATGGGAAAAACAAAACAAATAAAAACATTAAGCAATATTATTTCAAAGGTTCCTGGGTAAATTTAAGATTCTGAGGCTTCTTTTTTTTCACTGCATTGAGGTTTGAACTCAGGGCCTCACACTTTCTAGGCAGGTGCTCTAACACTTGAGCCAGCCCCCTTCACCCTTATTTTAGTAGTCAAAAGTATCTTCAGGAGAGTCATATGACTCTCCTGACCCTTGAGTCCCCACTTCTGTTCCCCCAAATCATGTATGTTTTTCTTCAAGTGCACTGAAGTAGGAAATATGGACACCCAATGTTCTATGGATAAACAGTTCACAGAAAATAGAATACAAGAGCAGGGTGTGTAGGGATGCACACCTGTAATCCCAGCACTCAGGAGGCTGAGGCAGAAGGATCAACAGTTCAAGGCCAGCCTGGGTTACATAGGGAGACCCTACCTTCAAAATAAAAAAAAAATTACAGGAAAAGTGACATGTTTGTATGCTGTTTAGAATTCCACAACAGAGAGATGGAATGGGGGCTGGGGAGAGGTGGTGATGGGGGCTGGGGAGAGGTGGAATGGGGGCTGGGGAGAGGTGGTGATGGGGGCAGGGGAGAGGTGGAATTGTGGGTAAATTAGCCATGCTCACTTGCAGGCAAGCAAAGATTAAGGAACTGATGCTGACTGGCAGTGGATGAGTGGTCAAAGTGTGTAGAAGTGTCTTCTGTTCTTCATTGTCTTAGCGAAGAAGAAAATAAGGTCATCAGCTGAGGTTTGGGGTTTGAGGAGAAAGAAGGAATGGAACAATCAGCTAGGAGAGTGGGATTGAGAATGAATTAGGGATCTGGGATTGTGGCTCAAGTGGTAGAGTACCTGCTTAGTAAACATGAGGTCCTGCGTTCAAACCCCAGTACAGCAAGAAAGCAGGAAGGGAAGGAGGGAGGGAGGAGGGGAAGGAAGCTGGAGCTGGTGGCTCACACCTATAATCCTAGCCACTCAGAAGGCAGAGATCAGAAGGATCAGAGTTTGAAGGAAGCTCCAGGCAAATAGTTCACAAGACCCTATCTTTTTTTTCTCTTTATTCATTTATTTATATGTGCATACATTGTTTGGGCCATTTCTCCCCCCTGCCCCCCACCCCCTTCTATTTCCCCCCTACCCCCCTCACTTCCAGGCAGAACATGTTCTGCCCTTTTCTCCAATTTTGTTGAAGAGAAGACATAAGCAATAATAAGAAAGACAAAGCATTTTTGCTAGGTGAGATAAGGATAGCTATACAGAGAGATTGCTAGCATTGCTTCCATTTACAAGTGTATTACAACGCGAATTGATCCATCTCTACTTGACCTCTTCACTACTTCACAGTCACTGTCCCCTATTGACCTCTGTCACTTTAAGGTTACTGTATTAGTTCCTCTGCAGTGGGGACATCAAACACTTTCAAGTTTTGGGTTTCCTACATATCCCCATTCCTCCCATATGTGCTCTCCCCTTAGCGTGTGACCCAAGTCCAACCACATTGCTGCATTTGCCCTAGATCTAAAGTCTGCATATGAGGGAGAACATACGATTTTTGGTCTTATGAGCCTGGCTAACCTCACTCAGAATGGTGTTCTCCAGTTCCATCCATTTACCTGCAAATGATAAGATTTCATTCTTCTTCATGGCTGAGTAAAATTCCATTGTGTGTAAATACCACATTTTCTTAATCCATTCGTCAGTGGTGGGGCATCTTGGCTGTTTCCATAACTTGGCTATTGTGAATACTGCTGCAATAAACATGGGTGTGCAGGTGCCTCTGGAGTAACCTAAGTCGCATTCACAAGACCTATCTTAAAATACCCTTCACCAAAAAAATAGGGACTGATGGAGTGGCTCAAGTTGTTGAGTGCCTGCCTAGCAAGCATGAGCCCCTGAGTTCAAACAACAAAACAAGGAGCAGATGTCATTCAAGCTGTTATATGGCAACCCAGTGAAGTGACAAATACAGTTAATGATGGGGGGAGGGGAATCCTGCATTACATTGTGTCACAAGTAGAGACCTCAGAGCAGGCAGAGTTCACCCAGGTCCAACCAAGGTGCTTCGTGTGTTCCAAAATCACTCTCAGAGGACCTCTGTTAAGCCATTTGGGCTCAGCCCTTCCCCATGTTTGGTTCCATGAGAAAACCAAATTCTCCCTTTTGGGTCTTCCAGTCCCACTCAGGCCACAGAGTACTGGGCTCCAGGGTCTCAGGATCCCTCTTTTCCATTTGTCCTGAGTTTTCCTTCCCCTATGTACTCAGTCCCTTTTTTTCTGCTTTTATTCCAGCTTCTGAAAGCTTTTACTCTAACCACCCTTTCTTTCCTCTGTTGGAAACCCTAGATTCTTCCTATTTTCTGTCTACAACAGATCAAAAAGCATTTTAATTTTTGAGTATATTATACCAAAAATATTTCACAAGAAGTCCCAGGCAATGAAGACAGGAAAAATAATTTGCTTCCACATTAAATATAAGGGAATTTACAGAGTACAAACAACCTGTTTGGAGGTCAGACAGAATCCAGTGGTTAAAACTAGAACAAGCTCCTTACTGGCAGTTGCTGCTCTCCTAGGTCTTTTGTACTCCCTTGCAGAAGGAGGGAGAGTTTGCAAAACAGAAACTGCACTATCAGGAAGCAAAGCCCACTAGGGACTTGCCCTTAAGATTGGTGTTCCCTCCCTTGGGAGTTCCTTCATTATGTTAGTTACTTTTGCATCATTAGACCAAAATAATACCTGAAAGAACAACTAAAAGGAGGAAAGATTTATTTTTATGCATGATTTCAGGAGGTTCAGGCCATGGTTACCTGGCCCCATGCATCATAGAGTGGGACCAAACATGACAGCAGTGAGAGCTTCTACAACTCATGGTGGACAGGAAGCAGAGAGAGACAGGAAGGGACCAGGGACAAGATATCCTGAAGGTCCTGCCTCTAGTGACCCACTTTCCAAAGTTTATGGAACCTTCCAAAATAGCACCATCCAGGGAACAAACCCCCAACACATGAGCTCTTTGTGGGGACACTTCAGATACAAACTATAGCATCTACTGTTTGCCACAACTTTATCTGGTCCCCCACCTTATATCTAGCCTCCCTCTTCCTTGAGAGTGGGGGTGACAGCCAGCTTTCCAATATCGTAACAAGATACCCGAGACAAAAGAGGAAAAGATTATGTCTTATGGTTTCATGGTTTTCAGTACATGATCAGCTAGCCCTATAACTTTTGGGCCTGTGGCAGGGAGCACATGGTGGAGCAAAGCTGCTCACCTCATGGCAGCCAGGAAGCAAAAGAGAGAGAAGAAGAGATCAACATCCCAGAGTCCCCTTCAAAGGCTGGCCCCCAATGACCTAAAACCTCCCACTAAGCCCCACCTCTTAAAGGTTCCACCACCTTCCAACAGCATCAAACTGAGGACCAAGTCTTTAACACATGGGTCTTTGAGGAACATTCCAGAACCAAACTATAGGGTGAATATGCACAAAATCCACTTCCCTTGATCCATTCAGCCCTTCTGAGAGATACCGGACCTTTCAAAAGTATCTTTTTTATGGTCTGGGAGTATAACTCTGTGATAGAGCTCTTGCCTAGCATGCACAAGGCCCTGGGTTTGATCTCCAACTATGCAAAATATCTTTTTATATTCCTAAGAGAAAATTAAAAGTGAAAGGGTGTGGCTATAAAGAGATAGCAGGAGGAAGATCTTTGTGGTGGTGTACTACTTCTGTATATGACTGCAGTGGAGGTTACAAGAAGCTCTGATGTGAAAAAAATGACACAGTAGTGTCACTCAATCATACCAATATATGAGTCCTGGTTTTGCTATGGCACTGTAGTTACATAAGATGTAACCATGAAGGGAAAGGTACACCATACCTCTGCAGGATCTTTGCAAGTTTCTGTGAATGTGTCTTTCAAAAGAAAAGGGAGGGTCAGGTGTGGTGGCTACTCAGCTACTCAGGAAGAGGAAATCAGAGATAAGAAGGATTGAGTTTCAAAGCCAGCCCAGGTGAAAAAGTTAGCCAGACTCCATCTCAACAATGGATGTGGAGGGTATCTGTAATCCCAGCTACATGGGAGGTTTAGGAAGATTGTGACCAGAGGCCACCCCAGGCAAAAACGTGCGACCATAACCAAAAATGACTAAAGCAAAAAGGGCTGGCAAAGTGGTTCAAATAGTCTAGCAATCACCAGGCCCTGAGATCAAACCCCAGTACCACCTAGAAAAGGGGGAAGAGCTATAAAATCATCATTTTAAAAAATGAAAAGACCAGGTGCCAGTGGCTCACACCTATAATCCTAGCTACTTGGGAGGTTGACATCAGGAGGATCAAGTTTCAAGGCCAGCCCAGGCAAATAGTTTGTAAGACCCCCCATTTCCAAAATAACCAGAGCAAAAATGGACAAGAGGTGTGGCTCAAGTGATAGGGTACCTACTTTGCAAGCATAAAGCTCTGAGTTCAAACCCCAGTCCCACCAAAAATTAATAAGTAATGGCAGTGTTTGTGGATTTGATTAAGATTGAAGATTTCTCATATTTTTAAATTTAAAAATACAACATATATGGAGGAAATAGGAAGTCTCATTTTCATAGATTTTTCAGAATCTCAGTAAAGTCACCTTGAGAGTCCCAGAATCTTTCCCGGCCACTTCTGAACCAGTGTGACTTCAACCAAGTTCCTTTTCATCAAGTCCTTTGGACCACTGGGCACTGTCTTTGCTCCCCGGCATGAGTTGCAGACTACTATAGTTTGGATCTTAAATGTCCCCCAAAGATCAAATGCTAAAAGCTTGATCACCAGTCCATGGCAGTAGAGGGAGATGGTGGAACCTTTAAGAGATAGGGAGAAGTTAGGTAATTAGGGGTGTGCCGTTGAGGGAAATTTTGGGACCCTAACTCCTGCTCTTTCTCTGTTTGTTTCCCAGGCTCCATGAGGTAAGCAGCTGGTCTATCACCCACTCCTTGCTATGAAGTGCTACCTCACCACAGGTCCAAAATAACAAGGGCAACCGATCATGAACTGGAACCTCTGAAGCTATGAGGCAAAATAAACCTTTCCACTTTTTAAGGTAGTTATCTCAGGAATTTTGATATAGTAATAGAAAGTTGAGTAACACTGATCCATTGGTCTGTTTTCTCCTGGACAAGGAAAACTGACAGTTCACCTGCTTTAATAGGTTTTTGTTTTTGTTTTGTTTTGTTTTGAGACAGTCTTGCTATATAGCCCAGGCTGGTCTCAAACTTGAGATTCTCCTGCCTCCTCCTAACAAGTGCTACAATTAAAGATGTGGGCATTGCACCTAGCTCTTTAAAAAGTTGTTTTGTTTTGTTTTATTAAGCCAGTCATGGTGGTACATGCCTGCAGTCCCAGCAGTTGGGAGGCAGAGGTAGGAGGATCATGAGCTCGAGGCCAGCCTCAGTTTCACAGTGAAATCATGTCTCAAAAAAACAAGGTCTAGAGATATAGTTCAGTGGTAGGGCCTTGGGTTCAATCACCAGCACTGCAAAAAAATATGGTTTTCTTTGTTTTAGGCTGAGGATGGAGTTCAGTGGTACAGTGCTTGCCTAGCATGTACAAGGCCCTGGATTCAATCCCCAGTACCACAAAATATAAAATCTAAATTTTAAAAAAGTGTTTTGCTGAGTTTCAGGTGAAACAGACACACATTGTTCCCAAGTGATTTATAAGGCTATATGATTAATACCCTATAAGTCACAGTTAATGACTTTCTAGCCTGCTAGGCCGGGTGACAGCCTCTTCCCAGTGCTGAAGCCTGATAGTGACTCATTTAGATCCTTTTCCTGCCATTCACCCAGGAAATGATCTTGCAGTACAGTTGCCCATGCAAAATCCCAATCTGTCATATGGTATGTGGCAGCACAAAGAGGGAGTTCTTCCACCCACACTACAGCCCATCACAAGGGCAGCACCCAAACAGACTGAAGATCCCTCTGGAAGGGATGAACTTCCTTTTGGTTAACTTTCAGATTCCTGGTCTGTTTCTTGCTGTTACCCACCCCAGTATAAAAAGAAGGAAAGTCTCTATAACAGATCATATTTCTCAATCTTAATATCTCTCTACTCTTTTGCCCACTCAAAACTCTAGTCCAGAGCACACTGTCAATACCACTGCAATGACAGGCGGTGGGTGGAAGTACAAGGTGGCTGTATGTCACAAGCAGCATTAGGCAGTGGTTTTATGCTACTTGACTGATCTGACACCATTCTTCCAGAGGCTCCCTGGAAGAACTCTAACTCTAACTTCCATTGGAGTTCTTCTAGTTGCCTTATCATGTGTTTACTCTCCAGTCAAAAGTCCACTGCTCAATTTAGTTCTTTTGGTCTATGGAAGGTCAGAGTCCTTTTTTGATAAGTCCCAAACACACCCCTATTGGCAAAAAACTGCTCTCCTGAAAGCCACATGTAACATTAAACAGCCAAAGCTACCCTGAACTTTTTTTTTTAATTCCCTGAACTCATTCTCAATACTGTTTTCATAAAACATCCTGTTAGAACAACCATCACCCTAAGACAACTCTCCTGTCCTGAGTTTTAAAAACGCTGGGGATGTAGCTCAGTGGTAGAGCACTTTCCTAGCATGTGTAAGACCCTGGGTCCCATTCTCAGCACCACAAAAACAAAACAAAACAAAAAAAACCTAAGTGTCTATTTCTTGGTCATTTTTCATTAGGAATCATTCTTTGGAGAGGAGTTTTTTGTTTTGTTTTGTTTTGTTTTCATTTTTCTTCCCTAAAGAATAGCAGGGAAAGTCTCTGGATTCATCACTGCTGAAATTTCAGCTATAACATCTTGGATAGAGTTCAATACCAAGTTCAATTTGCTACCTGACTGACAAATTGACCAAAACTACCAAGAAAGCAGTCCAAAGTATGCTGAATTTCTTTGGTTTTTCTTTTTTATTAAGTCATAATACTGTACTATACAAATGAGTATTAAAATAAAATTAATTTTCAGGTGACATATTGAAGTAATTCATACTTAAAGATCTTAAACAGAAATTCTAACTGTTCACAAAATTCTCTTTGGAAGAGGAGAAAAACTGAACTCCATGTTTTCATGACAGTTAAACATGAGTTGCTAGTTGCCTGAATTCCAAAATACAACAGCCCTTCCATTCCACTCCCTTCTGTGGTTCTGAAGCTTTGATGTAGAATAAGGAAAGTTGGTCAGAATTGGTCTATAAAGATGCTTTATTGTAAGTAGATAATGAATGATCAAGCAAATGGAATTTCAAACAGTAAAGGGGAAACAAAAATATTAAGGTATTCCTGTAGAATAGTGAAGATAAGAGAGTGCCTCTTCCAAGTTGTTCCCTCTGACAAGTATTCACAACTGAATAGCCAATACAATTCTATGATCAAACTCTACCTCCAGCCAGGTATCTTGACGGTGAAGTCCTATGTTAATCATATTCCCAAGTGTTTTCTCAATCATGGTGAAATAATGGGAATATCTTGAAGAGTTGAAGACAATGGATTGGTCCTGTCCTTGGAGAGGTGGGTGGTGTATGCCTGGATTAGACCTTACTGGAGACGGGGTTTTCTTGCATGGTTTTCCTTATCCAGTCAATGTAGTTCTTTACCTTTGTGTAGATCCCATAAGTCCCACACTGTTTCCCCCAGGACACCAGGCCGGCTACATAAAATTTGGGGTCCTTTTCATTGGGGTCCTGGATAGCAAAAGCCCCCCCGCTGTCCCCCTGACAGGTGTCAACACCCATTTCTCCAGCACAGATCATGTTGTCAGTGAAAACATAGGCATCTGACTGCACTCTGGATTTCTCTACTTTCACCTCTTGGCACATATCTAAAGTAGTTATGGGCAACTTTGCCCCTCTGAGTCTGATAACACGATCTCTTGTCTCTGTTCGGCCCCAGCCTGAGATGAGTCCCAGGACTCCCGCTGTGGGGTTGTATTCTGAGGAGGCACCTGGCAGACAAATGGGGGAGATAGTTGGTCCCATTTTCACTGGGTCTTTCAGCTGCACCAGTGCAATGTCATTGTCAAAATTCCTTCGTGTGTTTGGGTCGTCCGTTGGTTTCCAACCCGGATGAATAATCACACGTTCACTGGTGAGCATCTGGACATTTCTCAGATCTGAGGTTTTCACAGAAGTGGACCCAACATACATAGTGGGATCAGAGATTCCTTCCACGACATGGGCAGCTGTCAGCACCCAATGCTCATCAATGAGAGCCCCACCAGCCCATGGGTTCTTAAAGAAGACTTGCCAGGGGAAATTTTCAATCTCTGCAGGGTAACCTCCAAATATCCTCTGTTGTATTGTAAAGGGCTTACTGGGGACTCCGCAGACTAGGAAGGAAAAAGAACAAGGAGAGAGAACAGGAAATGATGGTGTTCTGAAAGTCTTTCAGTCACTCCAATGCTTATACCCATTGGTTGGCAGGGTTCTCCAGTATGATACAGTCAACCTATTTGGTCAACCATTTCCATGTCTGTCTTATCATAGCCTTACCTAAACATCTCAGACTAGAGCTGTGGCTCAAGTGATAGAGCACCTGCTTTGCAAGCATGAAGTCCTGAGTTCAAACTCCAGTTCCACCAAAAAAAAAAAAAAATTCCCTTTGCCAATGCCACAAGTAGAATTGTAGGAGAGATTTGCTAAACAGAGGCAGTGTGTGAATTATCAAGTCCAGATGAGCTAGTGTGTTACACTATCCACAGCTTGACTCATGGTTCCTCTGAGACTCAGCACGTGAGGCCAGAGATCCAACATGGAGCCAGTGAGTGTTAGGCAAGCCTTTCCCCACACAGATTATAGGGGAAGCAAGCTTTCCACCTTCTGATGCAGGATGAAACCCTCATCTAGCAACTTCTGTACTGAAGTTCCAGGCCCCAGTTGTAACTGAGTCCTTCCCAGTAACCCAGGGGTCAGCCTACAAGGGAAAGAGAGTGCGCTCTCTCTCTCGCTCTCTCTCTCAGAGGTACCAGTATTTGAACTCAAGGCCTTATTCTTGCTAGGCAAAGTGCTCTACCACTTGAGCCATGCCTCCAGTTCTTTTTGCTTTAGGTTACTTTCTGAGGCTGCCCAGGGCTGGCCTCAGATCACGATCCTCCCATCTATGCCTCCTGAGTAGCTGGGATTACAGATATGCAGGCTGCTGCCTTCTTTGATCTTGACTTCTTACTGGTTCCAGGTCTGATCACTTTGCCTTTCCCAGTATTGAATTTCAGAGGAAGTTGGCTTACCTAATTCCCTTGCTAGACAGTCTGAATGGACTTTGAGTTTAACATAAAGGGCTTTGGACTCAGGCAGCTCTGAGTTCAAACTCTGCCACTTATTAACTCTGTAAACTGGCACTCAGTTCACTGTGTAAAATAGAACCAGTAATACCTACCTCACAGATTGTCACAAGGATATAGATGAGATAAATTAGCTCCCTAGCTCTCAATAGCACTGTTATAATTACCAGGATGATGATGATAGTTTTGTCCCAGGGCCTTTTTCTACTCAACTCTGATTTTCCTGCGGCCCGTTGTATCTTTCATTCCTCTACATCTTGTTACCATATACATTTTTTTTTGGTGGTACTTGGGTTTGAACTCAGGGCCTCACACTTGCTAAGAAGGTGTTCTAACACCTGAGCCACTCCCCCAGCCCCCAGATAGACTTCTAATATTGTTAACTACACTATTTAATGAAGTTTCTATCTGAGCATTGATTCCTCCTCTCTGCTGTTAGGCCCTGTTTCTAGCAACTGTGCATTAGCTTACCCCATCTATTTCACCAGACCCCACAGGCCCTGACTGACACCAACTGTCACTGCCTGACTTTTCTACTTCGCTCTGGGTGGTTAAGGGAATCCTCATAGCCCAGTGTTACCACCACCTCACTGCACTGAACTCTAGAAGGCCAGGACTAAGTCCTTTCCTGAGAGGGTTACAGCTCCTGTCAGAGGTGACTCCCAACTCCCTGCACAAGTGGCTATGGTTTCCACTCACACCTCAGCCCCGATTACCTGGAAGACACTTCGGCAGCTCTGTGCCCAGAACCTCATTCATCCAGCTCCCGTTAACAGCACAGTGATACTTTCCTGAAATAGTGCAAGGAACACAGATCACACTTCCTCTTTCATGAAGAACCTCAGCTCCTCTGGGATTTGAGTAGGAGGTCAGATTAAATCAGCTGGGGAAGAATCTCAAGAACATTTGCCAAATAATCCCTCAGGCCTCTATCCAAAGAAAGAGAAAGAGCAGTGTCCAGAGCAATAGGAAGACAGGTGTGGTACAAACTGGGAAAGTCCTTCAAGTGGGAAAATGATATGTAACATACAATACAATATGATATGATATATATAATATAATAATGAAAAGCAATGTAGTAGGACATATTTAGTTTCACCATGCATTTCTACATCAAGAAAACCAGTCATGGCCAAGCACAGTGATTCGTGCCTGTAATACTAGCTACTTGGAAGGTGGTGGTCAATAGGATCACAATTCGAGGTCAGTGAAGGCAAAACATTTTCCAGACTCCCATCTCAACAAACAAAAGCTGTGTATGGTGGAACATGCCATTCATTCCCAGCTAGGCAGGAAACATAAATAGGAGTATCATGGTCCAGATAAACCTGGGCATAAATGTGAGACTCCATTCAAAAAATAACTAAATCAGGAGTGGCTCAAGTGGTAGAGCACCTGCCTAGCAAGCATGAAGCCCTGAGTTCAAACCCCAGTACCACAAAAATAATAATAATAATAATAATAATAACTAAATCAAAAAAGGAATAAGGGTGTGGCTCAAGTGGTAGGGGGACTGCCTAGCAAGCCTGAGGTCTTGAGATCAAACCCCAGTACTAAAGAAAAAAGAAAGGAAGGAAGGACAGAAGGAGGGATGCAGGGAGGGAGGAAGAAGGAAGACAGTCATGACAGTATGTTTAGTTATGCATAGTTGGAAGCATTGCTCCTGTGGGGTTTTCATGAAATAATTTGCCCAAAGTTGGAGAAACACACGAAATGGAGGTTGTAGGGGAATTCCTGCTGCAGCTGCAAAGCTGAGCTAGTGACCTCTATGATTCCCCACATATGATCCTTGAGAATGTACCCTGCCCCATGTGAAAACTTGGACTAAGCCAAAAGGATGGTGTCCGTTCTCTCTCCCCCAGGCCTCTGAAAACTCTCTCCTACTCAGAAAAATTGTGTCATCCACCCTCCAACCATTCATACACTTTCTCTTTTTCTCCAGTAGAAGAAACCTACCACCTCCTTCATGTTCCATGTAGTAATACGGCTCCTCACAACTGTAGTGAATGACAGAACCAAATAAAGTATCTTCTGGACCTTCAACTTTACCATGAAGAATGGACTCAGGAGCACCACAGTCCACAGCTACAAGAGGAAGGGAAGAGAATGATGGTCATGACAGCCGCTTCCTCCCAGTAAGTTATGCGGCAAGTTCCATCATCACGCCTTCCTCACCCCATATCCATAAGCACACCCAGCATGAACCTCCCCACATCAGCCTCTGTGTGGCCATCTTCTCCAACTGGCCCCATCCCACTCTCTAGCCCACTGAAACCTTCCAAATCAGAAGGCCTATTGAAGACACAAGGAGGAACCTGGTTCCCAGTCATTGGCTTAGGCTCTTGTAGAACCCAGGAATGTACCCACTTGGAGCTATTAATTACCAATCCCACAGACTCTTCTTTTAGAAAAACCTACTAGTCTAAATGGCTGGGAGCAGATCAGGGCTGGGGCTAAATAATCCTCCATAATTGACTTCCCTTCAAAAGCCCAACCCACCCTCTCACAAGCCTCAGAGGATACCATGCATTTGATTTTAATATGCCAATTTTTCAGCTCCCTTTAGGAGAAAAATAGAGTTCCACACTGAAGAGACACATACGTTGACATTTCAGCTTGGAATTACTCCATTTTCCATTGCTTTGACAGGTAGAATAGAAAAATGTTGAGCCAACTCTTCCCTGGAGAATAATAGACATCATCATGAATTCACACAGAAACATGGAAAATCAAAGGGCTGGGTGCCAGTGGCTCATGCCTATAATCCTAGCTACTTAGGAGGCTGAAATCAAGAGGATTATGGTTTGAGGCTAGCCTGGGGAAATAGTTCAGGAGACCCCCATCTCCAAAATAACCAGAGCAAAAAGGGCTGGAGTTGTGTGGTTCAAGTGGTAAAGCATCTGCTTTTGTAAGCATGAAGCCCTGAGTTCAAACCCAAGTCCCATAAAAACAAAAAAAAAAACACAATGGAATTGATCTCTGGCCTTGAATCAATGAGGAGTCCTCACCAAAAAAGACTGGAACATCTTAGCAGAATGACCAAAAATCCCCAGGAGTTGGGACTGAAAGACAACTTTGCCCCAGCTGTCAGCTCCCCTTCCCCAGGAAGATCAAAGGCAGAGGAAGAATACCAAGCTGGCCAAGGAGATCTGTGACTCACAATGAAGGGTTGAAGACCTTGAGTCATCTGTCTATGGAAAATGCATTAATGTCTTGATCAAACAGGGACATTAGGCAAACTGTCACACAGTTTCAGTATGCTCATCCTGATCTGGAGCCAGCAATTAGGAAGAGGCACAAACAATTCTTTACCTCTACAACTTCGAAACCATCCACACAGGTTATCTTCACCACATCTTTGAACACATATTTGGCCTTTTCAGGCTCCCAAACAGAATTGGCAGTGACTTCTTTAGGACAAGGAATAGCTTGAAAAGGACAGAAATAAATTTTTACTAAAGAGTTGGAAACTCTATTCTATTTACATCATTTTCACACTTCCTAAATTCTCTCAGTTGTCCTCAATTCCAATGCTTAACGTTCCAATATGGCAGATGTCTAAAATAATATGGCACCACTAAGTTCCCTGCATTCTCAGGTCTAATTGAAGGATTACTAGATCTCAACTAGTTGAGGCATTTCTAGAAACTACTGACAGGATAGATCTTCCTAAAGAAGCAAAGTATCTCAGGATGCTAATCAAACAAGTCTACCTGCTTTAAGTCTACATTGTCCAAGGATTTTAGTATCACCAACCAAATATTTCTAGGTTACTCACGGTCTCCATGGTAACGAAGCTTCCAGCCTTTGTTTTCCCCTGTTAGGTCAGTTTGAAAGATGATATCAAGAGCATTACTCTTGGTTTCAATAGTTAGTGGCCCAGGGAATCCATTACCACAGTAAGGACCAAATTGCTGATTTTTTGTGACAAACTGAAAGGAAACAAAATGATTAACTCAGAAGACAGGAAGAACTAAAGGAAAGAAGTTAAACAGAGGATATAAAAGTAGGGGAGAATCCCAGCAGCTCAGCAACTAAGAGATAGCATAGATAAATGGGACTTCATAAAACTAAAAAGCTTCTGCTCAACAAAAGAAATGGTCTCCAAATTGAAGAGACCATCCACAGAGTGGGAGAAAATATTTGCCAGCTAACATCAGACAAAGGACTGGTAACCAGAATATAAAAGGAACTCAAAAAACTAAACTCTCCCAAAATTAATGAACCAATAAAGAAATGGGCAAGTGAACTAAAAAGAACTTTCTCAAAAGAAGAAATTCAAATGGCCAAAAAACACATGAAAAAAAGTAAGGGAGATAATAAATGTAATATAAAATAAGGAGAATTGGGGTGTGGCTAAAGTGGTAGAGTACTTGCTTAGCAAGCATGAGACCTTGAGTTCAGCCCCCAGTACCACAAAATAACTAGTTAATTCAATTAAAATTAAGGAGAAAAAATGAAACCAGGGGCAGAAGGAATTTTGTCTTCAAGAACAAATCTCTCTTCCCAGATTAGCTACTCAGGAGAATCACGGTTCGAAGCCAGCCCGGGCAAATAGTTCATGACGCCCTATCACTAAAAAACCCATCACAAAAAAGGGCTGGTGGAGTGACTCAAGGTATAGGCCCTGAGTTCAAATCCTAGTATCACAAAAAAAAAAAAACCTAATCTCTCAGCTAAGATTGGGAGGATTGCTGTTTGAGGCCACTCCAGGCAAATAGTTCAAAAGATCATCTGCAAAATAACCAGAGGAAAAGGGTGTGGTTCAAGTGGTAGAACACATTATTATGAGCACGAAGCCCTGAGTTTAAATCCCAGTCCCCAAGAAAAAAATCTTAGGTTAATAACATTTCTCTTATAAGCATGAAGCCCTGAGTTCAAACTCCAGTGTAACAAAAAATAATACCTAAGTAAATTCAACATAAAAAGAAAAGAAATCTCTCCAAGTGAGTTAGGATGGGACAAGAATTAATCATCCGCCACGCACAACTAAACTGTCATGGCAGTTCCCCTTCGAGTCGGCTGGCTCCACATCAAAGTCTTCTCTCCGCAGAGTCACCACCACTTGGAAACCCTTCTCCAACAGAATCTGGTATTCACACCTTGAGTTCTCTGGGTATGAGTTGGGGTAATTGGGACTTGCAATCTCCCCAATCAGTGCAGTGAATACATCCCCACTGCAATTGACTAAGGGAGAAAAAGAGAAAGAAGGACTCAAATACAAAGTCAACCAAAGAAGTTCCTGCCCTAATCTATGACTCCTTCTGTCATAAGCTTGTCGTGCTCCATTCCAGCTAACCTTGGATCTCTTCTCTGACTGGATCCCACATACTTCTCAGGAGAGTTAGCCAATGCTTATTAAGTTTCCATTATTTTGCCTATGTTGGAGCCTTTGATGACTATGAATAACCTCAGGCAGTCTCTTCACAGGCTTGTATCTCTGTTCTCCAATTAACTAACTTTACCTTGGAGCCTTTTGCGACAGTTTGAATCTTAAATGTCTCCCAAAGTCCTATACGTTAAAGGCTTGGTCCAAGGCCTGTGGGGCTATTGGGAGGTGGTGGATCCTTTAGGAGGTGGGGATAATGGAAGGAAGATAGGTTATTGGGGGGGTGTCCTTGACAAGAATATTAGGACCTCACCCCTTTCTCTTTCTCTCTCTTTCGTTCTCTCTCTCTTTCTCTCTCTTTCTCTCTCTCTCTCTTCCTCTCTTCCTCTCTCTCTCTCTTCCTCTCTTCCTCTCTCTCTCTCTTCCTCTCTTCCTCTCTCTCTCTCTTCCTCTCTTCCTCTCTCTCTCTCTTCCTCTCTTCCTCTCTCTCTCTCTTCCTCTCTTCCTCTCTCTCTCTCTCTTCCTCTCTCTTCCTGTCTCTCTCTCTCTCTCTTTCTCTCTCTCTCTCCCTCTCTTCCTCTCTCTCTCTCTTTCCTGGTGAGCAACTTTGCCCTACCACATGCTCCCCATCATGATTTTCTGCCTTTCCACAGCACCAAAAACAATGGTGCCAACTGCAACCATGAAATCAAACTTCTGAAACCATGAACCAAAATAAACATTTTCTTCTTTTAAGTTGTTTATCTCATGTATTTTGTCACAGCAACAGAAAGCTGACTAACACACCTTATCTTCTTTCCTTCCTGTGGCTTCCCTTCAGTTTATGAATAGCTGCCAAATGGAACATGAACTTATACTAAACCAGAATGGTGGACAAAGCCTGAGTTCACTCCAAGTGCCAGGCAACATGCACCCCTGTTGATACTAAGCTCACCTCCGCAATTCCTCATATCATCATAGAGGAAGTACTCTGGGGGACAGGAGCAGAAATAACCACCAATGAAGTTATTGCAGAAGTGGCTGCAAGGGACATCTGCAAAATCTGTGCACTCATTTACATCTACAAAGAGAAGAGAAAGATTGAGGTCAACGACGAAGACCTAGGAGGAGGGATGAGGTCAACTCCAAAGCTATAAATGTAAGAAAAAGTAGGGAAGGCTTGTTGCTAGAGATTCTCAAGGAACCACGTTTCAGAGTGGTATTATTCCATGTTACTTTCCCAAACCATGATTCCAGAGTTGTGCCCTGCCACTGCACAGCTGTAAGGGAACTCTCTATGCCAGAGACACATGACTTTTCTTACATACAAAGCATTTTGATGTCAGAGACAATACTGCAGGCTAAAGATGATAGTGATGTCTCCCAGAGGGAAGAGAAATTAGTACATGCATCACTTTATATGATGTTGGTCCTTCTACAAAATCTAAACAAGAGTTTGACTTTATGAGATGTTCCAACTTCACTTTAGCCCTGAGAAAGATAGAGAAGCATGCAGAATTGGAAGGCTTGAAGGCCGTATATTGAAGGGGTTTGAATACCATATTCCTTCTACAATTCTTGGCAAGAATTATCTTTATATGGAGATAATGCCATCTACCTTAAAGGGTTGAGATGAAGATTATGCTAATATAGGTACAATTTCTAATACAGTATCCAATCATAGTGGTTCTAAATAAACTGCTACTTATTATCTATTATTATCACTATCATTATTATAATTGCTAAGATATGATTATGTGTTTGAATTTCACAAAGGCAATTCATAGAAGGACTCAGGCCAAGCCAATACTTTATAAAAGATGTAAGCACAGCTGGGTGTGGTTGCGCACACCTGTGATCCAAGCACTTAGGAGGCATAGGCAGGAGAATCAGAAGTGCAAGGCCAGTCTGGGCTACACAGTGAAGCCCTGTCTCAAAAAAACTCAGAATCCTCATTTAATACATTGTACAATATTTTTCCTACTTCTAACCTTTTAGCAGTAAATCATACATAAGGGTGAGTCTTACCTACGGCAACATAATACGCAGCAAAGCCGGTAAAACGCTCTTCGTTGGAGAAGTCTGACTTAAAGATCACCTGAAGCTTATTGTATGGGACTTGGAACTCTTCCACAATTGGGGAGTTGGGACTCTTGGGGGTCCTCTGTCCACAGAGTCTCCCTTCCTCAGTGTCTCCTGACAGTATCTAAAAGAAAAGTCGAAAAGACACCAGGAAAAGATAATATTTTGGCTTGGAGGTGAGAGAAAAGGGGACAGAATGTAGACCATTTAGCCCCATGGGACTTTTTTACTCCAGCCCACTGTTTGGCATACAGTACATTCTTCCACCCAGCCCTACCCTTCGGTCTCTCTTCTTCATGTGTTTATAATGTACCTGCACTGAGTCATACGTGCACTTCTCTGACAGCTCTATGTCCAAATGGGTAAAGTAGAGGTGAATCCCGAAACCTTCTGGAACTTCTATGTCCCAAGATTTCTCTATCTCATTGGAGTATGCCTGGGGATAGTTAGGGGATAGGATCTCCCCATACATGGTAGGCTTGGCATAAACCCATGCTAAAACAGAAAACAGGACAATGCACCTGGAAAAAAAAATGGCACAGTGAGATGGGGAACCCAGGTACCAATGGCCTCTTGCAGAAATCCGGCATTTGTCACAGGGAGAAAGAAATGCAAAGGGAAAGAGCGACTCTTAGATTGGGATTTTTAAAATGCCTAGCCCAAACCAAAACCCAAGCTTTGGATCTGAGCCCCTTTCTTGAGGAGATGAAAGGAATGTAGTCCATTCTCCCACATATCCCTGGAGATCCCTGATTACTTACCACATCTCTGGAGATTTGTCCATGTCTCTTGTCCTGCCTCTCTGCACCTCTGGACTTTGGAGCTAAAGGGGTGGCAGGTCTGGCAGTCTTTGTCTGACAAACACAGGCACCTGCTTTGGTGAGGAGTCACCTGGGGTTCAATGTAAGAATAACACATAGGTTCAATCATCACCATTTGACACCTGCCCTCTCATGCCCTCCCTGGTCAACTTTAACTAATTTTCTAAACTGGAACTAAATCTTAACTTTCTTGCATTGCTTCTCTGGACTGTCTTCCAATCTTTCTCCAAAGGCATAAGTAGTTTGTCCAGTTTTTAATTCTGTTCTCCCTCCTCCACCCCTGAAACCCCCATCATTAGCCTCTCTCCTACCCTCACAGAACAATATCCTCATTTCCACCTGGGTATTCAGGAGTCCACCTGCCCTGACAATCCAGAGAGGACAGTTCCCTTCTCTTTTACAGAGACCCCTTATCACTCAAGCCACCCTCTTTACTGCGCTTGCTCTTGCAGAAGCTTCTGTTGATGCCCCAATAGCCTCAGGTGGAGGAACAAGCTTCTTTATTCCCATAGAGGAGGGCAGGGACCCTAGAGGAAGTGGTCTGAGAGGCAAAAGAGCCCCCATTGAGACAGGACTGCACCAGGAAGGAGAAAAGCAGCTGAATGACAAGAAATAAAAGGAAAAGTGGTGGAAAACAAATTTCCTACATTAATCTTCCAGGGTTGGTCTATTTATTTTGTTCTTTATTTAAAAAACAAGAATGGCTAGGGCTAGGGCTCAGGTAGTAGACCAACTGCCTAGCAGGCTTAAGGCCCTGATTTCAAACCCCAATACGGCCAAAAAACTTTTTTAAAAAGTAAATAATCAAAGGCAAGTTATCTTCCCACAGTTTCTAGAAAAGTCTTGCCAAAATCGCTCTTTATTTTTCTTTCTTTTTTTGTGGTATTGGGGATTGGACACAGGGCCTCACACTTCCTAGACCAGCAACTTACCACTTGAGCTATGCCCCCAGGCTTTTGTTTTTATTTTATTTTTGAGGTAGGGCCTCACTAACTTTGCCCCAGCTGCCCTAGAACTTTCCATCTCCTTGCCTCTGCCTCTCTAGGAGGGATTTCCAAAATTGCTTTTAATCCTGACAACGGTATGTGGTGGAGTGACACGGCTATGGATGGGGTGAGTCTATGAAAAATAGTTTGTCTATGTTGTGCCTTTTCTTAATACTAATCTTTCCAGCCCTCCATCTTTGCCCCAAACCTTCCTCCATAAAGTTCTCTGCCTTTCTTTTTTCCATGAAATCTCTGCTCTTCATTTTTGAAGTTTTTACCTTCAGCAGCTGATGGGAACAAGTGGGTCAGTCCCTTCTCCTGCCAGTGGTCATGTGTGGCGACCCTGCTGGCTCCCAGGACCCGCTTCCTCTGCAGGAACCTCCGGCCGACCTCTCTGTCCTGGTTCTGTTCCTAAGATTCCTTACCCAAGTGTGCATGTCGGAAATTCCCTTATCAAAACAAAGAGGGGCTGGGAGACCATGACACAGGAAAAGGCTAACTCAGCCTTGGTCTTGGAGCTCCCTCTGCTTTTGAAACCAGAACTGCATCTTTCTCCCAGGCCAGAGATTCCTCTTTCCAGAGCTCCAGGGAGAGAAAGGAGAAATAGGGAATTTCACCAATTGCCTAACACTCTTTTTCAGCCAAAGGGTGTGTTTCAGAGTTCGGGGAAGTCAGGTGATTTGTAGGAAAAGGAGAGAGTTGATACTAAGGAGGTAAAGCCAAACTCAGAAAGCCCAACCCTCTCCCATGTATGAATCACGAATTAATTGTCAAAAGCAGAGGCTCATCCTTGCCTTCAAGGCAACTTTAATGGTTGGATCATGACTTATACATAGACAAACATCTAAGTTCTATCCACCAATCAGGCCCCAGTTCAGCCTTGACCCTTGGCGCCAGATGTGGTTTGAGAGGCAGACTTTTACAAAAACAATGCTGTCTGAGAACTCAAAATTAAGTAACCCCTTTTTCTCCACCTCCCTGCCAGAGACTGGGACATTTCCTTTACCAAATTTCAATCTTTCTTCAGCTAAACATATTGATCTTTGCAGTAAGTAGAATGAAGGCTATAAATTACTTAACATCAGTTCAAGTCAGGTTTTGCTGCCAAGTAAGTTTTGATGTCAAACTTGAAGAACACTTAGTTCTCAGAGCCTTTTGGAGTTCAGAGTTGCAGGTAAGGGACTGGGGGCCTGTGCAATGCCTTCACTGATCTCTCAGGTCTCCTCTATGTCCCTTGTCACTTTCTGTCCCCATTCCATTCACACTAGGGATGGAACCCAGGGCCTCCCACATGCTAGGCAAGCACTCTACCACTAAGCTACACTCCCAGACTTTTACCTACTATCTTAGTGCATTCTAATGAATTTAAGATTTTCATCAGTTGAAGATGCTCCATTATTTTATATACCAACAAGGATTTTTTAAAAATCTGTCAAAGGGCTGGACTCATGACTCAAGTAGTAGAGTGTCTGCCTAACAAGTGTAAAGACCTAAGTTCAAACTCCAGTCCTACCAAAAAAAAAAAAAGAAGAAAGAAAGAAAAATCTGCCAATTAAACTACGGCATGCCATGGATTATAAAATGCAAACTGATTTAAGGAGTGGTAAGATCTGAAGAAACGGATAAAGCATGGCATTTGTGCACGTCTTTCCGCTAGTTACCCAGAGCATGGCCTGGAGTTAGAAGTCAGGCTTAAGTTCCAGCTCTGCAACTCATTAATGGTAAGACCTTGGGCTCATCACCTAACTCTAGTTCCTCAAATATAAAATAGCAATAGCTGGGGGTGTGGCTCAGTGATAGAGTACAAACTTAGCAGGCACAAGGCCCTGGGTTCAAGTTCAATCCTGAGCACTGCAAATATAAAAAGAAATCAGCTCTGTCTACACTACATGGCTGTTGGGGAGCTAATGAAACAATTAGAGTAAGGGAGATCTGCAAACTTATGGTGCTAAGCCAGGCACCCATGACTCACGCCTGTAATCCTAGGTACTTGGGAGGATGAGACCGGGAGGATCAAGGTTCAAAGCCAGACTAGGCAAATAGTTTGTGAGACCTCCACCTCCAAAATAACCAGAGCAAAATGGATTGGAGGTGGCTCAAGCAGTAGAGCACCTGCTTTGCAAGCACAAAGCCCTGAATTCAAACCCCAGTCCCACCGAAAAAAAAAAAAAATACACACGTTGGAAGTTGGAAGAGAATGCAGAGCCTATCAGGTCTCTGAAGCAGCAGGTTCAGTTCCAGGTCTAACTCATCTTTGTATGCCTAACAGTGTCAGACACACTGAGCAGATGTACAAGCCACCATTTGTCGTTCTTTTGAGTATCCAGCACTTGGACCTCTTTAGCACATTTGGAGACCCACCATATGGGTCTTTGGAGCAGAGCTGACCTCCGGAGAGAGAAGATTCAGGGGCAGGAAATGTGTCCTCCCGCTCTTCCCCCATCAGCCCTGGAGCAGACTCACACGTGCTCACGCCCTTCATCAGAGGCTTAGAGTCCAGAGCTTGTGACGCAGGAGGTAGAGACCATGGAGCCCCTGGAGACAGTGGTGTTTACAACAATATGGAGGAGAAGGAGGTGCTGTTGGCAGCAGCACCCAGTGTCCCACACAGTGAATGAACATCGCAGGTAGGGTTGTGGCAGCAGAGGCGACCATGTTCTGACCGTAGCCCCTGTTGGAAGCTTCCACAGGTCACTCCCCTGGCATTTCTGTGAGCAACCCAGAATCCCTTCAATAAATTTCTCTTGTTTCTTTCTTTTAAACTTTTTTTTAATTAGGATATATTCATTAGACAGGGGGTATTCATTGTGACAATTCCAAATAGATCACCCCACCATCTCTCCCCCGCAACCCCCAATCTGCCCCACTTAAAGCAGTTGCAAGAGTTTTCATTGTTCTATTTCACATAAGCATATGAAGTCCATCCACCATATTCCCCCACCTTAATCTCCTTCATTCATCCTCCTCTCTCCCACAAATACAGTACTGTCTCTTGTTATTAATATTTAAATCGATGTTCAAAGGGGTTTCTCAGTGTGTCGCCGTTGTGAGTGTGCTTTACTTTGGTCCATTCAACCCCTTCCATTGCTTTCCCTTACCCCTTCCCTCTCAGCCACCCCCATTTTTCAAGTTTTCAATACATATTGTTACATCCTCTACCTTCACTGATGTTATGTTTTGTGATATTGTTTGTGCTCTATCATTCTTTTTCTTTCCCTCCTTTCCTGAGTTCCATAGAACAGTTCCACTATTACAGACATGTTCTACATATGAGTTTGTATGTGATCATGCTTGTTTTTTGTGTGTATATGTTTATCTTTTGGATCTATCTTCCATGTATGAGAGAAAGCATGTGGCCTTTGTCTATCTGAGCCTGGTTTACTTCATTTAACATGATGTCCTCCAGTTGCATCCATTTACCTTCAAAGCACATGGTGTCATTACTTATGGCTGAGTAATACTCTATTGTGTATATATACAACATTTTCTTGATCCATTCTTCAGTTGTAGGACACCTGGCTTGTTTCCAAAGTCCGGCTATTGTGTCTAGTGCTGCAATGAACATCGATGTACAGGTGTCTCTACACCATAAGGAGAGGTGTCTTATGTTCCTTTGGGTAGATGCCCAGAAGCAGCATCTCTGGATCATATGGCAGTTCTACCTTTGTTTTTTTCAATTAGCATATATTAATTGTACAAAGGAGTCATTGTGATATTTCCATACATGCATATAATGTACTTTGATCAAATTTACCCCTAATAAATTTCTCTTCTGCTAAAATCCACTCAGAGTTGGTTCCTGTTGCTTGCAACTAATAACAATGGCTGACACAGCACCCTCAGTGAGCACCTGACAAGTGATGGAGCAATTGATTCTGTAAATGAATAAGTCAATGTGAATTCAAGCCATTCATTAGCTGTGTGACCTTGAGAAAGTGATTTCACCTCTCTGAGCCTCCAGTTTCATCACCTACTACAGACCCAGCTATCACTGTCAGGGCTTGTTGTGGCCAAGACTAAAGGAAATAGTGTATTCTAAGCATTCGGCACGTATCAGGGCTCAGTAATCCTTGAAAAATAACAAACATTAACTTCTCCAAACACAACAGCAGCAGTAACAGCATTGACCTCCACATCAAAAACCTCAGAGTCGGGCTGGAGGCATGGCTCAAGAGATAGAGCATCCACCTAGCAAGAGCGACATCCTGAGTTCAAACCCCAGTACTGAACAAAACAAACAAACCCTTACAGTTTATCAAGCTTTCAGCATATATCAGAGAAAAAAAGTGCATTTTATCAAGGTGTCCAGGGCTCTTTCTTCTGAATTCAGTGCTATCTGATTTTGCCAGAAAGTTGGACTCTTTCCTATTCTCACCTGTGCTGTTTTTCCTTCTTCAATTTTACTATCAAAGCAAAATATATCATTTTTCTCCTCTAAATCTCAAGAAGACAAAAAATACTCATACAATAGTATTTCTAGACCCTGCCTCCTTCCCTAGCTTAGCAAGAGCTCAAACCAAGACCTCTCACAGTGACAGCTTCAAAAGAACAGGATAAGCTGGACATGGTGGTGACACCCGTAATTCCAGCATTCAGGAGGCTGAGGCAGGAGGATCACAAGTTTGAGAATAGCCTGGGCTATATAGTAAGACTCTGACAAAAAAGGAAGGAAAAGAGGCAAGGAGGAAGGAAGAGAGGGACGGAGGGAGGGAGGGAATGAAAGAAAGAGAGAGAAAGTGAGTAAGAGGCATGTTTCATAGCCTGCGCAAGACCATGGGACTCATTAAAACAATTGTGCTGGGGCAGGAATGGTGCTTCATGCTTGTAATCCCAGCACTCAAGAGGCAGAGGCAGGACAATTCAGAGTTCAAGACCAACCTGGGCTACATAGCAAGACCCTATCATGGTGCTTATTAGTACCCTCAAGGTCATCTTGTTGGCTGCCAGGCAGGAACTTTTAGGGACAATCACCTGTGCTGAGGGGAGGGGCTGTGGCTCTTTTAAATGACTGTTTACATGCCTGGGAGTTCTTTTGCTTCAGATCAGGTCATTCCTTCAGAGAAAACCACAAGGAATCAGCCCAAATCACTGAGTCACTCTGACTCACTCTTCTATGTGAACTAGAGTAAATAATGCTTATTGTAAACTATAATGCAAATCTTCCACCCAAGGTGTGTTCCCATCACCTTTTTTTTTTTTTTTTGCATTATTGGGTTTGAATTAAGGGCCCCTCATCTGCTATTTTTGAACATGCAAAGGAAGATGACTGTCTACCTGAAGAAGGAGATCACGAATCTAGTTAGAGCAATCCTGCCTCCACATTCACAAAACCATTCACCCATACCAACCACTGCTCTTCTTTCTCAAAAAATAATTACATAAATGAATTTAAAAGTCCAAAGAGTTAATGAAACACAAGAATATCATAACATCACTACTTGGGAGGCAGAAGTCAGGAGGACATAGTTCAAGGCCAGCCTGGGCAAAAAAGATACTTAGATCCCATCTCAACCAACAAGATGAGTGTGGTGATGAGTGTGGCAAGTGTGAGTAGTCCCAGCAATGCAGGAAACATAGGTAGGAGAATTTTGGTCTGAGGCTGCCCCAGGCAAAAACACAACACCCTATCCTAAAAGTAGCTAAAGCAAGCAAAAAGAAAAAAAAAAAACAGGCTGGGGCATGACCCAAGTGTCAGAGTACCTACCTAGCAAGTACCAGGCCCTGAGTATTGCCAAAAAAGAAAAGAAAAATATCACAACATCAGCCCCGCAACCACAAAATTTAGAAAACAAACCATCCCTGTACCCCAAAGCAATCATCCTAGGCAAAATTAAAATTATAAATCCTGAACCCAGTACTTTTTTATTTTAATGCGGTACTGGGGCTTGAACTCGGCCTTCACCTTGAGCTGCTCCACCAGCCCCTTTTTTGTGTGTGTGACGGGTATTTCTGAGACAGAGTCTTTTGAACTATTTTGCCTGGGCTGGCTTCGAACCACGATCCTCCTGATCTCTGCCTCCTGCGTAGCTAGGATTACAGGCGTGAGCCACCAGTGATGAACCCAGTACTTAATGTTGCCAAAAGCTGGAGAAGAAATTCAGCAGTGTGTGAGGGAAGGAAAAAAATCTTCATCTTAACTTAAAACTTGCCTTAATGCCAGTCAGTTTATGCTAGTTGTTCAGAGTTCATGTCCTGTGAACTTAAACACAACTAGAAGAAATTGGGTAAAAAAAAAGTTAATTTTGACATTATGTACTATATGGGGATCTGCCTATGCGGAACCCTCTTTTTTTTTTGGCAGTACTGGAGTTTGAACTCAGGGCCTCACACTTGCTAGGCAGCCACTCCTCCAGCCCCTTTTGTAATGGGTTTTCTCTCTCATGAACTATTTGCCTGGGCTGTCTTCGAACCTCGATTCTCATAATCTCTGCCTCCTGAGTAGCTAGGATTGCAGACAAGAGCCACCAGTGCCAGCTCAGAAAATAATTTTAAATCCCTTGCGGTGCTTCTTTCTTTTCAATAAAGTTTTGCTAATCAATGCCTCCTTGCCGTCAGGCAGGGGCCCTCTGCTTTTCTGGCAGTGCTTTTCTTCTCTTTTTCCTCACTCTTTCTTTCCTTTTCTTCCAATAAAGTCTTGTTACTGTTACGCAATTTGTGTCTCTGTCCAGTTTTCTGTTCAGGTGACACAAGAACTTGGAGTCTTCTGGACTAGTGTCTTCTTAGACCACTCAGCCCGGTGACATAACTAAATTGGGAAGGTGGGCATTTCAGCCCATTTTTGGGGTACTCACATGAGCTTTAGGTTTTACTAGTGAAGGAACTGGGACAGAGGCAAGAGGCGTGCATAATTGCACTGTCTTGGTCAAAGTGTGGTCTGGTTGATCATTATCTCAGTTCTGGTTCTGTACGGTGACCCAAAGAAGTCCTTATTGCTTGAGGGGACAATCTGGTTCCCCTGAGATGACTATTTCTGCTTGGAGGGTGATACTATCGTGATGTGATCTGTCTGCAAAGCATTATTATTCCTGGAATTCAAAGTGATGACAGGTTTAGGATAATGACTGGAGACTTTCAAGTACCTGGAATAGGACACAGTAAAAGCTGACAGTGAGATGCCTCAGCTACTCTTATCTTTGTGCCTTCAGCCTTGAAGGGAGATGAGATAGGTTAGTGGTCACATTTTCAGACATATTCTTTGAATGATTATTGTGCCTATGTGCAGAGTTAAGCAGGCATCTGACCAAAAGTTGTCCTTTTTGGGAGGAGAGGTGGTGGTGCTGGAACTTGAACTCAAGGCCTCAAGCTTGCTAGGCAGGTACTGTACCACTTGAGCCACACCACCATGACCCAAAGTTTTAAGGCAAAGGAGACAGATGAAAATGAAGGCAAGGATGCCAGGCTTTTATCCTGCTTTTAGTTATTTGTGGTCCCAAGAGAGGAATCAGGGCTGTTTACCAAAAGCAGTTTCTCAAAACCTTTTATAACAGCACTAAGATCTAAAATGCCTTCCTCCTACAGAGGGCTTTCCTTTTCACCCTCATGTTTGTTTTGACTGGATAAGGGTATTCTCAGCAGAATTCTTGAACCAAAGTTGATACTGAGGCTTCTGCAGCCTGTGCCCCTAAATAAAGACCAATACCTCTGGCCCTGGCCTGATACCAGTTCCTCTTCCGCGTTTTAATTTCAATAACAAATTAGGGTGACCTTAAGTTTACAGGTGATACCAGCAAACCTACCTACAATTACTATGTCACCTTGAAATATGCCCAGTAATTTTTGGAGAATCTCCCACTCTCAAGCTTATGAACAGGCACCTGGATTCAAGGTCAGACCTTCCACAATTTCCTCCTTGGTCCTGAATGTAGAATGAATTTGCCAACCTAAGCCAGGCACTCGCAACTTAAAATTTAAGCTATAGAATCAGAGTCGTATCACACAGTAGATTAAGCCAAGCAATACGAAAGTTCTGTGATAAAGTTCTTGGCGATTAAAAGGAGAAAGAGGGTGCATCTGGTTCAGGAGAAATCAGAAAGACTACAAGGAAGAAATGAGGTTTAAAAGGGAACTAGAAGGGCTAGCCTTTCAACAACAGGCTCAACCCTGCCTTCCCTTGTTCTGTTAATGGTCCTAACTTTTGCCCAGCCACCAAGGTCCAAAGCTTAGCTGTGTTTAATTCTCTCTGTTCTCTGCCCTCGGTCCTTCCTGAGGCCGGCCATTGTCCCTCGATGTCTTCCATATCCACTTCCATATCTGCCCTCAGTCAGATCTTCATTATGTCTCATCTAGATAGAAGCCTCCAAACTTTCCCCCTTGCTCCTCTCTCATCATCCTCAAGTCTATCATACACAACCTGAAAGGTTAATCTTCCTTAGTGACAGCTCTAAGTCAAACTCCAATGGTGTAACCAGAGTTCAAGGTCAGAGGCCCAATGCCAGGGATTCCAACATGCCAGGTTCAGCCACTCACCCCAATAGCCCCAATATGCCAAACAAAAAGCAGTGGAGAAGGGCAGACAAAGAAGACTTATTACACAGCAAAGGCCTATCACGGGGAGAGGCTAAGTAAGCATCTTCCAGGTACAGTCATGGTTTAAATAAACGAAGAAATGGGGCAAGGAGCAAGAGATATGCAAAATTATTAAACAGTCCAGTCATAGGTGTGGTCCAATGGTCAGAGTGTACGATCCAGTTGATCATCGGTCATGGTGACTGGTGTCACAAGATGTTATGATCAATCCTATCCTTCCTGGGTTCTAAGGTAGCTATGAAGACAATTGGAAAATGAAGGCAGGGAGGCAAAGCTTTCTATGCTGCTTCCTGTTAATTTGTGGACCTGAGGAAGGAGACAGTGCTTTTTAGAAAACCAGTTTCTAAGTATAAAGGCTCCCATTGTCTTCAGAATTAGACGACAAAAAGCAATTCCTCCAAATATTTTACTACTGTCACAGCATCCTTTCTCTGATGATAGCTTATTGAAACTTCAATATGCCTACCCTAATTCAGTCATTTATCCAACAAACTTGCACTGAATGCCTACACAAGTAAGACTCACCATGCCCTTAAGAAAAACTGACTTTCTAGTGGGGTGGAGTTGATAAGGAAATTGTGTGAAAGTCTAATGATAGTATGAATAGTTTTTATCTCTGTGTATGTTTGATTTTTTAAATTTATTTGTCTTCTGGAGAAGTAACTGGCCTATTTCCAAAAATTGACCATATTAGTATATTCTTTGCTGGCATCTTTTCTTGGAAAAGTTGGAATTAATAACCCTCTGGTGCCAAAAACAGACACACAAGAGACAGAAAATTTTGACAAGGCAATTTCTCTTGATCAAGAGGGTACAAGCATGTGCTCACTCCTGCTAAACAAATATGAAAGCAGAAAATGGCTGACAGTGGCTCCTCCTTATATCCCTAACACAATTGTACCTGCCCCTCACCTGGGATTTGTCCAGGTCAAAGGTTCACAATCTCCCTCAATTGGCTAAAAGGCTTGGGGGATGGATTACAACTTGACAGGCAATGGAGTCATACAGGAATCCAAAAGAAGAAGCAAGGACCCTTTAAACATGCAACTCACCTAAGATGGCGATCTGAGGAATTTTTAAGTAATCCAAGAGGGTAACAAGTACTTTGATAGACAAGATCATTTTTCTTACAGGAATGTACAGAGCAGGATCAGATTTATACTAGCTGCTAAACATGTCCCCAGATTCTTTGACACTACTCCCTTTGAGAGGTGGGGTTCATGTCCCCTCTTCCCTTGAATGTGGTTGGGGGCTTGTGACTGCCACAACCAGTAGAGTACAGTAGACTCTGTGACTTCCAAAGCCAGGCTACAAAAGGCCACCCTGCACCCACCCATTCTGGACTGCATAAGTTACCTGAAAATTTCCATGTGTCCCTGGAAGAAGACTCTTATCTCCTGTAGCTTCAGTGATGAGACTGTTGAAATGTAGCTCTCATTCTGTGACTCATTAAATTACAACACACTTGAACTCAGTCCCTGGCATTGATTGAAAAATAATGGCTTCCTGTCCTTGTTAATGCAGATATGTAGGAAGACCTTGATAAAGCCAGGGACGTGGAGCCCCTAAATTTTGATGAATACTCTTTGCTGGTAGAAAGACCCATCTCCAGAAGCATCCTCTCCACCCCTACTCTGCCACCCCATCTCAGGAATTAACCCTGCATTGCCTAAGGAAATGCCAGTAGCCTCCCAAGGCAGTGCCCAGGCAAAACAACGCGGATTCTTCTCAAGATCTCCACTACCACACCTCTTTGCTTCTAAATCTATAATTAGGTTCAAGTTCCAGCCAGCCCTTAAAGGCAAAGTGGAAAGCATGACCCATGAAGAGGTCACACTTCTTTTTGGAGGCACTACACTCCAAAAGCATTGCTTTAAGCCAGGCATGACAGTGCACATCTGAAATCCCAGCTACTCAAGAAGCTGAGGCAGGAGAATTGCTTGAGCCTAGGAGTTCAGGACCAGTACAAACAACATTGTGAGACCCTCCTTTTCAAAAAAAGCTGCTTGAGTAGCCTAATTTGTATGGACAGATGTCTTGGGAACATGTGTGGGAATAGATATTGAGAGTTTGGATTAATGGCAGAAGGTCCATAAAGTCAGATCAAGCCAAAGTTATTGATTGATATGGGCTCACTAAGCAGAGATTATGCATTTAGTGTAATAGCTCAGGGTGTTAGGAAAGAAACTGATTGTTTGGCTGAAACATGGATCAAAATGTGTCCCGCCATGAGCAAATTAGACATTTTAGACCTGCTTTTGGCTTAATGTATAGGGAGGAAATCAAAGGCTCAAGGATATTGGCATGGCATGATGGAGGGATTATCACTTAAGACTTATTTAAAAAACACTGAAAAGGTCCAGAAGACATATTTATCTTGCTCCCAGAACTTTATTAGGTGGAGTTTGAACAACAAAAAAATCCCGAGACAATTGTCCACCTGGTTCAGGATGATTGGCATAGAGGACCTTTTGTTTGGAGACAGGCCTTCACCGAAATGGAAACAGATACTTGATTTTTAAAGGGGAGCTCACTGGATGAACCTGAGGCCCAATCCAGATTATTTTTTTTTTCATTTTTCTTTTATTATTCATATGTGCATACAAGGCTTGGTTCATTTCTCCCCACTGCCCCCACCCCCTCCCTTACCACCCACTCCGCCCCCTCCCGCTCCCCCCCTCAATACCCAGCAGAAACTATTTTGCCCTTATTTCTAATTTTGTTGTAGAGAGAGTATAAGCAATAATAGGAAGGAACAAGGGTTTTTGCTGGTTGAGATAAGGAGAGCTATACAGGGCATTGACTCACATTGATTTCCTGTGCGTGGGTGTTACCTTCTAGGTTAATTCTTTTTGATCTAACCTTTTCTCTAGTACCTGTTCCCCTTTTCCTATTGGCCTCAGTTGCTTTAAAGTATCTGCTTTAGTTTCTCTGCATTAAGGGCAACAAATGCTAGCTAGTTTTTTAGGTGTCTTACCTATCCTCACCCCTCCCTTGTGTGCTCTCGCTTTTATCATGTGCTCATAGTCCAATCCCTTGTTGTGTTTGCTCTTGATCTAATGTCCACATATGAGGAAGAACATACGATTTTTGGTTTTTTGAGCCAGGCTAACCTCACTCAGAATGATGTTCTCCAATTCCATCCATTTACCAGCGAATGATAACATTTCGTTCTTCTTCATGGCTGCATAAAATTCCATTGTGTATAGATACCACATTTTCTTAATCCATTCGTCAGTGGTGGGGCATCTTGGCTGTTTCCATAACTTGGCTATTGTGAATAGTGCCACAATAAACATGGACGTGCAGGTGCCTCTGGAGTAACAGTCTTTTGGGTATATCCCCAAGAGTGGTATTGCTGGATCAAATGGTAGATCGATGTCCAGCTTTTTAAGTAGCCTCCAAATTTTTTTCCAGAGTGGTTGTACTAGTCTACATTCCCACCAACAGTGTAAGAGGGTTCCTTTTTCCCCGCATCCTCGCCAACACCTGTTGTTGGTGGTGTTGCTGATGATGGCTATTCTAACAGGGGTGAGGTAGAATCTTAGCGTGGTTTTAATTTGCATTTCCTTTATTGCTAGAGATGGTGAGCATTTTTTCATGTGTTTTCTGGCCATTTGAATTTCTTCTTTTGAGAAAGTTCTGTTTAGTTCACGTGCCCATTTCTTTATTGGTTCATTAGTTTTGGGAGAATTTAGTTTTTTAAGTTCCCTGTATATTCTGGTTATCAGTCCTTTGTCTGATGTATAGTTGGCAAATATTTTCTCCCACTCTGTGGGTGTTCTCTCCAGTTTAGAGACCATTTCTTTTGATGAACAGAAGCTTTTTAGTTTTATGAAGTCCCATTTATCTATGCTATCTCTTAGTTGCTGTGCTGCTGGGGTTTCATTGAGAAAGTTCTTACCTATACCTACTAACTCCAGAGTATTTCCTACTCTTTCTTGTATCAACTTAAGAGTTTGGGGTCTGATATTAAGATCCTTGATCCATTTTGAGTTAATCTTGGTATAGGGTGATATACATGGATCTAGTTTCAGTTTTTTGCAGACTGCTAACCAGTTTTCCCAGCAATTTTTGTTGAAGAGGCTGCTATTTCTCCATCATATATTTTTAGCTCCTTTGTCAAAGACAAGTTGCTTATAGTTGTGTGGCTTCATATCTGGATCCTCTATTCTGTTCCACTGGTCTTCATGTCTGTTTTTGTGCCAGTACCATGCTGTTTTTATTGTTACTGCTTTGTAATATAGTTTGAAGTCAGGTATTGTGATACCTCCTGCATTGTTCTTTTGACTGAGTATTGCCTTGGCTATTCGTGGCCTCTTGTGTTTCCATATAAATTTAACAGTAGATTTTTCAATCTTTTTAATGAATGTCATTGGAATTTTGATGGCTATTGCATTAAACATGTAGATTACTTTGGGGAGTATCGACATTTTTACTATGTTGATTCTACCAATCCATGAGCATGGGAGATCTCTCCACTTTCTATAGTCTTCCTCAATCTCTTTCTTCAGAAGTGTATAGTTTTCCTTGTAGAGGTCTTTCACATCTTTTGTTAGGTTTACACCTAGGTATTTGATTTTGTTTGAGGCTATTGTAAATGGAATTGTTTTCATACATTCTTTTTCCGTTTGCTCATTGTTAGTGTATAGAAATGCTAATGATTTTTCTATGTTGATTTTATATCCTGCTACCTTGCTATAGCTATTGATGGTGTCTAGAAGCTTCTGAGTAGAGTTTTTTGGGTCTTTAAGATATAGGATCATGTCGTCTGCAAATAGGGATATTTTGACAGTTTCTTTACCTATTTGTATTCCTTTTATTCCTTCTTCTTGCCTAATTGCTCTGGCTAGGAATTCCAGTACTTTGTTGAATAGGAGTGGAGATAGTGGGCATCCTTGTCTGGTTCCTGATTTTAGAGGGAATGGTTTTAGTTTTTCTCCATTAAATATAATGCTGGCTGTAGGTTTGTCATATATAGCTTTTATAATGTTGAGGAACTTTCCTTCTATTCCTAGTTTTCTTAGAGCTTTTATCATGAAATGATGTTGGATCTTATCAAAGGCTTTTTCTGCATCTATTGAGATGATCAAGTGGTTTTTGTCTTTGCTTCTGTTAATGTGGTTTATTACGTTTATTGATTTTCGTATGTTGAACCATCCCTGCATCACTGGGATGAAGCCTACTTGGTCGTGGTGAATAATCTTTTTGATATGTTGCTGAATTTGGTTTGCCATTATTTTGTTGAGGATTTTTGCATCAATGTTCATTAAGGAGATTGGCCTATAGTTCTCCTTTTTGGAGGTGTCTTTGCCTGGTTTTGGGATAAGTGTAATACTGGCTTCATAAAATGTGTTAGGCAGTTTTCCTTCCCTTTCTATTTCGTGGAACAGTTTAAGGAGGGTTGGTATCAGTTCTTCTTTACAGGTCTGATAGAATTCAGCAGAGAATCCATCAGGTCCTGGACTTTTCTTTTTGGGGAGACTCTTGATTGCTGCTTCAACTTCATTTTGTGTTATAGGTCTATTCAGGTGATTAATTTCCTCTTGGTTCAGTTTTGGATGATCATATGTATCTAGAAATCTGTCCATTTCTTTTAGATTTTCAAATTTATTTGAATATAGGTTCTCAAAGTAGTCTCTGATGATTTCCTGGACTTCCATGGTGTTTGTTGTTATCTCCCCTTTTGCATTCCTAATTCTACTAATTTGGGTTTTTTCTCTCCTCATTTTAGTCAGGTTTGCCAGAGGTCTATCGATCTTGTTTATTTTTTCAAAGAACCAACTTTTTGTTTCATTAATTCTTTGTATGGTTTTTTTGGTTCCAATTTCGTTGATTTCAGCTCTTATTTTTATTATTTCTCTCCTTCTATTTGTTTTGGGATTTGCTTGTTCTTGTTTTTCTAGGAGTTTGAGATGTATCATTAGGTCATTGATTTGGGATCTTTCAATCTTTTTAATATATGCACTCATGGCTATAAACTTTCTTCTCAAGACCGCCTTAGCTGTGTCCCATAGGTTCCGGTAGGTTGTGTTTTCATTTTCATTGACTTCCAGGAACTTTTTAATTTCCTCTTTTATTGCATCGATGATCCATTCTTCATTAAGTAATGAGTTATTTAGTTTCCAGCTGTTTGCATGTTTTTTGTCTTTACTTTTGTTGTTGAGTTCCCAGATTATTTTTTAAATGGTCAGCCAGAAAAAGACAAGTCTTCAGGGACAGGACCAGACCAAAAGTGGAAGTTTCTGCTCTATGTGCAGACAGGCACCCAGGTTTATTTTGGGCTATTCCCAGATCAAGACTTGGTGGAAGGGGGAAGCAGAAAAATGACAGAACTAGTTTCTCAAAAACAGAAGTACAAAGTAATTACAGAGGGAAGAAAACTCAAATAATGGCTCACAAGGGAGTGAGATAAGTCATTTTCCAGAAGACATATTTCACCAATATTGTAAGAAATAAATTTATGAGTGGAACCCCAGCATCCTTGAGGAGCTCTATGATCACTCTTTCCTATAGGCCAGACCTTACACAATGAGTTGCAGTCACCAAATTGAGAAGCCTAAAAGCAATAGGAATAACTGGATCCTGGGTGGCAGGTGTCAAAGGCAAAGCATGTGTGGTTACCACAATAGAAGCAGAGTCAAGGCAGAAGTCAGAATAGTGACTCTCGCAGACCAATGGTATTGGCTAATCAATCATAGTGTTCCTAGCAGTGAAATAGATAGGAAGCTTATTACATTCTTACTTGATTGATACAAGCAGAAAAGGTCTAGGCCAGTCAAATGAACAAAAGTCTAACATAAATTATAAAAACAGAGAGTCATAGCTCATCAATGAATTTCCAGACCTCAGCCAGTTTGTATGTCCAGAACCCCTTAAATGAAGGGGAGAGTGAGTCCCCCTTAAGAAGGACCCCAGTGAACTATCAAAATGTATAAAGTTAATCTTTCTCCCAGCCTTTCCCAGGGTCTGATGGCCTTTTTCCAGAGTAATGGTGCATTGAGGAAAAGGGAATAATTCGACATTTCAGGGACTATTGGCCACTGGCTCCAAACTGGAACTAATTCCAGGAAACCCAAAAGTCACTGTGATCCACAAGTCAGAGTAGGGCTTCTGGAGGTCATGTAATCAGTGGAATTTAAGTTCAGCACCCAAGCCCAACCTGTAGTTATTTCCCCAGTTCAAGAATGTGTAATTGGAATAAATATTTTCAGCAGGTGGCTGAATCCCCACATTGTCCCTAGTCGGTGGAGTAAGGGCTATTATGGTGAGAAAGACCAAATGGAAGCCATTGGAGCTGCCTCTACCTGGGAAAATAGTAAACCAAAAGCAACACCTTATTCCTGAAGGGTTTCAGAAATAGTGCCCCCATCACCACATTCCTACCCAATTTGGCCTGTGCAGAAAACAGATGAACCTTGGAGAATGACATTGGATTATGGTAAGCTTAACCAGGTGATGATTCCAATTGCAGCTGCTACCCCAGATGTGATTTCATTGCTTGACCAAATTAACATATCCACTGGTACTTGATATGTAGTCATTGAAGTAGCAAATGTTTTTTCCCTGATACCTCTTAGTAAAGACCACCAGAAGAAGTTTGATTTCAGCTGACAAGGTCATCAAAATACCTCACTACTTACTTTAGGGGGTATATCAACTCTCTAGCTCTATGCCACAAATTAGTTCTAAGGATCCTGATTTCCTTTCCCTTCCACAGGATATCACACTGTTCTATTACATTAATGACATTATGCTGATCAGACCTCATAAACAAGAAATGGCAACTATTCTAGACTTACTGGTGAAATGTTTGTGTGTCAGAGGGTAGGAAATAAATCTGTCAAAACTTTTTGGACCACTTCAGTGAAATTTCTAAGGGTCCAGTGGTGTGGGTCCTGTTGATACCCCTTCTATAGTAAAGGTTAGCCATTACATCTAACCTCTGCTACAGCTCCAAAAGTGGCACAACACCTAGTGGGGTTCTTTGGATTTGTGAGGCAATATATTCCTCATTTAAGTAGTTCAGTGTGTTACTAAAATCCATTTTCTGAGGAACCCAAAAAGCTACTAGTCTTCCCCCACATCACATTGGGAATGGGACCCATTGCCTTACACATGCTAGGCAAGTATTCTACCACTGGACTACAACCCCAGTGCTTAAGCTACTAGCTTCAAATGGGACACAGGAAAAGAAAAAGCTCTGACTGGTCCAGGCTGCTTTGCAAGCTGCTGTCTCATTTGGGACATACAATCCAATCATGTATGAAGTGTGAGCAGAAACAGGGATAGTGCTTGGAGCCTTTGGCAGACCCTCTAGGTGAATCATAGCACAGAATTTAGGATTTTGGAGTGAGGCCCTGCTATCTTCTATGGATAATTAGTCTCTTTTTTAAGAAATAGCTCTTGACCTGCTACTGGGCTTTAGAAAAAAATGAATACTTAACCATGGGCCACCAAGTCAATATGGACCTGAACTGTCCATCATGAATGTATGTGTTATTTGACTCACCAAGTCACAGAGCAGCACTCCATCATCAAATGAAAGTGATATGTATGCAATTGGGCCCATATGGGCTCTGAAGGCATGAGTAAGTTACATGAAGAAGTGGCTCAAATGCCCGTGGTCCTCACTCTTGCTATACTGCCTTCTCTCTCTTGGCTCGCAAGTATGGTTTTATGTGAACTTGCTATATTGATCAGTTATAAATTTTCCTATAACTGACAGAAGAAAAAACTCAGGCCTGTTTCTGCATGCATGTAGACACCATCTAAGAGTAGACAGCTGCAACACCATAATCTCTTCCTGTGACATCCCTGAAGGACAGTGGCAAATTGAAATACTCCCGGTATACAAAACTTTAAACACCTGGTTCATGCGTAAAAAGTCCATGATATTTGTGTCCCATGTGAATGTTCACAAAAAAGTGGCCTCAGTAGAGGAAGAGCTTAATAATTAAGTCAATAGGATGCCCCAATCTGTAGATAACAGTCAGTCTCTTTCCCCAGCCACCAACCTAAGTGCCCCATGGGCTTATGAACAAAATAACCATGGCGGCAGGGATGCCTGGGCTTGGCAAAATGGACTTTCACTCACCAAGGCTGACCCAGCTATGGCCCCTGCTGAGCACCCAAGCTGCCAGCAGCAGATACCAGTGCTGAATCCTTGGTATGGCACCATTCCTTGGGTAATTAAACAGCTACCTGGTAGCAGGTTGATTACATTGGACTGCTTCCACCAAGGAAAGAGCAATGTCCTTTTTTTAATTTTATCGTTTTTACCTTTTACATTTTATCGTTTTACATTTACTTGAATGTGTATACATTGTTTGGGTCATCTCCCCCCACGAAATGCGATGTCTTGTTCTTATTGGAATAGACACTTAGTCTTCCTTGCACAGAATGTTTCTACCAAAACAAACATCCATGGACTTACAGATTGCTTTATCCATCACTGTGATATTCCAAACAACATTACTTCTCATCAAGGAACACACTTCACTGCAAAAGAAGTGGCAGTGGGCTAGATCTCTGCTCATGGAATTCACTAGTCTTACCATGTTCCCCATCATCCTGAAGCAGCTGACTTGATATTATGGGCGGACTGGTTTGAAGATGCAAATACTAGATGGCAATGCTAGATGGCACTAGCTAGATGGATGGGGCCATGCTCTCCAGGGGACTATGTGTGCTCTGAATAAGCACCCAGTATATGGTTCTATTTCTCCCATAATCAGGAACCTCAGGGAAGAGGGAGGTGGCCCAAATAATGTATACACATGTAATTGTAAAAATGATAAAATAAATTTTTTTAAGAAAGAACCTCAGATTCAGGTTTAAGGGAAGAATGGAAGTGGCACCACAATACACTATTATCTCTAGTGACTCACCAGCAAAATTTTTGCTTCCTTTTCTACTGGTCTTAGTTTTGAAGGAAGGCATATGCCTATCATAAAACACAACAATGATTCCATTGAACTTGAAATGAAGGCTGCTGCTCAATCACTTCAGATTCTTCATGCCTCTGAATCAACAAGCAAAGGGAAAAGCTTTGCTTACTGGTGATTGATCCTGACTACCAAGGGAGCACTGAACTGCTACTCCAAGATGGAGGTAAGGAAGAGTGCATCTGAAATACATAAGATAGCCTAGGATGCTTCTTAGTATTACCATACCTATGATTAAGGTCAATGGAAACCAGCAACCTGAGCCAGGTGAAGATACAAATAACCAGACCCTTCAGGAATCAAGGTTTAGACCACTCCACCAGGTAAAGAACCAAACTGAGTGAGGTACTTGCTGAAGGCAAAGGAAATACAGAACAGGTAGTAGAAGAAGGGAGTTATAAATACCTGATATGACCATATGACCAGTTATTGAAATGAGGATTGTATCATGAGTAGTCCTTATGAATATATGTATAAAATATCTTTGTTTTCTCCCCCTCTTTTCTTTTCAGTCCCAGGGCCTTGAACATGATAGGAAAGTGCTCTACCACTGAGCTATATCCCTAGTTCATTTCTTCCTTCTTTTTCTCCATGTAATATAGGATTTTTGACTCTATATCATGGTATTTAACTAGTTTTAATTTTTCATCATAGTAGTTATAAGATCAAAGACAGAAAGAAGTAAACATCATCCAGAGATTTTATCTTCTCTTCTGGGGGGAAAGGTTAGTGCATTTTCAGTTATATACAGAATATTTGTATCATGTTAGGTAGAATTGTGACCTTGTCCAGCTGGACATGGTGGTGCACACCTGTAATCTCAGCACTCAGGAGGTTGAGGCAGGAGAATTGTGAGTTCAAGGTGAGCTCAAGAAACTAAAACAAACAAAAAAGAATTGTAACCTTGTCATTGTCTTTATTTGGAGAGTACATGTAGTTTAAGGAGATTAATATGTGTGCCAAGCTGAAAAGGGGTGGATTTGTGATGGTTAATTTTACGAGTCAATTTGACTGGGCCATGGGGCGCCCAGATATTTGGTTAAATGTTATTCTGGGTATATGTGAAAGTGTTTCTGGATAAGATTAACATTTAACTTGGTAGACTGAGTGAAACAGATTGCTACACACACACTGCACAATGTGTGAGTGGGCTTCATTCAATCTGTTAAAGGCCTTAATAGAACAAAAAGCTGTGTTCAAGATGGGACATTGGTCCTCTCCTACCCTTGTACTGGAATTTATGCTACTAGCTCTTTTGGTTCTAAGCCCTTCAGACTCAGATTGGAATTACACACACATATATATACATGTATATCCTATTGGTTCTATTTCCCTGGAAAACCCAGACTAATACAGAAGCTTAATCATGTGTGCTCTTTTTTTTTTTAATATGGAATGCTTTTTAATATGGAATTTTTTTAATATGGAATGTTTCCATATTACCCCGCACAGGGAACGCTTCCCTGTGTGTGTCACCCTTGCATAGGGGCCATGCTAACCTTCTCTGTATCGTTCCAATTTCAGTATGTGTGCTGCCAAAGGGAGCATTTAATCATGTTCTTTAAAGATGTAAAACTATTAGAAGAATTAATTACCTGAAAGGATTTTTTTGCTTTTGTTTTTGTTTTGGTGGTACTGAAGTTTGAACTCAGGGCTTCACTCTTGCAAAGCAGGTGCTCTACCACTTCAGCCACAACTCCAGTCCATTTTGCTCTGGTTATTTTGGCGATGGGGTATCGAGAACTATTTGCCCTCGATCCTCCTGATCACAGCCTCTCAAATAGCTAGGATTACAGTATGAGCCACTTGTGCCTGGTATACTTGAAAGCATTTTTTTCAGAACTGTTTTCTTTTGAGACCTAATGTTGCTGTATAACCCAGAATGACTTCAAACTCATGTTCCTCTTGCCTCTGAAGTTCTAGAAATACAAATCGGCACCATAAGGCCTACCTAAAGGCAGATGCTCTATAACCCTCACACCTGAGGACTGAAACTAGGGCTTTGCACATGCTAGGCAAGGGCTCTACACTTCCAGTCCTCAATCAACTTTTTGGGGTTTTTTGGGGGGGGATCTTTTTGTTTTGTTTTTTTGATGGGAATGGGGTTTGAATTCAGGGCTTCATGATTGCAAAGCGGGAGCTCTATTGCTTGAACCACACCTCCAATCCCTCAATCAATGTTCTTTTAAATGTTCTGCTGGCATATGAAAGGACACTTACAATGGTAAAGAGACCAAAGAAGAAAAAGTAAGCAAAATCCAAAGGAAAATGTAGGAAATAAGAGGAATGAATTTTAAAAAGAAAAAGAAAATCCACACCACAGTCCTCAATTATTGTTATCAGAAGGCTAAGACAGCAGATAGTATCCATGAAACAAAAATAAGCTATCCCAGCATATAGACAAGTTTTTGGAAATTAAAAATATGAATCAGAGAAGGGAGAGTGAATATAACTATTAAGGAATAGTTGAGGCCCTTGTGTGAGTTTTATAAATGATGCAAATAAATATTAATTTCTAATGAGAATGAAGAATGGTGGGTACTACTGCAGGGTGCTAGTGGTTCATGCCTGTAATCCTAGCTGAGGAGGCAGAGATCAGGCAGATCATGATTTGAAGCCAGCTCAGGGAAATAATTCAGGAGACCCTATCTCGAAAAAACCCATCACAAAAAAAGAGCAGTGAAATGGCTCAAGTGGTAAGAGCACCTGCCTGGCAAGTATGAGTCTCTCAGTTCAAATCCCAGTAATGTCAAAAAAAAAAAAAAGAAATATTTGAAGATAAATGTGCTTTTATTATAAAACAATAGACCTCATAATCTTTTGTGGATTTTATTTCATTCATTTAGTTTTGTGGTACTGGGGATTGAACTCAGGGCCTCAAGCTTGCTGGGCAAGTGCTCTACCACTTGGGTCAAGTCTCCAGTCCAAGGTCCTAAATTTTAATCTTGTCTTCTCACACTCACAAGCTACTGTAATTGGTGACAGAGGTGCTGCTCTGGCACACCCGGAAGAATGAAGAGAATGTGGTTGACCAAACACACCTGAGGAGAAAAGCAAATAAGCACCTGTTGTGTCAACAGAGCCAGAGAGACAAGAAGGGGGCACATGTCATCTGGTTATATAACACAAAGAGAAACTACTTTATATACTTTCCCATCCTTTTTTATTAACACAAATTAATTGCACTAAAAACTATTTTAGTTTTTAATTTCCCTTCCTTCCTTCCTTCCTTCCTTCCTTCCCTTCTTTCTTTCTTTCTTTCTTTCTTTCTTTCTTTCTTTCTCTCTCTCTCTCTCTTTCCTTTCTTTCTTTCTTTCTTCTTTCTTTCTTTCTCTCTCTCTCTTTCTCTCTTTCTTTCTTTCTTTCTTTCTCTCTCTCTCTCTCTCTCTCTCTCTCTCTCTCTCTCTCTCTCTCTCTCTCTCTCCTCTCTTTCTCTCTTTCTCTTTCTCTCTTTCTCTCTTTCTCTCTTTCTCTCTTTCTTTCTTTCTTTTCCCAGGGCTTCACCCATGCTAGGCAAGCAGTCTACCACTGAGCTACATCTCCAAGCCCTTTCTATATTTTTTAACAGGGTCTTGCTAACTAAATGCTTTAACAAATATATTTTGCTTGACTTAGCAACTCAAAGATTTTAAGAGTCTTAAATAACATTGAGCCAAATACTTTAATTATGCAAAATCTAGTAAAGTTGAAAGTGTGTATACCTTACAATCTGTAACTCCCTTCCTGGTTACAAATCCTAAAGGAGTGTTTCTAAGCTGAGGATAACGAACTACTAATAAATACTGCAATGAAATTAGTGGGCCCTGGCCAGCAATATTGAAAAATGAACTAGAATAGAAATTATCAGAGAACACATACATACATGGCAGTGTGCAATGCATACATGCATGTGAACAGTATATGTATTTGTGTGTATTGCATAAACATGTAATGTGTAGTGAGTAGCAATGTGTTTTTTTACAGCATATCCCAGTTAATTTTTTTAAAATTAAAAATCACAATCCTAGAGAAACCCTAACTTTGCTTAAAGGAGAATGTCCATTACAGTAATGTTTGTAAGAGAAATAAATCAATATGTCAGTTAAGTAAATAAGGAAATAAAGAGAAAACAATACAAGTGTTCCTCAATATTATCATGGAAGATTAATTATGGTAGAAACATACAATGGAATGTTACATCCCAGTTAGGATGAATGTTTACAGCTACATGTTTCTATACTGTTTGATGAATACATCTCAATAAAGATGTCAAACATAAAAACAAATTGCAAAAGCCAGGCATAGTGGTACACATCTATAATCCCTGTTCTCCTGAGGCAGATGCAGGATGATCTTGAGCTCCAGACAACTAGACACTCCCCTGCCTCCCCCGAAAAAAAGCCAAAAGCCAAAAAAATCACCAAATTGCAAATGATAAATTCATTGCAATACCATTAATATAAAGTTTTAAAGCATGCGAATTATACCCCATATTGTTTCTGAAAGTATAAAAACAGGCAATGGATTGATAAATACCAAAGTCATGAGCTGGGGGTGGTGTATGCAGCTCAGTGGCAAATCACCATGTCTACCATGTTCAAAACCCTGGGTTCAATCCACATCACCACAATTTAAAGATAATACAAAAAACAGAAGAAGGAGAAGGAAGAGAGGAAGGAAGGCGGGGGAGGGGGAGAGGAGGAGGAGGAAGCTGGGCACCAGTGGCTCACAACTGTAATACTTGGCAGACTGAGATGTGGAGGACTGAGATTAGAGGCCACCCCAGACAAATAGTTCTTGAGAACCCATCTCCAAAAATAACCAGAGCCAAGTGGACTGGAGGTGTGGCTCAAGAAGTAGAGTGCCTGCTTTGCAAAGAAGAAACCCTGTCCCACAAAAAACCCAGAAAAACACTTGAAAATATATACCAAAATCAGCCAAGTGGTTGACTCAGATTGGATTCATATATATATGATATGTGTGAATATATATCACATATTGGTTCTCAGAAAGGAAGGAGGTAATGCCATCAGGAAGAGATATGTCAGGCTCTTCAACTCTAACCTGGGGAGATAATATTATAAGAGGAGGAGGGGGAATTTGACAGACCTAAGGTTCAAATTCTGTCTCTGCCACTTACTGGGAACAGAACTTTAGCAAGTTCCTAAATTTCTCTGTGTCTGTAAGAGAACACCATAATAATAAAAATCCTGTTGCACAGCCAAATTAAGTGTAATAATATGGATAAATGTGCTTTAAAATTGCAAAGTGAGTCACAATGAATCCCCCCATACAATGAACATATACTAATAAAATTTTTTTTAAAAAGTGCAAAGTAGGGGCTGGGGTGTAGCTCAAGTGGTACAGCACCTCCTAGCAAGCACAAGGCCCTGAGTTCAAACCCCAGTACCGCTAAAAAAAAAAAGTGCTAACTGCTGTGAAAGTATGTAAGTTGTCATTGTACAAGAATGCTTCACAAACTCGTTATTACAAGACACCTTTAGTGTGTTCCTGTTACATATGCTCATATCATAGAACTTTAACCCATTTCTTGAGAGCATGTGCCCTCACTTTCAATTAATTAATGCTACTATTTGTGCATCATTCCACTTCCTGGCTTCTGAGTCATGGTTATATTCCCAAACCCAGCAGTCTCTGGCACATGAGTACTCAACACTTCTCTTTCTTTCTTTCTTTCTTTTTCTTTTTTTTCTTTCTTTCCTTTCTTTCTTTTTTCTTTCTCTTTTTTCTTTCTTTCTTTCTAACGCAATCTGACTGAATAGGGTTACCCCCAGGAAGTGAGAATGGAAAGCAGCGTAAGAAGAAAAGACTCTTAATTTGATTCATGTTTCTATACTGTTCGAATTTGTATCACATAGTGACAAAACTAGTTGAGATGTTAATTAAAATAGCAAGTGTTGAACGGGCATATCTTCATCTCATCGCATTGTGGACTGGGGCTGCACCTCAGTGGTAGAGAGCTTGCTTGGCATGCCGGATGCCCGGGGTTCGCTTCCAGCACAACGGAAAGCTGACAGAGAAGGGATAATAGAATAAAAAGACAGGGCTCCTGGGGCACAGGGTTGTCGCAGACCCCTCGGGAGCGGATGGCGTGCCTAACGGCTCCGGACCCCAAGACCTCGGGAGGCACCGTTAGGAGGCGCTCGCGAAGCTGCGGCAGGCATTCCCGCCTCTCCGTTACATGCCCCAGTAACCCCAGCGCGCCGGTGACCGCGAGTAACCTCGCGGTCGGGTGACGGTCGCCCCCCCCCCCCCGCCCCGACTCTCGCCTGCTCCCGTCTCAGCCAATGGGAAGGCAGCAAGCAAGCCTGCCGGACACTCGGCCCGACTGACTCCTCCCCCGAGCAGTTAGGACAGAGTTGTACAATCACCACGCCGTGCACTTCAGCCTTTTTTAATACCAGCCCCGGGGCCGATTCCCGACCCCGCCCGTCCCGGACCTGCCTGGTTTCCCTTCTAGACAGGAGTCACCTTTGCCTTACAAACGTTCGGACCCGCCCTCCTCCTACCTTGTTGAGCTAGTCCCCGCCCCCTTCCCGGTTTGACCAATAATCATGTGGGCCTGGCGGCGCTGGGCGGGCCCACAGCCAATGCGCACGCCGTGGGCGGGCCCCCAGCCGGAATTAGGGGTGAAGCCACAGCGTTTTGCCCACATTCGGGGCGCGCGGAGCTGGGGGTCCCCGGGGGGCGCCCGCAGTTAAGATGGCGTCCGTAGCAGAGGGGGACGTGGGAGCCGCGATGGAGCAGATGAGGGGGCTGCAGCCGGATTTCGAGGAGCTGAGCCTTAACAAGTTGGCGACGTCCCTGGGCGCGTCGGAACAGGCGCTGCGGCTCATCATCTCCATCTTCCTGGGTAAGGACCCTCCTGCCTCCCTCCTCCCCTTCGCGGAGTCCCGGGGAAATAGAGGAGGAATGGGGACGGAACCTCCCTCTCTGCTCGGAGCAACCCAAGAGGGCTTTGCGGGTTGCGGGTGTGGATCCTAGAACACCAACCAGCTTTTGCCCGGAGCACAGCAGTCCTGTCTGGAGTCTGGGGACGCTGTGCCCTCTGAACCTCTAACATCACCTTTCTCTTCGACCCTTGCTGTGCCCGCTGGCCCCACATTCTGCATCCCGCCTTGTCATTATGCCATGTTCTACGACCTGTGTCCATATGCCGCTCTCTTGAGTTCCACTCTGGCCATGTGTACTGCTATCTGTTATTAACAGCCCCCACACATGCGCGCTTATCGGTAGGCATTGGCCCCCTAACTTGGGTTATTTTAGCCCTATGGGCCTCCTCAGCACCATAGCCATACCATCATATTCTAATTCTATTGTGGGCATTGCCAGGTTATATTACATTTCATCTCTTTTCTGTCCCGTTTCTGGTATTTCCTTCTTAAATCGTGTTGCTTCTCCCCACCCCTAGCCACCCACCTGTCACCCTGGAATACCATTTTTATACTGAACTTGGGAAACAGGACTGACAACCCCCTTAAAAACTCCATGCTGTTCCAAGCGTTTATTACCCACCTGGTTCAAAGGATGTGATGTGTCTGAATTTATGTCATAACAAGCTGTATTATAACCGGTTTATAGGCTTTTTTTTTTTTAACCACCACATCCTTACTCCATGGTTTTTCATACATGGAGGCAGCATGGTACAATGAAAAAGAGTGTAGGCTTTGAAGGCAAAAGAATCAGACTCCACCTAGCTACTACTCACAAAGTAAGACCCTAGGCAAGCCACTTACCTCTCTGGGCCTAATGTTCTTATCTATGAAATGAAGACAACAATGCCTACCACACAGAATTGCTGTCAAGTCCTGTAGGAACTCAAAGGTTGAGATCAGAGATAGATAGGTAGGTAGAGAGATAGATAATTTGAGTGATTGGAAGTTTTTATGAAGGTGTAGTGTAGAACTTTAGCTTGGGAGAGGAGATTAGGGGTGGGGAAAAATCAAGCAAATCTAAAGGGATAAGGAAAAATGACTGGGGCAAGAGCAAAGGATTAGAGACCTGAACTGTAAAAAGTTTGAGATAAGGTTGGGCAGATGTGGAAGGGCTTAAATGCCAAAAAGAAGCTTAGAATTTATCCAGAAGTCAGTAGAGACACTAACATGTAATATCACCAAAGGGTACTAACACAATCTAGATAATGGGAAAGGCATTAATTCATATTTAAACAACCTTGGCTAATGTCATTATTTGCCTATTACATATCTAACCAAGATGATCTTTATTCCAAGTAAATGTTACCTTTCCCTCACTTGTAGAATTTAGAGGTGGAAGGTTGTGCAGTTTGCACAACTTGCTGTCACTCAGACATAACTCAAACTTATCAGTATCTCAAAAAGGGCTGTTTGTACCACATCAGCTTTGAACTTCCTACTCTTTGAACCTTGTTTCTGACCCAGTTATTTTGTTGGAACTGGAATTGGCAGTTAAGAGTGTTTACATTCATTAGGAAGGAAGCCCTCTGTTGATTTCTCAACTATAAATTAAGAATATAACACAAGCAGCAACAAATTATAAGGGCAACCTGTTAAGCGGAGCTAGGGCTGGAATTAGGACCTGGAATTTGTGGTTTGTGTGCTGACATAATCAAATACTGTCTGCAGACTCCTGGGTGGTACTGCTATGTACAGCTGACTAGGGAAGTGTTTTCTCCATACCCTACACCACTTCTGTCATCTACTCTCATTACTACCAGTCATCAAGGTAATAAACACTTGGTGTAACATATCTACCACATTCCTGCGCCCCTTGCCCATTCTACCATTCCCATATCCCCCCTTCCTATCTCACATATACTATTTCCTTGGGTACTTTGTGGTATTTTTATTTTTATTTTGTGTACTGGGGATTGAACTCAGGGCCTCACTTTCTAAATGCACTGTACCACTTGAACCACTCCCCAGTCCATATTTCTCATTTTTAGATCAACTTTGGGCTTATGTTACAGCTTTTTGTTTTTTTTAAACAGTGCTAAGGATTGAACCTGGGGCCTCATGCATGGTAGGCAAATACTCTACCACTAAGCTATATCCCTAGCCCAGTTATGGCTCTTTGATGTGGATGTGTATGGTTGTATTTCTAGGCATAGGTTAAATATATACATGTAAATAAATATAAATTGATAAGCAGGACGTGTGCATGGAAGGAGTACGTTTGGTTGTAAGTACATTTTCCTTACAAAGGGATTACCACTTCTGTGTATTGTAACCTAAAAACCAGGAGTCTTTCAGCAAAGGAGTTTCTGGTTCTAACTAAACCTAGTTCTTTCAGGGAACTGGGATGCTGGAGGAAAACTAGAGCTACCAAGAAGGTCTGTAGTACAAAATTATTTCTGACTCACATACTCATTTGCTTTTAAACACCTTTCAAGGGAAGAGTTAAGAGTATCATTCATATTTCAAGTATAAATAATTTGATCATATTCATCACTATTTTCTTAACACCCTACTTTTTTTTTTTTTTGGTACTAAGGAACTCAGGACCTTGCTCTTGCTAGGCAGGTACTCTACCACTTGAGCTACTCCATCAGCCACATCTTACTTTGTCTACTTAAGTTATATATGATGATCTTGGGGTCATGTGCAAAGCATAAAAGCACTAGCTTTCAAACCTTTTTGAGTAGAACCTATGGTAAGAAATAGATTTTACATAATGACCCAGAATACACAAATGTATGTGTATATATGTATTTGAAACAAAGTTCAGGAAAAAAATATCCACCTTTACATTTTTTTTACTATTATTTATGACCCACTAAATTGATTTCATGACCCATTAATTAGTTACAAAAAGCAGTTTGAAAAGTCCTGACTTTGAGGCTATAATTTGGGGAAGGTGTGCTGGGGAATGAATCCAGTGCCTCATGCATGCTAAGCAACATTCAAACACTGAGCTGCATCCCCTTCCCCTTTCTCATTTTTAATATTCGATACTTCAAGGAAAGAGGAAACTTACGTGGATTGTTATAATAGGGTATTTTGAATAGCCAAAAGACTATTAAAAGGGTGTATGTGTGTATGTGTGTGTGTTACAGGTGATTGTAAGGAGTTTGAAAGGGTGCTAAAGAGCCATGAGCCCTCCTGCTGACAAATGCTAATGGGTAACATGTCTTCAACAACTTGGATCTCATCACTCCTTAACATAATTAATAAGACGAACTGTTTTAAAAAATTCGATAAAATGTAACTGCTATGGATGAAGCAATATTCTTGACCTTGGAAAGGCAGGAGCAGTGGGAGCAGAGTGAGTAATAGAACCATGCACTCACAGGCACACTGTGGTCTGTTAAGGGGTAGGGAGTGAGCATAAGATAAGTATACTAATAACTCCAATAAGAGGCAGAAACCTAAGTGTTGTAAAAGAGTAAAAAACATTATAAAATTTAAAGATGGGACATTTCATAAATAGTGAACTTTGGATGTTGAGTATGGTTTCTGTAGATGGGGATGGAAAGACTTAAGGAAGAGCATGAGCAAAGGCACTGGGGTAGGAATGTCGGATGACACATTCAAAGAACTGTAAGTAGTCCAGTTCAACTGACTAGGACTTAAGTAAAGAAGTGTTGGAAAATAGGACTGGAACTGTTAATTTTTAAGAACCTTGAAAACGAAGCTACAGCATTCGTATTTAAGTAGGTGATAAGGAACCACTGGAGTCTGTTGTTGTTTGATTTTTTTGAATGGGGAATAATGTGACTGGAGCTGTATTTAGGAAGATAATATAACATAGGGAGATTTGAAATCATTGTGGACAAGAGGAAGGAAAACCAATAAGAAGGAATAGCGATCTAGGTAGGAAGTTCTAATGAGAGGAGAAAAAAGGAATCTGTGTAAGATTTTAGCAATACAGAATCATTTGGAAGGTAGATTCTTCTGTAAGCACTTTCATCTATATAGCAGCTCATGCCAGAAACCAGAGAATCAACCTTGTCACCTCCCTGTCACTCTGCCTACATCCCAGTCACCAAGTCCTATCAATATAACCTCCCAGTTGTATCTCAAATTCATCTACTTTTCTCCATCACCAGCCATCTGTCACTAGACACACCTGAGCAGCCTCCTGACTAGTCTCTAATTCTCTTCTTGCCCTCTCCAGTCCACTCCAAAAGCAGCCTGGGCGATCTGATCCTGTGCCTCTCCTGCTCAGAACCCTTCAGGGGCTTCCACACCTGGCTGGTAAGCCCCTGCCTGCTGCCCCAGCCTCATCTCAAGCGAGTCCACAACCATAGCCACATGGCCTTCTCTTAGTTCCTCAGAGAGGGCAGTAAGTTTTCCCACCTCAGAGCCTGTGTACACACTGACCCTGCTACCCAGAAAGTTCTTCCCTCTGTTACTTACCTGACAGACTTCTTTTTACCTTTCAGGTCTTCATTCAAATTGTCACTTCCTCTGAGAGTTCTTTCTTGACTCTCATTTTAAATTATGTCCCTGTTACACTTTCTCCTGCTTACTGAAGTTTTCTTCTAACTATATGTTACAGCTTGTAGTTATGTATTTGTAGATAAGGGCAGAAACCATCCAAGTTTTGTCCACCACAGTGTACCCAGAGTTGAAAGGCTTGGTAAGTGAATATATGAATGAATGACTTGGCAGCTGGTTAACTAGAAGATAAAAGAAGTAGTACCCACCCACCCCAAAAAAGATGGTAGTTGTGGTGGCACAAGCCTGTGATCCCAGCATTTGGGAGGCAGAAGGATCCTGAGATTGTGGCCAGCTTGGGCTATGTAGTGAAATTTTGATTTTAAAAAGCGAGAGCCAGGGATACAGCTCAGTAGTAGAGCACTTGCCTAGCATACACAAGACCCTGAGTTCCACCCCAGCACCACAAAAAAAAAAAAAAAAAGAATGAAAGAAAGACTTCATCCCACCTGGGTAGCCAGGCACAGAGGTCAAGAGGAAGGTCAGATACTCAGTGCCAGGTAATGATCTGGTTTGGGATTTACTTTAGGTTTCAAGGGAGTTCTGGAATCTTGTCTTGAACACAGGAAAGAAGTTGGGCTAAAGATGCAATCTTAGGAGTCAGTATTGGTATCATAACTGAACAAGGAAGGAGTGAAATCTATATAGAGAAGAGAATCTGATTCATGGTATGTTGATGTTACTATCCCTGTGTGCCAGACATTGTCCTAAATGTGCCACAAGCAATCCCCTGAAACCTACCAATTACCTGTTAAATAATTACAGTACTCTTATTATTTCTCTTGTACAGATAGGAAATTAGATCCTACAAAGGTTAAATAACTTGCTGAAGGTCACACTCAGTCCTGCCTGTAGAGTCTTGCTCATGACCTTTTTGGGACTAAGAGGAACATGTCACAGGTGGAAAAGATAAATGTCCTTGATAACCCTTTCTCTTCACTTTCTGGCTAAACCAAGATGTTATCAGATTGTGAGATACCTCTGAGTGTCCAAAGTAGTGCTGACCAAATGGAGCAAAGGCCACCCTGCTGAGTATGAGTGTTCAAGAGTCTTGGCCATGACTGTGGCTTGGCTGTCTGACTGATGAAAAATTGCAGTTGGGGGTAAGGATTCATTTCTCAGAGCTTCAGAATTAGCATCACTAATGTTACTGACCTTTAAAATCAAAGGACTCTCCTTTGGACCAAAGTCACTACTGGCCCTTCAGGAAAAATCCATTTTTCAATACAAAAAGCTTTCTTCAGGTAGCAATGAAATCACAATATAAAGAAACCAAAGCTCACTGGTGGAGTGGCTCAAATGGTAGAGTACCTGCCTAGCAAGCATGAGGCCCTGAGTTCAAGCCCCAGTACTGCCAAAAAAAAGAAACCAAAGCCCAACTAAATGGAAATTAAAACATTAACTAAACAAATGGGACTTCTGATCATAATATAAAGCAAGTTCCAAAAATTCTACTCTAAGACGGGCTTATCCTAAATGACCTTCAAGGACCCTTCCAGTTATAAAAGTCTATTACTTCTGCATTTTTAGACTTCATGCTAATTCAGAATCACAAAGTTCATCACTATCTAAAGCTTCTGGTTTGGGAATTTATTTTTTAAATATATTTTTCAAGTACTATTTTTTTTTTTTTTTTTTTTTGAGACTGGGTCTTACTATGTAGCCCAGGCTGACCTCAAATCTCAAACTCAGACTCCTCTTGCCTGAGCCTCCCAAGTACTGGGATTATGGATGTGCATAATTGCACCTGGCTAAACATTTTTTGAATTCCCTTATAACTTTATTGTCATATAGAACCATTTCTTTGCAGAGGTATGTGTAAATTAGGGCCCTTGAGATTATTTGCACAAAGGAATTTACAAGAAAATTACATATCCACTGGCATTAAACCATGTCTGGGCAGTGGAGACATGAATTCACGAGGCAATTAGTCCAGCAGCCTTATAGAAATGCCATTTGATTTTCAGAGGGACAAGGGGGCATTTCAGCCACGCCTTAAAGGGAATGGTAAGATTCTGGTAGGTCAAAATGAAAGCAGAAGCTTTCCACTTGCAAAAAATAATGAGATGAGCTAGCGCCAGTGGCTCATGCCTGTAATCCTAGCTACTTAGGAGGCTGAGATCAGGAGGATCAAGGTTCAAGACTGGCCTTAAAATTCTCAAGACCCCATCTTCAAAATAGCCAGAGCAAAATGGACTGATGGTGTGGCTCAAGCAGTAGAGCACCTGCTTTGTGAGTACAAAACCCTGAGTTCAAACCCCAGTGCCATCACTTTTCTACAGAAAAAGTATGAAAGCCTAAGTAACAACAAAGGGTCCACATTGGCTAGAACAGGAGATCATCTGTAGAAGAGCAGTAGAGAGAAATCTGATAAACCGTTCACATGGCATGGCAGACTAAAGTAGTGATATGTGATTATCTGTAGAGAACTGTAGGCCTAGGGAGATACAAGTTTAAAATCATCTGTTTACTTGCTGTTTCAGCCATCCACTTCCTCATGTTCCCAAAGGCCAATTTGAGTCTAAGAGTTGAGCAATTAGATAAATAATTTTTAGAATTATATCTAATTCCTAACAAGCAGCAGTATTTGAAACAATGCAAAAATTTATATGAATTTTTAAGATGAGTCACTGAAGAAATTTCATCTTGCTGGAGGACGGCCTAGGTGTGCCCTTTGTGTGATGTGCTCATTCTTCTCTGCTCTGGAAGAGTCTGAGAAACCACTGTTCTTTGGGATGTCGTGAGGACTAAATGAGATAAGCTATGTAAACATTTGACCAAGCCTGGCCCAAGATAGTTTTAAGTAATTGGTTTTTTTTCCCTTCCTTCTCAATAAACATTCATCCTCTCCCTTTGCAGAAAGGCTTAAAGTGTGGTTTTGGAACCAAAACCATCTGCACTTCTTGGGAAATTGTTAGCTATGCGATTCTTGAATGTACCCTGAACCCAATGAGTGGGAAACTGACCATGGAACCCAGCATTCTTTTTCTTAAGACAAGGTCTCTCTACATAGCCCAGAGTGGCCTCAACGTCTCGATCCTCCTGCCTCAGCCTCCTGAGTACAGGGATGACAGGTGTGCTCCACCATGCCCACCTAGTAATCTCCCATACTTGTTAACCCTAGAGTTTGAGGATGAGTGGTTCAGGGTATTTCATCATGTGCCTATTTTATAATACTTGATGTCTCAATAAATAAGACCTTAAACTTTTTGAAATACCAGTATATGCCATGATCTTTGGAAAAACAAAATTCTGATTCATTTTTTTGTTTTTGTTGGTTTTTTTTGGGGGGGGGTGTTGAGACAGTATCTCTTAATGTAGCCCAGGCTGTCCTCAAACTCACAATCCTCCTGCCTTAGCCTCCTGAGTGTTAGGATTATAGGTTTGCAGTAACACACTAAGCTTCCCTCTAATTCTTTATGTCTTAGTGTTCCCCATTGCCTGACATCTCTTGTTATTCTTCAAGTCTTATTATTTGAATCATATTGTTACAATCATGATTGTCATTGTTGTAACTGTCATTACATGCACTATCTGTTTCATACTTCTGATGACAGGGTCAGATACAGGAGAACTTCACTGTAAGGTGGCTGGACTCAAAGCTCCATCTTTACTCTTCTGCATTGCATCAGCCACCTTGAGCAGTATAGTATTCTCCTAATTGATCTCCTTACACTTATTAATATAGTTAATAAATTATGACTTGCAGCTTTAACAAACATTAGTTGTCCCAGTTGCAGCTGCCAGGGAGAGCTGTTCTACTGTCATAGCAAAGACTCCTTTTTCTCAACATAGAGTTTAAGGTAAGGGTGTGGATATGTGTGTTCCTTTTCCCAGCAGTTGCCGACATTAAGGACTGGCCCACAGGGAGTTCTCTTGGTGAAACAATAACAGCTTCCTAGAGAGCGTCAAAGCTTATCTATAATTTGTGTAGACCAAAAGGTGTCATATATATTTCTCCCTGTTTTTAAAACAGGAAGGACGTGTAGAGAGTAAGACCCTAGGAGAAAAAAAGGATCAGCAATTTCTGGGTAAGAATTTCCTTTTGAGCTGGCTCACACCTGTAATCCTAGCTATTCAAGAAGCAGAGATCAGGAGGATCAAGGTTCGAAGCCAGCCCACGCAAATAGTTCACAAGACCCTATCTTGAAAACACCCTTCACAAAAAAGGGCTGGTGGAGTGGCTCAAGGTATAAGCCCAGAGTTTAAACCCCAGTACCGCAAAAAAAAAAAAAAAAATTCCTTTTGGCTTCAAGTGTAGCATTTTTATATTTAAGTTCCTTCCTACTCAAGCAGTAGCTCTGAAGATCAAGAAGATGCAAGAAGCTCTGGACATCCTGAATGAAGGATTCTATATAAGAACTAAAAAGTACAGAGCTAAGCACAATGGTGCACATCTATAATACCAGCACCAGGGAGGTTGAAGCAGGAGGATCCAGAGTTCAACGCCAGCCTGGACTACATTGCAAGACCCTGTCTCAAAAACAAAAAAAGAACTATATATACCATACCATAATTTGTCAGACAGTGGGCAGAAAATTAGGCCAAAAATTATGAGGCCCAGGTTTTATTTTTGGCTCACATAAAGTCTTCAAGTAAACTATTTAAATGTTTCACTCTAACTGAAGGCTAAGTTTAAATTAAGAATAAAAGTTTTTGTCAATTAAAGATGTTTTTCAGTACCAAGTATTCATGTTGCTATGGCATTTTCATAAGAAAACCATACATGGTCATATCAGCTACATAAAATTTAGATATGGTGAGATGGTAATTTGGTAAGCAATAAAAAATTCAATGTAAAAAATAGAGGGTTTGTGTGCATGAATTCTATGCAAATTGTAGGATACCAAGTTCAGGGTTAAAGTTTCGATCTCTGAACTTGTGGCTGTAATGAGAAGTGGTATCCATGTAGAAGTCGCAAATGCCTTACAGCTCTGGAGGTGTCCAGTTTCTGCTGTGGTAGCAATTCTAAACTCAGATCGACTTGGACACCACTCTGGATTACTGTCCATAAATAAAAAACTACTGTTTACAAGCCAGGAAGCAGAAGCCAGCTGGAATTGTGCCCTTTCCAGCTCCTATGGCATATACCTCACACAAAAAGAGGACAAGATTGATGAAAGGTGGAGTAGACATGCTATGAGCCTCACTAAAAAGCCATAAGAGTTGCTAGAAGTCCTCATTCTTTACCTAAAGGATGGTCTGACTCCACTTTTTAATTCTTTATTGATTATTGGCTTTCTGAAAGAATAGGATATAAAGGCAAACATGGGAACTCCTAGATAGCATTTTTTATGTGTGTTAGAGATAGAACCCAGGGCCTCTGTGCTATGGAAGCACTCTGCCCATCTGCATTTATTTATTTATTCATTTATTCATTTATTTAATTTGTTGTATTAGGGTTTGAACTCAGGACCTCATGCTGGTAGGCAGGTGCTCTACCACTTGAGCCACTCTGCCAGCCAGACCTGCATTTATTTTTAAGACATACAACCAACCAACTCCTCAAGTATGGCCAGTGTTACTTTAGGCTCAGTCATACCACAGAAGTACCATAGGCCACTCCTTCTCAACCTTTCTACTCACTACACTAAGAGCTTAACAGACTATCAAAAGCCCCAGGTCATCATGTCATCAGAATGAGGGTTTCTTAAGTCTTGCCCTCTGGATTTTCTGTTGCTGTATTTGCTTTTTTGGTGCTAGGGCTTGCTAAGCACTTGCACATGCTGAACCACTGAGCTACAGCCCTGGTCCCCGCCCTTTATATCAACATTTTAGTAGAGTCTAAAATATATAATTTTTTTAATTTTCAAAATTTCTCCCCAAATCAAGTAGTAGTGAGATGCTGATGTAGAAAGGAGTAAATCATTTACTTTATAACTGGCTGAGGTCAGTTATAAATTGGACTTGGTAAATTAAAAATTCTTGTGTAAGATGGGTGCTGGTGGCTCATGCCTATAATCCTAGCTACATTAGAGGCTGAGATCAGGAGGATCATGGTTCAAGACCAGGCAAATAGTTCCAGAGACCCCATCTCCAAAATAACCAGAGCAAAATAGACTGGAGATGTGGCTCAAGTCACAGAAGATAACCCACAGAATGGGAAAAAATATTTGTAAATCACATATTTTATAAGGGTCTAGTATACAGATATATAAATAACGCTTAGAACTCAACAATAAAGACACCCAATTTAAGAATAGACAAAGGTTATGAAGAGACATTTTTTCTAAAGAAAACATACAAATGGCCCATAAAAAAATGTTCGATATTATTAGTCATTAGGGAAATGCAAGTCAAAATCACACTGGCAGAGCCAGGCATGCTGTCACACACCTGTAATCCCAGCACTCAGGCAGCTGAGGCAGGAGGATCTCGAGTTTGAGGCCAACCTGGGCTATATGGTGAGACCTATCTAACAAATAATCACTGATACAGCACTTCACACCCACCGAGGATGGCTATAGTAAAAAACCCAACAGGAAAAAAAAAAAAAAAACAGTGTTAACTAGGATGTGAATAAATTGGAAACATCATGCACTGCTAGTGGGAATGTGACATGCTGCAGACCTGTAGAAAATAGTTCAGCAATGACCTAGCAGTTCCAGTCCTAGGGATATACCCAAGGTCACTGAAAGTATATGTTCACACAAAACCGTAATAATGTTATAATAGCTTAAAGTGGAAGCAACCTAATGCACTCACTCAAAGGGTGAGTGAGTGAGTAAATAAATGTTTTATCCATATGGTGAAAGATTATTTAGCCATAAAAAGGAATGGAGTGGTGAAGCACGCTACAACACAGGTAAACCTTGTGTGCTAAGTGAAAGAGGGTATAAATGGCCACATAGTACATGATTCCATCTGTAGAATATACCCAGAATAAGCAAATCCATAAAGACAGAAAATAGATTAGTGGTAGCCAGGGGATAAGAGGAAGGGTGAATTGGAAAGTGCTACAAGATATGGGGTTTCTTGTTGAGATCATGAAGACAGTTGTGAATATACTAAAATCCACTGAATTAGACATCCTTTTTTGGCAGTACTGGGGCTTGAACTCAAGATTTCACAGTTCGTAGGCAGGCACTCTGTCACTTGAGCCCTGCCTTTAGCCCTTGAACTGGACACTTTTTAAAAAGGACTTTAATCACAGGGGAAAAAATGCATTGGGTCCACATAGGAATAGAATGAACAGAAGATTGGAAAGGGGCTCATGTGCAAGTTAAAAAGTTGGTTTTCATCCTGTGGATAGTAGGAGGACACTGAGCATTTTGAGCAGGGGGTGGTAAATTCAAAGCAGTGAGAGGAAGTTGAATTTATTAAACAGGAAAGAGATACTGGCAGCAAAAGGAAAAGAAGATTGTATAAAGCCATAGATTTAACACCCAGGTTCAGGTTTTCATGAATGTATGTGTGTATGTACGTGAGCACATGGAATCCGTGGCCATCTGGGGAAGGCTGAGGCACTAATGGAACACTGAAAATTAGAGAGATAAGACAGCTGAGTAGTTAAAAGACTAGACTGGAGCCAGGATCTGGTTAAAATCCCACCTGTGCCGCCTACCAGCTCTGTGACCTTAGGTAAGTCACTAAATCTCTCCGTGCTTTGGCTTTCTCACCTATAAAATGAGGGTATCCCATTTTGGGGGTTGTTGTGAGTTAATACACAGTGCTTACAGTATATAGCTCAAAAAAATATCCCTATAAATGTTAGCTTTCTAGTCTGAGACTCCAGAGTGGGCATGAGAACCAGGCAGCTGCTCCTGCTATGTTCTCTGCTTCTGATAATATACAAAGTGCCAGTCATAAAACATTAAAGAAAAAAATAGCCCTCAAAAGAAATAATAATAATGAAGTGGAAGTGAAAGAAATCATTCTTAGCCAGAAGGGATTTTGTGTACATTAATGAGTATAATGTTGAACTTGATAATGTTTTTGTCGTTTTGTTTTGTGGCACTGCGGATGGAACCCAGGGCCTCTCACATGCTAGGCAAGTGTTCCACCATGAAGCTCCACCCTGACCACTGGTTCTATTTTTGGGTTTGAACCATTCCCGTATACTTTTTGTACATAATCTGCCAACTCATGAACTCCCTTCAAGAATTGGGAATCTGCACTTTTTGGGTTTTGTTGTTGTTGTTTGCAGAACTGGGGTTTGAATTCAAGGCCCACACCTTGATCCATTCCACCAGTCCATTTTTGTGATGGGTTTTTTCGGGATAAGGTCTCATGAACTATTTTGCCCAGGCTGGCTTCAAACGGCAATCCTCCTGATCTCTGCCTCCTGAGTAGCTAGGATTACAGGAGTGAGCCACTAGGGCAAGCTGAATCTGAACTTTTTCAAATCTGCAGAAATCCCCACCCAAGGTAATTCTTTCGTGTGCTACAGGTTGAGAACCAGCACCATGTATAGAAACAGGAACAGTGACTTTTGAAAGAGCCAGTTATATGTAACTTATTATATGAAATGTGAGAAACTGAAAACCAATGAATAGTAGAATGTATTCATTTCAATGTGAAATGAAACAAGATATTTGTACCTAATCAAATAAAAAATTAGTCAATTAAACATCTTATCCCCAAAGCACTCTAGTTCCTAAATGCTACAGGGAGAAAGGGAAGAGCATTTTGTATTAGTTGCCTCTAAAATCTTGTTTAGATTTTTTTTTCTTTCAGGGGTGGGTTGCTGGGGATTGAACCCAGAGCCTGGTATATGCTAGGTAAATGCTCTGCCACTGAAAATAAAATTATTTTTATTTTGGCTAGTTTTAAGTTTGTTTTGTTTTTCTCAAGGGGAGGGACAGTACTGGTGGTTGAACTCAGGGCCTTGCTCTTACTAAGCAGGTGCTGTGCCACTTGAGCCATGCCCCAGCTGTGTGTGTGGTATGTGTGTGTGTGTATGTATGTATGTGTGTGTGTGCTGGTTATTTCTGAGATAGGGTCTTGCTTTATGCCCAGGCCAACATGGACCGCTGTCCTGCTATTTGTGTTTCCCGCATAGCTGGGAGGACAGGCGCAAGCCACTGAGTCCAGCCAGTGATTGAGATGGAGTCTTGCGAACTTTTTGCCTGGGGCTAGCCTCGAACCAGTCCTCCGAATCTGTAGCTAGAATTACAGGCTTGAGCCACCATGCTCAACCAGTTTGAAGTTCTTAGAGTACATAGGGCTTAACAAAATCGAATTTATGACTTTTGTGCTTAGCCTATTTTTACTTATTTCTTTATTTTCTGAAGGGAAAAATTCTACAAATGTATGTGGATATATAAGAGAATGCATTACATAAGTAGTAGAAAAATATTTTTATAGAATTCAAACTCCTGGCCTCAGACTTAAGTGGTAATTGTCCTGCCTCCCAAGTACTGGGATTACCACCTTGCACCATCAGACACAGATCCCAATTACATGCATTTAGATTCCTAAAGAGTATCTTAGTTGTATAAGACAGGGCTTATTGGGTTCTTGTTTTTTTATTTTGTTTTTGTTGTTTTTGCGGTACTGGGGCTTGAACTCAGGAACTTCACCTTGAGACATTTCACCTGCCCTATTTTTGTGAAGGGTTTTTCAAGGTAGGGTCTCATGAACTATTTGCCCTGGCTGGCTTTGGACCACAATCCTCCTGATCTCTGCCTCCTGAGTAGCTAGGATTATAGGCATGGCGCCTGGCTAGGGCTTATTGTTTTATTTATTGAAATGCCTGCTGAATAAATAAGTCTCTCTTTCCTGCTGTGTTTACAAAGATTAGATTTGGCCACTATAAAATCAAGGCAGAAGGCTGGACAGAGAGCAGCTCATTAGTCACTTGGCAGTGTGACCCAGCAGCCCTTGGGCAACCCTAGTCTAGATCCAGTTAGACCAGGAGTGAACAACCTTTTCTCCACTGGAGACCAGGGCCGTGAATAAAGGGGTGGGAGTGTATACCACACACTAGTCAGACTTCTTTACAATCCATTAGGCATAAGAAATGTGGATAAAACACTTCTGAGATTATATAGGGGAAAGAAAAGGAGGGAACAATAAGAGAAAGGACACAAGAGGAAGATCAGGAGCGAGTGGGAGAGCAGAGTAGAGCAGCAGGCACAACGGCCTGCTGCTCTACTCTGAGCCTCTTGTGGGCTCATTTCCTACCCAGGCTCAAGGATTTATTTCTACAGGCCTTGTACAATTGCCCCTGCTGTCTGAAATCATAGCTGTAGCATATAAAATGCAGGTTGCCTCCACTCCTGCCTACTGAAGCCCTTCCTTTCCATGCCCGCCTTAATTCTGGCTATTCTGCTCCTTCCTCATGCCGTCTGTTTGAACACAGGATTTCAGCCACTATATGTAAAAATGTTAATGACAAAGGAAGAGGGCTCTATGCTTTGAGATTTCTCCTTACTAAGGCCAGTGACCTCGGGGTGACAGTGTATCCCAAAGTGCAGACAATCATCTCACTGCCTCTGCTCTTCAGATTTGTTTCCCAGATAGGATCTTTGCTGTCCGCATCCCATCTGGCTGCCCTGGGAGCCACTGTCCTGGCCCAGCCTTCTCACGAGGCCCCTCCTCAGGACTGACAGCCACTGACAGCCAGGACCCTTCCACCACTAACCCTGTAGCCAACCCCCACCTACCCACACACCAAGTCCTACTAGAACTAATTTGGGGAGTATGCCTGTTATTTGAAGACCTCAGTGAAACCTGTACCCATGGGATTCTGGAAATAGCAGTCGAATGTTCGGGCACATACCTGGTTTTATTGTGGTTGATTATTTTTTTAATAATCTAGGATTTGTGGGACCTGAAGCTTATACAACCTTAGAGACCTTCTTTAAGAAAAACAGGGGCTGGGATGTGGCTCAGTGGTAGACCTCAGCAATTGGGAGACCCTGGGTTCCGTTCCTAGCACCAGACGAAAAAAGTACAAAAATATCTGGCCATGTGAACAGGGAACCCCCATCCCCCAAAGCCTTTAAAGGGAGTGGAACTGTAGCTTTACTAGCAAATGCACTCCTCCTGTGATGACTGGCAGCAACCTACAGATCATTATTTTTGAAACTTTCTATAGATTTCATTTAGCTAAATCAGTTTAAGGTGGGCACATGCCCAAATTTTCCACCCCTAGGAGACACATTTTTGAGTCTGGGGTGTTTGTTTGTTTGTTTGTTTTTTGTGATACTGGTGTTTGAACTCAGGGCTTCACGCTTGCTAGGTAGGCACTCTACTGCTTGAGCCACACTTCCAGCTCTGAGTCAGATTTTATATCTTAAAACCATTTAAAAGACTACTCAATTTTTAAGAAGTTAGGTATAGGATATACTTATTTAAAATATTTGAACATATATCAGTAAATATTTTTAAGTGGTCTAAAGAAGTCCCCCTTACACAGGGCTTACATTCCAAGACCCCCAGTGGATACTCGAAACCACAAATAGTATCAAATCCTGTAAATGCTATGTATTTTTTCTATACATATATACCTGTGATGAAATTTAATTGATAAGTTAGGCACAGCAAGAGAGCATCAATAATAATAAAGTAAAGCAATTCTAACAATGTACTGTACTAAAATTTTATGAATATGGTTCTCACTCACTCTTGCTCCCTCACTTGCTCTAAATATCTTATGATACTAAATATCTTATGGTACTTCACTTAAAGGAGACACTGTACAGCTTCTCTTTGGCATGTCTTAGGCTTCTCTTTATTATATCTAATTGCCAGCTTCACTATTCTTGCACTTTTGAGGCCATGATTAAGTAAAATAAAGATTACTGGAACATAAGCACAGCAATACTGATACTGCCACAGTCCCATCAGATAACCAAGTGATTATCTAAGTGACTAATGGGTGGGTACCACATACAGCATGGATACCCTAGATAAAGGGATGATTTATGTCTTGAGCTGGACATTCTGTGAAAGTGCAAGGCCTCATACTACTCAGGATGGTCAGCAATTTAAAACATGATTTTTTTTGTGTGGCACTTTACTTCGGGTAACTGAAACTGTAGAAAGCAAAACCTCAGATAAAGGCAACTACTGTACAAGTGTGATGTTTTTGCGCATATTTTCTATTTTAATCTATTCAACAGCCCTGCAAAATGACTGGTATTTTCCATATTTCACAGGTGAAGAAATTGAGATACAAAGAATGTAAGTAATTTATCCAAGCTACAAAGCTGAATTTCTAAACTATTTAACTCTGATCCCAGAGCCCAGATAATCTGGCTAGAAGTTACTACATACGCTTTTCTAACTTACAAAGAATTAAAATATGATTAAATGCCCTGAGTACAGGCAACTGGAGTGTCTATTATCTTTGCTAGTAAAGGCCAATAGCTATCTCAAAGTACCTGAGAGTCAGTCTAAATATCTGTTGTCCCTGATCTACTAAATGAAGAAATGTTAGGAGCCTCTTTGAGCTTTAACATTATTTCAGTCTATAAATAATTGCTTGGGAAAAAACTGATGTAAAGTAACAAAATAACCATATGACCCTTCAAACAAACAGGTAGTAGAAAAATACTATAATCCAGATGTTCAAACATAAGGATAATGCTGAGACATCCATTTTGCCATCTGACCAAACTGGAGATACCCTGAGGGTGGTCACTGGTGGATGACTAACTTTTTCCTGAGTTAATTTAGCTAGTGATCTCTAAGTGCCTAATTCCTGTGTGTCATATAACTTTGCAGTTGTCAGAATGCTTGAGCTAATTCAGTTGGAGGTAACTTTCAGAAATGAACTTCCGTATTCTTACCACATACTACAGGGAGATGGAGCTGAGTCCCCATAATTAGACTAGCAAAGTGCAGAAGAACAGCTGAGTTTAGCATTAAATGAAATGTTTCGTTCCCAGGCTGGCCTTGAACTACTGGTTCAAGCTATCCTCCTACCTCAGCCTCCCAAGTAGCTCAAACTACACAGGAGCTGGGACTACAAGCACAGAGCACTGTGCCCAAGTTTAACTTAGGTTTTTAAATGTCTTTAGATAGGAAGATAAGCAAGCATAAAAATGGGTGTACATATGACTATGAACATGTGCTGGAGTGTAGCTTGTTATCTAGAAACCAGAGAACAATAGCACAGCTATACCTTTAAAACAACATGCAGCTAGTTATTAGTGATTCCACGCCCAGGTCTCCGCAAAGTGTTAAGGCATGTGGCAAGAATTTTAGAATGAAATCAGGTGATGTGGATTCTAATTTGAGCCCCATTCTATTAAATTTCAGCATGCCACTTATCCCCTTTGGGCCTAGTTTCTTATATAATGAAGGGCTTGGGAGGGGATTTCTAAGGTTTCTTCTAAGAATCTGTAGATTCATGAATAACCATTCAGAATGAGTCATCAGGAGACATGCAGGATTGTTGGAGTGCAGAAGGTGGGTTGGCACCCTGCCCTTACTATCAGCGAGGCTTAATCTGGTGAGTGGAAGGAACCAGCTTAGGAACAAGTTCCAAAGGTGAGCTACACCTCTCCTAAAGTCCGTGATGGTCTGGTGCTCCTATAGCTGACGGAACAATCAGCGATGAAGTCCCAAGCACTGAAGGCTTAATCAGTCACCAGTCACTTAAATGGCAGTGTCAGGCAGTGTCCTTCCTGGTTCTCTTTGTCTCCCTCTCTGTCAGTTTTCTAACAAGGAATTTCCATTTTGATGAAAGAAAAGAAAAAAAAATTGAGTGGCAGATATTCAAAGTAGAAATGATAGGTTAAAATTATTATGAAAATCTTTGATAAAAACAAGCTACAAATATTTGAAAGCAGTCTGTCTGCCCACCCCACCTCATCCCCTCATCATCTTCACTGCCCTATATGGAACGCAGGGCCTCACACATGTCAGGCAACACTGTACCTCAGCCCATCAGTCTGTTTTCCATCTGATTCTTGGGGGAAAATCTATTCTGAAATTTAACTCAAAGAGCAGGCAGCTGTTTGATAGACCTTGAATGTGGCTGGACAACATTGTCCAAAGCACATTACCTATGGTAACATTCTATAATCCTGACAAATTTGAATTTTTTTAAGGAGCCAACAAAGATTTATTAGTAAAACAGAAATAAGAGGGGAAAGAGAAAGCTCCCCCTGACATGGAGAGGGTGGGAACTGAGGGCTCAAATGACAAGTTTGGTTTTTGAGATTAGTTCAGTTACTTCACATTAAGGAACGCACTGGCCAGCTAAACCATATCTTCTCAATACTACAGGGAGATGAACTTTCAGGTGCTGACCTGGGTTGTGGGTATGGGTACCAGATTGCTGAAAGCAAGAAAGAAACCAGTAGAAAAGTAAAGGCAGTAAGGCCATGATTGTAGAAGAACAGCTATGAAAGAGACTAAATTGAACAGTAGCAAGTTGCTGTGTGCCTGCCTAGCACATGTGAGGCCCTGAGTTCAAAGCTCAGCACCACCAAAAACAAACAAACAAAAACAAGTTGAACAGTAGCTAGAAGCAGCAGCCTTTGCTCTCCAAAGGGGCAAGTGGAGAGAGCTAGAGGGAAAAACAGCCTGTACAGGTTGAAGGCAGAAGAACTAACGTGCTCAAGTGGTTCAGGTGTTGACTTAGAGCTGAGCCTCAGGGGTTAGAATCCATCATTTAATAGCTAATTGACACAGGCAGATTAGAGAACTGCTTTGATGTGTTTCCTTATTCAGAAAGTATTATCTATTTATTTAATATATTTATAAGTGAGATAATGTGTGTGAAATGCTTAATTCAATGCATGACACATAGTAAATACTCAATAAATTATAGTTGCTACCAGGTAGCTGAGGCTGCCCTCAAACTTATTATTTGCATCAGCCTCCCAAGTGCTGGGATTATAGTCCTGCACCACCACACCTGACCATTTGCTGCTATTGATAATAACTGTTATTGTTATGATCGAGAAGAAATGAATAAGGAAGTAACAAGAAAGATGATAAAGGAAGTTTTCAAAATAAAACTGTAAAGTGGAATTCAAGAATTGGGACTGAAGGGAAGGAGTAAATGTTTAAAGAAAGGAAAGAACATCTTCCTCTGAATCTGGAGAAAAGGTTAAATGTATAGATTTCAAGCAGAACTTCTTAAGTTTTCCCACCTGCAATTCCCTGAACGCCATGGTGTACTGAATGTGTACTCTCCTGAGTTCAAACCCTAGTACCAACAAAACAACAAAACAAAACAAAAAAGTAGCTGAAAGTGTACTGTCATGGTTCAGGGGCATATGGCATAAAGCTGCTTTTTTTTTCTTTTCGATACTGGGTTTTGAACTCAGGGTCTACACCTTGAGCCACTCCACCAGTCCTCTTTTGTGTGCGAGTGTGGCCAGGGGTTCTAGATTTTTGCAAACTATTTGCCCAGACTGGCTTCAAACCACGATTCTCCTGATTGCTGCCTCCTGAGTAGCTAGGATTACAGATGTGAGCCACTGGCGCCCAGCATAAAGCTGCTATTAAGGACAGAGATTTTGTTGAGGGCTTAAATAATGTATTTGTTTTAACAAAGTTAAGAAATCCCAAGTCTGTTATTTCCTATGCAGTACTAACTTCTAACGAAAGATGGAGGTTTCCTAGTTGAGGAATTGGCCCACTTTTGTTTTCAATATCCTTCCCAAAGAGACAGATAGTGTCAGAGTGATTGATTCCTTGAGAGTAGGCTGTGTCTTCCTTCAGCCCCCAGTCCCATTCCACTTCTACAGTGCCACTCTTCCCAAGCCATGGCCCATGTTGCCCATTGCCCTGGGAAGATTAGGGCCCTTCCCATGAATGTCCTCATCTGCCTTCTGTGTTGTTTGTAGCACTCTCCTTGCCTTTGGCGCCTGTCTCGGGAAGAGCCAGATTTTCTGCTCCATTTCTTTTCTTTCTTCATGAAACATACATGGACAGACTTCTGTCTTAGAAAGGCTTCAGTTTGCTCAGTAGGCACCCATTCTGGCTAACGGTCATTTACAGCCAAACTTCATAGAGAGTTTTACCCCTTTCTCAGCTGGGTGCCATCTTCTGGTCCCCATATCCACCCTGCTACTTAACTACCAGGTTAGTTACTAATGCCTTCATGATGAAATCCAGGGAAGTTTGACTTCTCCTTCTCTTTTGCCTCTGTAACATTTGATGTTTCTAAACTCTTTTCCCACCTGAAATACTGTTTTTCCTTTCTCACATACATACTATCCTAATTTCCCTCCTTGTTTTTGTTTGTTTCCTTAAAGTCTTTTTGCTCTACTTCCTTAAATACAGGTTTTTGCTAGCACTCAGCCCTTGGTCTGGTTCTGTGAGAGCTTTTTTTCCTGGCTTCAGCTATCACCAGCAACACTACCAGAGCCAGCCAATTTTTGTGTCCCTCGAAGTGACACCACCTTCTTCCAAACCACTGAGTCATGAAACAGGGAACATTGAGATAAGTGGCCTCATGTTGGGGTACAGGTGCTCCAGAGGTACACAGATTGCATGGAATGGACAGGCAGGAAGACTACCAAGAATACCAATCCCAGATTTTCAGCTTCAATCTGTGCTTTTTTTCTAAAATTAATATGCTGTGCCTATGTCTGTGCTTCAAGGGTCACCTTTAAAAAGGAAAAGGGCACAGTGGGTTGCCCTAGGATATAAGAGTTTCACAGGACACCACAAAAGTAAAGCAAACATGAGTGGCACCTTATTTTATCAAGATGACAAATTCCTGGGAGCCCTGTGCTTTATGTATCTATCTTAAAAGTCCAGCTCAGGCTGGGCACCAGTGTGGCTCACACCTGCAATCCTAGCTACTTGGGAGGCTGAGATCAGGAAGATTGAGGTTCAGTGCCAGCACAGGCAAATAGTTCACAAAACCACATCTCCAAAATAACCAGAACAAAATGGACTGGAGGTGTGCTCAAGAAGTAGAGTGCCTGCTTTCCAAATGTGAAGCCCTGAGTTCAAACCCCAGTTCCACCAAAAAAAAAAGGATTCAGAAATAAGATGGTGACATGTTCATTGGAATTAAAAAATAAAGTGACCAGCAATTGCAAGGCCCTAAATTTGAGTTACAGTACTGCCCCCACAAAAAGAAGTCATGCTGGGCATGGTGGTTCATATCTGTATCCTAGCTACTCAGGAGGCAGAAATCAGGAAGATTAAGGTTCGAGGCCAGCCTAAGCAAAAGATTAGTAAGATTCCATCTCAGTCAATAAGCCAGGCTTGGTGGTGCTTGCCTCTTATCCTAGCTACAAGGAGGGGCCTTAGATAGGAGGATAGGTGTCCAAGACCAGGTCCCAGGCAAAAACTTGAGGTCTTCCCTGAAAAATAACTAAAGCCAAAAAGTGCTGGGGGCATGGCTCAAGTGGTAGAGTGCCTGCCTAGTAAGCTTGAGGCCCTTAGTACAAACCCCAGAGTGTGTGTGTGTATGTGTGTAAGGCGAGGTGGAGGGAGTCATACATTTTTTGACTTTTGGTCATCAAGCTGATTGATTTGCCATGTGGGTCTGTCAGTGAACAAAATTATCATGATTTAATTTAACTATCTTAATTGGCTTTATTTTTTATTCAAAGAGCAGGGAACACTTCATTCTGTAAAATAGAAGAAGTGTTCCAGTGAGAGGAGCATGAAAAGGTGATTTTAATAGAAAAGGCTTGAAGAAAGCAGAAACAAAAAACATATGCAGATTGGGCATTTCAAAGTTACTTTGAGAAACAGAATAGTAGAAAAGCAATTGACAGATTACTTTAGGTTACATTTCCTTCATGCAAGGATTAAGACAGAGGAAACTGCATAATCATTCCAATTGAAACTGGCCTAGCTGGGAAATTTGGCCTCTCTAAGCCTGATTTCTGGGTAAGTCAGTTTCAGCTGGTTACATAGAACTTAGCATAAGTGACTCCATTTTGATTTTTTTTTTTGAATCCATGAATTTTTTAACATTTTATTACCATATCGTTATACTGGGGGTACATTGTGACATTTACAAAAGTTCTTACATCATAGTTGAATTCACCCTCTTCATCATTCGCCTTTATCTTCCCCTCCCCCCATTGTTTCATTTTGTTTTTCCAAAGCAGGTGCTCTGTCATTTGAGCCATGCCTCCAGTCCATCTGATTATTTTGGAAATGGGATCTCACAAATTATTTGCTCAGGCTGGCCTTGAACCTTGATCCTCCTGATCTTGGCCTCCCAAGTAGCTAGGATTACAGGTGTGAGCTGGCACCCAGCTCCATTTTGATTTTTAAACAGATTGCATGGCAAAATTCACTGTGTATATTTCAATTATGTTTTCAGTATATATTAAAATACACATACACTTCATTTCCTATTACATAAACTTTATAAATTTTAGATGGCAACTTCAAAATGTGAGAGAAGAAACTGGGGTATAGCTCAGTAGGCCCTGAGTTAATTCCCAGCACAAACACACATACACACACACACACTCACTCACTCACTCACACATACACACAAAAAAGAGAGAACGAAGCTGAGCACCAGTGGCTCACACATGCAATCCTACCTATTCAGCAGGCAAAAATCAGGAGGATGGAAGTTTGAAGCCAGCTCAGGCAAATAATTTGAGAGACCCTATCTCAGAAATACCCAACACAAAAAAGGATGGAGGAGTGGCTCACGGAGTAGGCCCTGAGTTCAAACTCCAGTACTGCAAAAAAAAAAAAACAAAAAAGGAGAGAGAGAGAGAGAGAGAGGGAGAGAAGGATATATACTTCCTCAAAAATTTTTTAAAAGCTATAGCAGCAAAAAGGTTTGAAGATCATCCTGTCAATTCTATTGAATTTTTCATATTAATTTCACATTCTACCTGGTTTTCCAAACATTCCTGTCCATTTTTTACACTATTTGTCCCTTCCTATAATTAGCCATATCTGTATGTCTATCTCTCAGAAAAGGGATTTATTTTGACTCACGATCTCAGAGGTTTCAGTCCATGGTCAACTGGCTCCATTGCTTTGGAATTCAGGTAAGCCAGAATATCATGGCAGCAGAAGAGACTGTTCATATATGGGCATCAGCAAGCAAAGATAGAGAAAGGAGGTGAGCAAGGTCCCCAAATACCCTTTAAGGATGTGCCTAGCCATGTCTTTTGAAATGAATATTCCATGCAGTTCCCTATTTCTGTGTGTATGGCATTATCCTCCTCCCTGGGAATGCCCTCTTATCTTCTCTATTCAAATCCTATTCATCCACTGTCCATGACCAATCTCTCTCTTCTCTAAACTCTCCAACACTGGCTGTTCCATATACAACCATTACTTGCATAAAATATCGCATTTGAAACTTTCTCTCTATCTAAAAAGCAAGCACCTTAAAAGTAAAAAGCACCTCTTACCAGTCTACCATATTTCCTTTAATGCCTAATACAATGCTAACCACATATTAGGTGCTTGATATTTTATTGACTGTCTAGAGTACAGAGCATTTGTTCACTCTCATGCTTTTTCATCCACTCAACAAATACTGTTTGAAACCAGGAACCGTGCTAGCCACTGGGGTATGGTAGAGAACACAAAAAAAAAACAATAGTTTCTGCTTTTGAAGACTGATGAATAAGTAAAATACATGGTATCTTAACCCATAAGTGCCTAGGAGAAAAACAGAAAAATAAAGTAGGGAAAGAACACAGGAAGTAAATGGTGGGAAGGTTCTGGGGGCATGGGGACTAGTGGTACACGCAAGTTTAGATAAGGTGGTCAGGAAGACCTCACCATTCAGGTGACATTTTACTAAAGATCTGAAGTACAGGAGAGACTTGAGCTTATTTATGGAAAGAGCATTCCAGGTAGGAACCCATTAATGTGAAGGCTCTAAGACTGGCCTTGCTGAACATTCCGGGAAGGGAGAGCTTTATGGCTGAGGCAGACTGATGAAGGCCAGAGGAAGAAATAAGTTGGGAGAAAAGTGGAACAGGGAAGAGTGAACAGATCCTGTAGGTTCTGGTTGGGCTTTGACTTTTGCTCTGAGTGAGACTGGTAGCCTTCAGAATCTGGTTTCAGGCAGAGGAGTGAACAACAGAATCCTTCTGGATGGTGTGGTAAGGATAGACCGAAAGGAGGCTAGGGGAGAAAGGGGGAGACTCAGGAGGTGACTATAATATGCCAGGGATAATGATACCTTGGGCCAGGGGAAGCAGTAGAGCTGGAGAGAAGTGGTCAGAATCTATATTTATTTTGAAGCAGAACCTACAAAATTAGCGGGTTGATTAGTCTGAAAGTAGAGGGGAAGAAGGTCAAGAATAACTGCAGGGGTTCAGTCCTGTGTTAATAGGGAAGTGACAATATGAAAGGGGGAAGGCTAAGAGAGGGGCAGGTTTTGCAAGGGGGACATGCAGCAGTTCACTTAGGACCTGTTAGGTTGGAGATACACACTGGGTGTGCACCTACTCAAGATGTGAAGCAGTCATCAAGTGTGGAGAGCAAAGAAGAGGTCTGGGTTAGAGATGACAATTTTGGAGGGACATGCTAATTAAAATCATGTGATTGGATGACATCAGTAGCCACATCCCTGTTCAAGCACAGGTGAAGCAATCTCACACTGATGGGGCACTTAGGACATACCATGCTCAGTAGACAAACCCTAAGGTAGATCATCATTTTACTGACTTACTGGGAATTAACCAGCCTGAGGTAACAACTAGTAAGTTGTATTCAAACTGAGGTCTGAACAAAATAAAGATGGAGGAGCCAGGTGTGGTAGAACACTCTTATAATCCCAGCACTCAGAAGCCTAAGGTAGGAGGATCAAGAGTTCCAGGCTAGTCTGGGCTACATAATGAGACCCCATCTCAAAAAAACAGGAGGTTTGGCTCAGCAGGAGAGCACCTGCTTTACATGTGTGAAGCCCTGAGTTCAAACCCTAGTCCCAACAAAAAATAAATAAAACTGCAGATGAAGAGGAAATTTCTTAATCATTTGAATGTCACACTGTTTGGAGATTAGATTCAGAAGGCCTGATACACAGCTGCCCTAGCATTTCTTTTTTCCTTTTTGTCTTTTTTTTTTTTTTTGTGGTACTGGAGATTGAACTCAGGGCCTCACACTTGGTAGGCAGGTGCTCTACCACTTGAGCCACTTGCCATCCCTGTTTTGTGCTGGATATTTTCAAGATAGGGTTGGAGAACTATTGCCTCAAACTGCAATCCTTCTAATCGCTGCCTCCTGAGTAGCCAGGATTACAAGTGTGAGCCACCAGTGCCCAGCTTGCCCCAGCATTTCTCAGAAATGCTGAGTGTGGCCCACCTTGCCACACTCTAACCTTGAGAGTGAATGTGTGTGTGTGTGTGTGTGTGTGTTATAGTTTAGTGAACACTTAACAATATTTTAGGCACTATGCTCACTGCTTTATTTGCATTATCTCTTTTTTAATTCTTAAAACAACTGAGAAGCTTGGGCCTGTGATTCCAGCATTTGGGAGGCTGAGGTAGAAGGGTCAAAAGTTTGAGGCCAGCCTGGGTTATGTCAAAAAACCTTGTCTCAAAAAAAAAAAAAAAAAAAATCTCACTGAGGCAGTTTCCATGGGGAAACTGATGCTCCAGATCAAACAGCTATTATAAGGAAGAATAACTGCTAGCTAATCAATCAAAAAATAAAGTATACAGGCGAGTAGGTTATAAGAGATCTAAAGACATAAGTGGGGGGAAGGAGAAATGGCCCAAACAATGTATGCGCATATGAATAAATGAAGAAAAAAATAAAAAAATAAAGACATAAGAGGAGAAACAGATTGTGAACATATGAAATTTTAATATAAAACAAAAATGTAAGGAATTATATATAGTAGTATATAATAATTTATCAAATGAGAATTTTAGCTGTATGTGCCAGACTGTTAAGTCATAAGGCAATACACCAAGCCATGAGTTCATTGTGGTCTGAGGTAACTTTAGAGATGGATAGAGTTGAACTGAGTTTTGAAGAATGAGTGGCTAGGATTTCACTTGGTAGAAGGTGCTTGGAAAAAATACTCCATGCAAAGGGACTGGCAAGAGTGCAGGAGTAGATACAAAAGACACAAGACATGTTCAGGCAAAAACAGGCAGATCAGTTTTAACTGAAAAAGAGAAATGGAAGCTTTAACTAGAAATGTAGTGTAGAAGATAGACTTTAAATCTGATACTTAGGAATTGGGACTCTGGTGAGTAGGCAGCTGGGAGCCATTGTTGGTTTCTGAGCAGGAGTTGAAGGAGGCCCGCTTTGATGTAAGATTGCTGGGAATATGTGACTGCAGGCAGAGATCAAGTTAAGAGACCATTCAGAGTTTAAGGGTGAGGTACTTGAGGGCCTTAACTGCAAATGTAGCACAGAAAAGAACTCGGTAGTTAAGGTGGCTTGGAAAAGAAGAATCAACAGGATATAATGATCAAAAAAAATACAGGGAACCAAGGAAAGGTGAGAGAGCTTTAAGTGTTTGAATGTGATGTATGACCTGGAGAATGCTGACACCATTAATAAGGTCAAAAGAAGACTGATTTAGGGAGAAAGTCATGCTTTAGTTATACAGCATTTGGAATGGTATGAAATATCACACTAAAAATATCCAGCAAGGAAGCAGGAAATGTGGGACTGAAATTTGAGAAGTTAGGACTAACTTGTCTTTGGCATAAAGATCATATTAAATTACATGAACATAGATGGAGTTTCCAAAGAGGCAGTATAGCAAGGATTGCAGTTCCAAGATCCAATCATGGAGGTCAACCACATTTAGAAGTCAGAAAAAAAATTCTTTAGTGAGTCTGGTGGTACAGCTCAGTGGTAGAGCACTTGCCTAGCATGCATGAGACCCTGGGTTCCATCCCCACCACAATTTAAAAAAAAAAAGCCTTTAGTGAAAGAGGTAGAGAAGGATAAGTATGTGCTATAATCTATACAAATTATAGTCAGCCAACTCCAAGACCAAAAAGTTTGAAAACTATTGTATGCTGCAGTGTTTCAACAACTCTTTGTATAGAGTCTGTTGAAGTAGTCTTCTCCAATGAACTGATGTTAACAGCTGGCTCACATAGCAATTCTGCCTAACCCCATCTTCCTCACACTTGCCAAAACATGCCTTATTTCCTTTTACCAGGGTTATATGAACCACTGACTGATCAAATGGGGCCAGATCATATTCCTACACAGCCCAGAAATAGCTACGCAGGATGAAAGATACATTGAATACATATCAGATTTTAACAGCCCATTTCTGTTTTTCAAATGAAGCCTCACAACTTTAGGGTTTTGTTTTTTTTGGCAGCACTGGAGTTTGAACTCAGGGCCTCATGCTTGCTAGGCAGGCACTGTACCATTTGAGCCACTCCGCCTGAGCCACTCCGCCAGCCTTCAACTTTAGGATTAATAAGTAATTTCCTAACTATCCATTAGCAGTACAGATAGATCCAGTTCCCAAACACAAACATATTTGGAACTACATAAACCTGGGGGATTGGAGAACACAGCTGCATGCCCTCCATGTGCTTGACTACAGCCCTGAAGAGGGCCATGACAAACCTGTCCCAGGAGCCTGCCTTACAGAGCACAGTATCTTCAATGTTCTGGGTTTTGCTTTTGGGGTGCTTCCATTCTAATAGGAGATCCTTAGCTGAGGGTGAACTTTAGGTCATCATCCTTCACCTGCTAGTAAGCTTCTGGAGGCCTTCCTTTAACAATCAAAAAGAAAACAGTTACAGTACTGGCAACAGTTCTTATTTTTTTTTTTATTCATATGTGCATACAATGTTCCGGTCATTTCTCCTCCCCCTCCTCCTGCCCCTCCTCCGACCCCTTCCTCTCCCCCCCACCCCCTTGATACCCAGCAGAGACTTATTTTGGCAACAAGTTCTTAAAAACCTCTAGGGAAGTCTTATAAAATCCCTGTTTAGTAAGATTAAAGGAAAGACAGCAATCCCAATCATCAAGCTGAGATGTTTATTCTCAGCAAGTAAAAACTGCATCCTTGCATTAGGGTTTTAGCACAATGATTCATCTCTACCCTGGCTTGCACAGAGAATCACTTGTGGCACATTTTAAAGTATAGGTCCTTTCCTACTGAATCAGGCTTTGAAAGGTAGCTGAGTGGGTGGAGAGGGGCTTTGGTGGCTTTTATATGATTCTTCAAGTGACTATCTACCATATCCAGCACTAGTTCCTATAAGAAGGCAGTAAAACTCAGCAGCTTGTAGAATACCACCTTCCCTAAAAGCAAGCATGGCCCTTAAGGGATGACCTGGCAGCCAGGCTCTGAAGCCTGCTGAACTGGACAGCATCCAAGAACAAGGTTTAGTGTTTACACACTCACAGTCTGCCTGGGTTGTCACAGCAACTCACCCCAGCACTGTTCCTACCCTTCTTCCTTTTTGTGGCTTCCTTCCAGGCTTTGTCCTTCTGCTATGGTCTTAAATGTTCTTGGTAACCTGGCTTGCTGCATTCTTTTATTTTCCTCCCAATTCCTCCATCTTCTTGCCATGTTTGCTAGTGTGCAGTAATATCTCACCTGTGTAGGACAGAACATCCTGCATTCTCCCTAAGTACACCTGAATCAGGAGATAACAAACAGGGCCTTTGCGTGACCAGAACTGATGTTACTAGACTTATGTACTAAGTGAACAAGAAAGCTCCCAAGGCCCTGGCTCTTATCTTTTGATATCTTTTCTTACTCCTGTAAAACAAATACATGGTTTCTAAGGCCTGCAATAAGTTAGAAATAGGGAAAGGGACTATTCTTAACCAACTCAATGAAAGCCCAAGAAGTGACTATTGATCCCAGAATAGCAAGGAAAGGGACAGAAAAATTTTAAGAAGTGGATATAATCACTCAGAATTCAGGATACTGTAAGCCCCTTAGGATCAGAGCAAAGTTTCCCACACCTCAGAGATCAGAAAGCCATCATGACTCTACTCTGGAACAGCAGTGACCCAGATCACCAGGAAAATGTTAAACATATTCAATTCCAGGAGGCAAAGTAATGTGTTTTGAATTTTTAGGCATTCCACATGGATAAGGGTTTTAGTACTTAAAGAGATAAACTCTTAGCTAGCCAGAACCTGTTGCAGAGTGTTCTAGATAATTAGAATCTGGGCTGGGGGCATGGCTTACATGGTAGAGCACCTGTCTAGCAAGCACAAGGCCAATTTCAAACCCCAGTACTACCAAATAAATAATAAAAGTTAATTATAATCTACCCTATCTATCATATTGTTTTTATTCATTTTTACCCTTATTCCTTTAAAAAAAAAAGATTTCAGACATTGGGTCTTATTTTATGTACTTTCTAGTACCTAGCCTGGTTCTGAGCAATGCTTGCTGCTAACCTGGTGCTCTTTTCCTGCCAAATTTCTGCTCACATGAAATGTCAACTTGATCCTGTTTTTTTGCTCATACATCTGACTGTGAAAGAGTCATAGGTATCTTCCCTGTCCCTTGAGCTAGGAATACCATATTATATGATCTCAGCCAACTGGAAAAGAAAACATCACATGCCACCCCTCCTCCATTATGTGCTACATAAACAGAAGTAGGTATTTTTTAAACCCTGAATGAATGAATGAATGAATGAGCCAGTAATCCTCAGAATTTTTACAGAATTAACTACAGTTGATCCTGGAATGCCATAGGACTGAGCTACATGGGTCCTTATATGCAGATTTTTGAGGAAAAAAAAGAAAAAATTATGTCAGTGTAAAATGACATATGCAGATAATAGTCTATTTTTAGCATTTACTGCCATAAAGTGTACAGAAATCTATTATTAAATTTTAGGGGCTGGCGAGTAACTCAAATGGTAGAGCACCTGTCTAGCACAAGGCCTTGGGCTCAACCCCGAGTGCTGGGGGAAAAAAAAGTTAAAATTTAGGCCAGGTGTGATGGTGTTAACCTGTAATCTCATTGCTTCAGGCAGGAGGATCATGAATTCCAGGCCAGCCTGAGCTATATGGTGATTGCAAAACCCTTGTCAAATAAATAAATAATCTTTTACTCATTCATTTAACAAACAGAGCATTTTCTTTTTGTGTGACATTGTTCTAAGCATTAGAGTTAACCAAACTCAAACTCTTGCCAAACTACTATTTATAATTTATAATTTAAAAGCAAGAATTACAGCAGTTGTAAACCATGACCATGTCAAGGACGCTAATTCTGCAGTGACATGAGAGGTAATGTGTCCTTCCAAAAACACTGCAAGGAGACTGTTCTTCACACATGCGCCAGTGCAGTAGGAATGTGGGCAAACATGTCAGCCACACTTCCTGATAGAACATTGAAGGTGAGTCTGCTATAAAACCACTGACTATGCTCATGTTAGTTTAGGAACACCGAGTGTATTGGCCCTTTTAAATTCAGTAAGAAACCCTTGGCCATGTGTAGTCAGTTCAGGGCCCTTGGACCATATTCTAAAACAGGGTTCGGAAGACATCTTTCCACTACACCTAAAGGGTTCTATAACCTCACTGATGCCCAGATCACAGAATATGAGGAGCATTTGTCTCCAAGCATCCTGTAATGGCTGTGTATGCAATCAGCAATCCCACTATATAGCCCAATATTCATTTGTAGTTATTCTCTTCAGAAACTGATAATACTATGCTAACAGGACAAAGTGTAAAATAAAATAGTGTTTCTAGGGCATAGTTGGACATCCTTGATCCCCTATATCTTCGCCTCCCCCTCCTCCAAGCAAGGTCTTACTGCATAGCCTAGGCTAACCTCAAACTCACAATCCTCCTTCCTCAGTCTCCCAAGTGCTGAGATTATAGGCATGTACCACCACCTCCAGCCCCTGTATTTTTTTTTCAATTCAATGAAAAGTAGTAGCAACAGTTAATAGGCTATAAACTACCCTATTAACTAGCCTAGTCCTAGAATCCAGTACTGTAGTATTGCCTCAATTAAAAAAAAATTACTGTTTTCAGTTCTTAATTTGTATTTACAAAAAAAAAACACTTGATTTTTGGGAATACTCCTGTTGTATTCTCTGTTGAAACCCATGTAATGTATGATTTTTTTTCCTCTGGGCTGAGTCTCATAAACTTCCAAAACAAGATTGGGATGGCACCAGGAATGAGTAACCCTCTTCTTATCTGTTCTTCCCATGTAGGTTACCCCTTGGCTCTGTTTTATCGGCATTATCTTTTCTACAAGGACAGCTACCTCATCCATCTCTTCCATGCTTTTACGGGCCTCTCAATTGCTTACTTTAACTTTGGTAAGTGAACTAGTTAACAGGGACACTGTGATTAGAAGAACCCTGGGAAGGATCAGACTTGAACAAAATTTCCTTGAGAAATTGATGGCCTGAGAAATTCTAATTTTCTGTTTGCAAAGGGAAGGTTAACAATGTATTGAACGATTAAAAATAATATATATTTGTATCAAAACATCACTTGGCAGTACCACCAAAAAAACCCATCACTTGGTACCCCATAAATATGTATAATTTTTACCTTTTTGGGGGGTGGTATATTTATTTTGGGGGGGGGCAGTAATGGAGTTTGCACTCAGGGCCTTGTACTTGCCAGGCAGGTACTCTACTTCTTGAGTCATGCCACCAGTCCTAATTTTTACATTTTTATGTATCAGTTAAAAAATAAATTTAGGGGCTGGTAGAGAGTGGCTCAAGTGGTAGAATACTTGCCTAGCAAGCATAAGGCCCTAAGTTCAAACCCCAGTACAGCCAAAATAAATAAATAAATGAAATATAGGGCTGGGTGCATAGCTCCAGCAGTAGAGCACTTGCCTTGTATGTATGAGGTGCTGGGTTCAATCCCCAGTAGGGCAAAAAAAATTAGGAGCTGTATAGTTCAGTGATAGAGCATTTACCTATAGTGCTCAAAGCCCTGAGTTCTATCCTCAGCTCCATGGAAAAAAAAATATAATATTTATATTTAAATAAATAATTTTAAGTAGATGAATAGCATTTTGAGAGTAGTTACCCTTATCAGACCCCATCAACAGAGAGGCATCAGTTTCTCTGTTCTGCTCTGGCTATAACTGAATGAGAGATCCAGGTGGTCCCCAGGCAGGATCATCCCTCAGTTCAGATATTCAGAAAAACAGTAACAACCTGACAATCCCTGTTTATGCAATTAATTTAAATCCCTTTCTCCAAAACATGAAATTATTCTGAAAAAAAAAAAAATTCAAAGTTTTTTCTTTGTATGTTCTTTTTGTGGTTGGAAGTCTCAGGAAGGGTGGGAGTATAAAAGACTGTACTAAATTCTGCTCTCTCCTCTGCATCCAGGATACCAGTTCTACCACTCCTTGCTATGTGTTGTGCTTCAGTTCCTCATCCTTCGACTGATGGGACGTACTGTCACTGCCGTCCTCACTACCTTTTGCTTCCAGATGGTAAACATCTTTCTCTTGGCACCTCAAATCATAGCTGACAGTAGGTGGGGGCCTGGAGAGGCAGGGAACAATGGTATAGAAAAACCAGTGACCTAGGAGACCTCACTTCTTATTCCTCCTCCCCATTTTGCAGTCTTGACTTTTGGCAGGTCACTCTTCACAGGCCCCCAGCATTTCATCTGCAGATTGTAATGGTAACTCATTACTTCCTGGAGGAAGGGACCAGCTATTCCTTTACATAGGACTGTACCATTGGGGTTCATTAGTTTTCACCAGGATTAGCCCAGCTGACCATGAAGGAAGTCTCTTAAAGGCAAGGCAGAAACCAGTTTAGAATAAACTAAAGAAGCTAAGCATCTAAATTCTCCTGAGTTTAGCCCTCATTTCGCTAAGAAACTATGAGCAAGTCTCTCCCCATTGTAGACTTAATGCTCCATTTGTAACAACTTTTTTTTGAGACTGGGAATTGCTATGTAGCCCAGGCTGTCCTCAAACTTATATTCCTCCTGCCTTGGCCTCTCAAGTGCTGGGATTACAGACATGCATCATCACACCTAGTTTGTAGAAACTTCCAAAAGCTTTCAATGATAGAGCCAGAGGGAAGAAAAAATGAAATAATACGGGGGAATTTCAGAGCAAGGAGAAAATAAAGAACCCTGGCATGGTGGCACACACTTGGGAAACTGAGTCAGGAGAATGGAGAATTTAAAACCCTATCTCAAGAAAAAAACAAAAAAAGGCTGGCAGCATGCCCAAGCAGTAAGTGTTCCCCTGCCTAGCAAGCATGAGGCCTTAAATTCAAACTCCAGCACCATCAAAAAAGAGACAAGGAAGAAAAGAACATAGTAGTGATGGTAGAATAACGACCTCCCCTCTCCTAGGCCTACCTTCTTGCTGGATATTATTACACAGCCACTGGCAACTACGATATCAAGTGGACAATGCCACATTGTGTCCTGACATTGAAGCTGATTGGTGAGTGGTGGGGCACTACCTTTCTCATTTACAGCTGGGCCCTGCTCCCGTTTTACCAAAAACTTACTGGTGCTCTCCCTGGTACACTCCTGGCTGCACTCAGTCCACAGGCCACATTCTCACAGTGTCCTCTCCCTCTGCTCTATCTACGCCTTCTCTCTCTGCTCAGGTTTGGCTGTTGACTACTTTGACGGAGGGAAAGATCAGGTAAGTACCCATTCCTCTGCAGAGAGGTTAAGGATTAACCAGAGGGAAGGCTGTTGTTACCAAAACACTGGACCCAGAAACCAGGGTAGAGCCTTTGCCTCATTTCCCAGCCTGTGTGATATCCCTTTCAGATAGCACTAAGCAAGGATCAACAAATGTAACTTGCCCAGAATCCAGCTCTTGCACAAAGTCCAGAGATCAATGCCAGCAAGGCATTTGGCAAAGCAGCAACTTCCAACTGTTGCTAAGCTTCCCCACACATACTCATTTCCACATGAAGCAACTCTTTTCCATACCCCAGAGAATAGGCAGGTTGAAAAACCCCAGACAGTGGGGCACAAGGGTGGGGAACACTCAGATTGGCTCCGGGGGGGAGATTCAAGGCTATCCTGAACCATGCATTCTCTTCTTGGCATAGAATTCCTTGTCCTCTGAGCAACAGAAATATGCCATACGGGGTATCCCTTCCCTGCTGGAAGTTGCTGGTTTCTCCTACTTCTATGGGGCCTTCTTGGTAGGGCCCCAGTTCTCAATGAACCACTACATGAAGCTGGTGCAGGGACAGCTGACTGACATACAAGGGAAGATGCCAAACAGGTAATTCCCCTCCTGGACAAGACCTCTGCGTAGGTGTCTTACCCTACACATAGTCACTTCTGAGGTGACTTTCCTGGAGGCCAGCCCTAGTGCTTTCTCCAGCCTGGCCATAGTATACAGATCTGTCACACAGCCCTGGACTATCATATGGGTACTCTACCTGCTCACTGCCCAAGTTGGGCCCCCTTCAGCTTAGGTTACTTCTAGCCATTCATGCTGACCCTGTAGTACAAAGCTAAGAATTCATTTTTATGCCAAAGGATTTTGCCCAAACCAGTCATGCCCTCCCTTTAAAGCTTGTTCTCTTATTGGGGGGCGTCGGGGATGGAATCCAGCCATGGTGGTACACATCTGTAATCCCAACACTTGGGAAGGTGTGGCAGGAGGATCATGAATTGAAGGCCAGCCTGGGCTACACAGTGAGACTCTGCCTCAAAAAATTGTTAAATATACATTAAATAGAAAATGTAAGTTACAGAATTTCTCCCCTGAGAACTTGTCCAGCCTGAAGTTTCAGCATCAATTCAGCCAAGATAGGAAGGAGCAGATTCTAAATTGGTGGTTATTATTACCTACATGGAGTTTTCAGTCCCACCATAGATTAGCTCTGGGGAGATCCTGAACTCATTATCATCAAAGAGTTAAAACACTGCAAGACTCAAGACCCCCTTACACTCCTCTCCTCTGCCCTTACCTTCCTGTAACTTGCACAGGTTTGTAGGCACCCTTGCTCACAGCCAATCACACTGATCTCTTTCCCAACTTTGGGCAGCAGAGCTCATCATGCCATTCCAGGTGGTAGCCATGCCCTGAAACACTTCCTTAACTGAAGGTCGTAGAGTGAAGGGCTAAGCTCTGCCCTCTGTGACCCCATTTGTTCCTTTCCAGCACCATACCTGCTCTCAAACGCCTGAGTCTGGGCCTTGTCTACCTGGTGGGCTACACCCTGCTCAGCCCCCACATCACAGAAGACTATCTCCTCACTGAAGACTATGAAGTGAGTGGTTGCAGTGTGACTTCAAGCCATAGAAAAGGGACAGGCAGGGACCCTAGTAGATAGCAAAGTAGGCAATTCCATCTACAAACGTATCCTGGTTTTGCTGTAGATCTGAGTTGATGTCAGTGCCAGTCAAGCCAGGACACATTCATCAGCCTGCACTAGACAACCTTTGCAGGCACACAGCTGTGCCATGTGCACTTTCCCACGTTCTCTTGGAGCAGGTCTTTACTTGCTTTAGTAAGTCCAAGTAACTGACTTGGATAGTCCAGTCTGTTTTCTTCTCTCAACTGACAGACTAGGGGTTCTAAGTTCAGAAACCCAGGGAGAGAGAAATGCTGGCTTCTGCTGTGCCCAGCTAAAAAGCTTACAGTAGCAGTTCCATATCCATTCTGGATAGGTTTCTAAAAATTAACATGGAACATGGATATGTAAGGTCCCTGTGTACTTACTGTACACTCTACTTTGCAAAGGCAGGCAGACAATAGAAGAGTTCCAGAAGAGACAGTTCTGAGACAGAGCTGTCTCAGGGATTCTCCACGGAAAAGAAAGGATGGATGTTAGCAGGGCTCAGCTTGCTCCTCTTAGCCTATTATAAAGGTAGCTAGGGCCAGGCACCACTGGCTTGCACCTGTAATCCTAGTTACTCAGGAGGCAGAGATCAGGTGAACTGCGGTTAAAGCCATCCCGGGCAAATAGTTCATGAGACCCTATCTTGAAAAAGCCCATCACAAAAAAGGGCTGGTGGAGTGGCTCGAGGTGTAGGCCCTGAGTTCACACCCCAGTACCACAAAAAAATAAAGGTAGTTAGGCCAGTCCATCACGGGCACATCCAGCAGCAGGATTTGACAGAAGTCACCATCCACGAATTTGAAAAACACATTAAGGGGAACGGGCCTTGCCCGTGTGCTGTCCCTAACACACATGTGCTCTCTCCCATCTAAGAGCCGCCCTTTCTGGTTCCGCTGCATGTACATGCTGGTCTGGGGCAAGTTTGTGCTGTACAAATACGTCACCTGTTGGCTGGTCACAGTAAGTAGGAAATCAAAGTCATATTCAGATAAGCTGGGAGAGGGAGGAGAGGTGGGTGCTGATAGAGAGGAGAATAACAAGAACCCTGAGCTGTCCCTCCCTCTCAGGAAGGAGTGTGTATTTTGTCGGGGCTGGGCTTCAATGGCTTTGAAGAAAATGGAACAGCAAAGTGGGATGCCTGTGCCAACATGAAGGTGTGGCTCTTTGAAACAACCCCCCGCTTCAATGGCACCATAGCCTCTTTCAACATCAACACCAATGCCTGGGTGGCCCGGTAAGCATTTGAAGGGAGGCCTGGGCCTGAGTTCCTTGAACCCCTGCTTTCCCACATTTGAGGGACAATTTTGTCCATCTTCCTCACCTGGGTAGGATTTCCAGTCACTCCCTCATGTACTTTTGTCTGTACCTGTACCCCAAAGAAAACTCCATAAAAGCACCACCAGCCGAGGCTTCATAATCCCAGCTCTGCCACTGTGCTTATATTACCCCCTCAATATTGTTTATAACGTCTTTGTTTACTTGTGTCTCCCACACTAGTGTGACAGCAGCTTGAGAATGACCTGTTCTTTTACTTCACTCTTGGTGGCAGGCACTCAGTCACTACTGAGACAAATAGGTGGCCCCTGTTCACCCAGCCAAACTTGGGGTCTGTTTTCTGTCTCTAAACCAAGACAGCCTTCTATCTCAAGCTAACCCATTAGCTCTGTGTCCCTTACCCCCAGGGCTACTCCACATCTCTGAGTGCCCAGAACCAAAGAGTTCTGGGAGAATGCAGGGAGCCAGTCTGAGGCTTATCTTTACCTACCTTCTTCCCTAGTTACTTCTTCAAACGTCTCAAGTTCCTTGGGAATAAAGAACTATCCCAGGGTCTCTCGTTGCTGTTCTTGGCCCTCTGGCATGGCCTACACTCAGGATACTTGGTGTGCTTCCAGATGGAATTCCTGATTGTTATTGTGGAAAAGCAGGTAAACCTCTCAAGTATGGTGGGTAAAAGGGGGAGAAGGGGAGAGAACACCCACAACCTCTCTTCTTTCTTCCCCAGGCTACCAACCTAATCCAAGAGAGCCCAACCCTGAGCAGGGTGGCTTCCATCACTGCCCTCCAGCCCTTCTACTACTTGGTGCAACAGACCATCCACTGGCTCTTCATGGGCTACTCAATGACTGCCTTCTGCCTCTTCACATGGGACAAATGGCTTAAGGTAATTGAAGAAAGCCTGCCAGTCACTGAAATCTACAGTAGCAAGGGATACCCCACACATCTCATTGGCCTTTGTCTCTCCACAGGTGTACAAATCCATCTATTTTCTTGGCCACGTCTTCTTCCTGAGCCTACTATTCATATTGCCTTATATTCACAAAGCAATGGTGCCAAGGAAAGAGAAGTTAAAAAAAATGGAATAATTTATTTCCCTGGTAAGTAAATATTCTACAGGTTATAGCCTATAAAGCCATAGAAACTTGGGGAGATTTCAAGGTAGCCTGGTTACTGGAGAACACAGTATGAGGCACTGACTAATATAACTTGCTAGGAGGAAACTGCGAGGGCCACAGACCAGGAACCAGATATGACTCCAGCCAGCCTTCCAACTGGACGCCTTGCCTTCCAGGTGGCCTACATACAGCAGGACTGGTGCAGAAACTACTTGTCTCCCTTTTCACAGCACTCCCTTACCCCACAGCACAGTGAACAGAGAAGCCAGGGAGCTGGAAGCTGCGGCACCCCCAGCTGTGCCTCTGCTGCCAAGTCTTCACCAGGCCAAAGGGGAAGCTCTTGTGGGAGGAGCAGAGGGGACACAACCCCTTTGTGCTCCCCCATGCACGTTGCCTTATCTCTCCCCTCTAGCCAGGAATCTGTTGTGTTCTTCTGCCAATCTATTACGATTGTATATGTGCCGATATCACCACCCCCCCCATGGGGGGGAGGGGAGGGTACAAGGCCCTGCCTGCTCCACTTTTTCTATCTTGGAACTGTACCAGATAAAATCACTTCTGTTTGTTCAGTTTTTCACTGCTAGCATCCCTGACTGCTTTCTTTCATACATGGCTCTTCTCTAGTTTACCATGGCTAAAATTACTAGCCTCCCTTAGAGCACAGGGATCTAGAAAATCAGGAGCCAAAACCTGCCTTCAAAGCCTGGAGCCAACCAGAACCACAAACTGATCTCACATCTGTCTCTGAAGTCTAAAGGAAACAATTTATACAACTAGGTACCACTAAATTTAGGAACCCCAAAAACAACCAGGTCTGAAAAAACATTTATAGGACAAAGAGCAAATGTACAGTATCAGCTTCTCTAGACTGCAGTCTCAGTGCAGGAAGGTCCTCTTTTGGCATTCAGCTCACAACAGACACAATGCAAACAGTCCTTTGTTTCAGAACTGGGTTCTGCTACTGTCAAATGACCCCCCATACTTCTTCAAAGGCTGTGGTAAGTTTGGCACAGGTGAGGGCAGCAGAAAGGGGGTAGTTGCTGATGGACACCATCTTCTCTGTGTACTCCACACTGACCTAAGGAGAGAATGGTCTGGTCAGCCAACAGTCACCCCAGAGTAGGTTCAGACCTTCTCCAAGGCAGGAAAAGTATGGCTGAACTAGTTATTTCAGCAGTGTTAATGATATCAAGTTTCTGAAAAAGATGCCCCCTGGACAAGAATGAAACCACCATTTGTTTCTAATTCTATTCCTACCCTCTATTTCCCATTTTATAAAAACAAGAATTGTTAAAATGCTAACTACTCTTGGAATTCTGTACTAAGTTTCAACTCTATGAAGAATCTAAGGGTTGAGCCCAGACTTTACCTTGCCATGGGCAAAGGCCCCCACCACAAAAACAATAGGGTCACTACTGGGCACCAACTCTCGAACATCACTGACGACTGAGATAGAAAAAGAAGTGCCAATTTTCATACAGCCAACTGGGAAGTGATCTGACACTGGATTCTTAATTACCTGAAGAAAAAAAAAAAGAGAGAGAACAATCAGGTCCTGAAACAGTCTTAGAACCCTACCTCCAACCAGTAGGTTTCATCACCTCACCTTCAAAAGCTTCTGGGGACCATCTGCTGCTCGAACACTGAGTTTGTGTAAAAGCTGAACTAGGAGGGGAAAAAAGAATTCAAAGGAATGTGATGACTATACTTCTTCTGCCCAGTGATCTAACCTGGAAACCCATAGGTAAGATGGATTCCATGTCCTTTACATCTAGACTTAAAATGGTGCAAACAACTGTCTAGCATATGAGATGGGTTCAGACTTTCCTTTCTTTACTCAGCCAGGAACCTACTAAAAGAACAGTAAAGCAGAATTTCCATGCATATTGAAAAATAACAGGGGTCTTTGTCCTCATCAATCATGTTATCCCTGTCCCTCAACTGAAGAATTCAACATTTAATTCATCCCTTTTCTTCTTCTCCCTTCTCCACTACTGCCAAGTTCATTCTGAATTTTGTTAAGTCTTAGGGCTTCTCACCCATGAGGCCACAAAAGCGGTCAAAGGTTCTGGGAATTCGAGTCTGAGGGTTCACTTCAATCAACACATTCTTCTGCGTGTGGATATAAACCTGCAGCAAGCCAGCTCTGTTCAGGGGACTGTCCATCAGCATCAGTAAGCTCTGAGGGAGGTAGAAACCAAGGTACAGAAAAGGCTAAATAAACTGCCTTACCTTCCATACAAAGGCACAAAGAGTTAGGGCTCTGTCCCTGGAGTTACCTGGTGGGCTATATCTGGTCTCACTTCCCCAGGGTCCCGTCCATTCTTCAGCAACACAGACTTATGTTTGTCACAGTTGAGCAGCTCATATGTCTTCCCTACCTGAAGAAGAGACCATGATGAGAGCAACATAAGTTTCTATTATCTAGCTCAGCAGTTCTCAAAGCATGGTTCCTGAACAAGCAGCAGCATCTGGAAACTTGTTCAACAGGAAAATTCTCAAGCCTGCTGTAACTCTAAGTCAGAAACTCTGGGGGTGAAGGTATTACTGGTCCTCAAACATACACACACCAAGTAACTGATCTTATGAGGGGAGAAGGGCACAACCTGTAACAATGGCAAGAGTTAGATCGGTATGTTTGCCACAGGAGCAATACTTGTGTACTGGGTAAAATACACATATTTGCTACTCTCAGTCTGCTTAAGACAATCATGCACAAAGTGAAGAGCTGCAAATGTGAACAGGATAGTAAAAATTCTAATGATGCAGGAGGTTGTTTTATCAAAAGACTGGCATGAGAGCCAGGCATGGTGGTGCAAGCCTGTAATCACAGCATTTGGAAGGCTAAGGCAGGAGGATTCCAAGTTTAAGGCCAGCCTGGGCTGCACAGCAAGACACTGTTTCAAAAAACAAAAACGAAAGGCTGACATGAGTAAAGAACCAAGAAAAAGTAGATGGGTTGGAGATGATGGGTTGGAGATGTGGCTCTGTGGTAAAGCACATTCTTAGTGTGCATGAGGCTATGTATTAACATCTCCAGTAAAAGTCTCAGAACACTCTGTTAAGTACATATTTATGGAGATGTGGCTCAAGAGATGAGTGCCTGCCTAACAAACACAATGTCCTGAGTTCAAACCCCAGTACTTCCACAAAAAGAAAGCTACTTCATATATCACTACAATGTTTTTATATGTCTAGCAACATCTAATAATACATGACTTCAAAAAGTTTGAATGAAAGAATATAGGTTTTGAAATTAACTGAATAACTGAAACATGAAGAATGTCACAGGGAAAAGGACCAAGAACTAAATCCATGGGACACCCTTAGATATAGAAGGAAAAAAATTCTTGAATAGAATAACCCAGTTTCAACCCATTAGTAGGATAAAACCAGGTTTTTATTCTTTTAATTAAACAGAACAGAAAACATCAAAGTACTTCATATATAGTAATGGCAAATAATGGTTTATGAAACTTCTGATTTCCTATAGTTGAATGAACACAGTGGCTCACAATGTAACTTTTCTGTGGGTTGAAAGTCTTGCAAACCACAAACTAGAATAACCAGAATGAGTACTACCTACCAAGACTAAAAGGTATTGAAGATACAGGAATGAAATTTTTTAAATCTTATTCTCTGCCCTCAGAGAATCAAGCAGTAAATAATACATAATTTACTTCAAACTATGATAAACATTGTAAGGGAAAGTAAATGGTTCATTAAGGGATTATTAACAGATTTATAACAAGGGAGTCCATTCCACTGTCACTCCTCTATGTTTCTATCCACCTTGAATACTGTCCAGACCAGACCATCATTTAATAATGTCTATATCTTTTACCTATCATTCATCTTTTTCCCCAAATGTAATAAAAACCAGCAACTCCCTAGTCTAACCTAAAATAGCTCAAGAATGAGCAGCACCACAGCAATTCAATAATTACATGGATGTGGTGGCACACACCTGTAATCCCAGCACTCAGAAGGCTGAAGCAGGAAGAGAGTTTCAGGCCAACCTGGGCTACAGAGCAAGACATTGTTGAAAAAATACATAAATGAATAAAGGATAGGCATAGCTCAAGGGGTAGAGGTCCTGAGTTCAAAACTCAGTGTCAAGCCGGGCACTGGTGGCTCACGCAGGTAATCCTAAATACTTAGGAAGCAGAGATCAGGAAGATCACGGTTCGAAGCCAGACTGGGCAAAGAGTTCACAAGACCCTATCTCAAAAAAACTCTTCACAAAAAAGGACTGGTTGAGTGGCTTAAGGTGTAGGCCGAGTTCAGGCCCCAGTACCACCAAAAAAACCAACTCAGTATCCACAAAAATGAGTGAATGGTAATGAACAGAGCCAAAGAGCTGAGTAAGGGATCCTGTAATTAAAAAACAACATATTCAACAGCCTTAGAGCATACTTAGTGCTTTCTAGGAACTTATAGGAGGCCAGAGTATAGGAACAAATGGAACTGGAGATAAGGCTCAAGAGAGAAAGTACCTACCTGGCAAGTGCAAAGCCCTGAGTCCAAACTCCAGCACCACCACCAAAAAAAAAAAAAAAAAAAGGCATCTATGAAGAATGTGCTCTAGTAATTTTTTTTTGGTGGTACTGGGGTTTGAACTCAGAGCCTCCGTACTTGTTAAACAGGCACTCTACTACTTGGGCCACTCTGCCAGCCCACTTTTCAACTTCTTAATAAATAATCTAGAATAAATAATATCAACAAGTCCCAGACATTATGCTAAACACCTTATACATATTAACTTTTTTAATTCTCCCCACCACTATTCTCCCTGTAAAATATATGAAGCAACTAAGAAGGGATTTGTCTAAAGCCACACAACTAGTGGGTAGAAGGATGTGAACCTAGGAAGTTCAGTGCAAGTCTACATTCTCAGGCACTGCAGACACAGGTAAGCTTTCCACATGTGCAAATTAGAGTCATATGGGACAGCGCATGTGACAGATGTCAAAATTAGCATCCAGAGCCAGGCACCAGTGGCTGATGCCTGTAATCCCCAACTCCTCACAGAGCAGCAATCAGGAGGATCCCAGTTCAAAGCCAGCCTGGGCAAATAGTTCGCAAGACCCTATCTTGGAAAACCCTTCCCAAAAATAGAGCTGGTGGAGTGACTCAAGGTGAAGGCCCTGAGTCCTGAGTTCAAGCCCCAGTACTGGGTTGGGGGGGGTGGAACTTTCTTAAAATAACACACTTAAAAGTGTTAGGAACTAGGATTAAAATTCAGGTCTGGTGGGTGTGGTAGCACACAAATTATTCCTGACACTGAGTAGGCTGACACTTGAGGATAAAGAGCACAGGCCATGCTGGGCGCTGGTGGCTCATGCCTACAGTACTAGCTACTTGGGAGGCCAACATTGGGAGGATCGTGGTTCGAGGCCAACCCAGTAAAATAGTTCCCAAGGCCCCATCTCCAAAAAACCCACAGCAAAATGGACTGGAGGTGTGGCTTAAGTGACATAAAACCTGCTTTGCAAGGTGAAGCCCTGAGTTCAAACCTTAGTCCCACCCAAAAAACCAAAAGAAAAAACAAACGACATCAGGTCAGCCTGGGCTGAATGAAAATCCTGTCTCAAAAAAAAAAAAAAAATCCATTCTAACTTCTAAACTTCCATGCCTACTCACTAAATGGTTTGGCTATAAAGGATAAAGTCGTAAGTAATAGTAACACTGCACAGAGTTTAAGACAGAAAATTGCTGGTTTTGATACACTCTAGGAAAAGAATAATAGAAATAAACATGTAGACGTATTGTTTCCAACAGGACCTAACTATGGAGATGGGTTACAGGTGATAATCCTTTAACTGAATGAAGCATCCAGTCCTTAGTAATATAAGACTGGGTGGGCAAGCTAGGCTAGGGTAACTACCTTTCTCGTTAGCCTTTGGGATGTGGGAGGCCGCTATAGACACTCCCCTCACAGTACACGAGGAATTCTGGTAAAGTAACTGGAAGCAAGGAGGCAAGAGCTGAAATAGGAGTCAAGAAGGGCAAAAGAAAATGAGCACTGCAACCTGAGATGTCAAACCAAGAGACAGCTTCCTCCCAAAAGCATCTGTCACCTCTCGGCTTTCTCCACACTTTGTGCCCCTCACTCCCAAGGTCACTTTGAGGCCTATATTTCCATACACCCATCCCACGAAGTCCTCTCCCACCAATCTTAAGTTCCACACTTCCTGTTCCAAACTACCTTGACTGTCTCCAGACTGGCCCCTTCCAGCACCACAATGAGCCTACGGCCTCCGCTCTTGCTTCCTGCCCCAAGTCGGGGCCTCTTTGGAGCCACGGCATCCTGGTCCAGTTCCTGCTCCCCAAAACGCCGCTCACGAGGTTGGAACGCACCACTGGGCGCAGACATCTTGTAGCCAGACCGGAAACGCGCTGACGTCCTTAAATTAAAACCTAGTGCTCGTCCTATTCACACACTTCCTTCCGGCTGCCATTTTGGAAATGGGCGCTTGGAAATGGCGATGGCTTGCAGTCTTGCGCTACCGAAGCCTCCCTGTGAGGGCATGGTTCCTGAAAGGGGCGGGACTTCCGGATACGCAATTCCTGTGCGCGAAGTTTAGGTCCGCGGTGGACAAGAGGGGAGGGTTTAGAACAGAGCACACTTCCTGTGCCCTTTCTCCCGCGAGCCCTGTAGTCTCCAACCCTCGTGTGCAGGCTGTGCTCTCTAAATTGGAGTGGGGTAGAAGCGGGCAGGTACCCCCCTCCTGATCTCTGGTGTCGCCGCCTTCAGGAGGATCAGACATGGCCCAGAACTTGAAGGACTTAGCGGGACGCCTGCCCGCCGGGCCCCGGGGCATGGGCACCGCGCTGAAGCTACTGCTGGGGGCTGGCGCCGTGGCTTACGGCGTCCGCGAATCTGTGTTCACGGGTGAGCAATCTCCGTAGCTCCCCAGACTCCCGGTCCCCAGACCCCTTGCCGTCTTGGAAGGTGTCCGCGCTTACCTAGCCCCCCACCCCACCCCATCTCTCTCTCCACAGTGGAAGGCGGGCACAGGGCCATTTTTTTTAATCGGATCGGTGGCGTGCAGCAGGACACCATCCTGGCAGAGGGCCTTCACTTCAGGTAATGGCGGGCAGAGCCTACTGACCCTGTCCTTTCACCCTTGACGACCCGCCGATGGCTTTAACCCGACATAGAGGCGCATTCCGCGCTCTTCTTTCCCTTCCTCATCCCCGTTCCTAGGACAGTAGGTGGGCTGGGATGTAGCTCGGTGGTACAGCGCTTGCCTAGCATGCGTGAGGCCCTGGGTTCGATCCCAGCACCAAAAAAGAAAAGACAAAAAAAAAAACAAACCTCTCCCCCCTAGGACAGTAGGTGCTGCCGAAACTCCAACAGCACGTAATTAAAGTGCTTTTCTCCGAAGGAAGGGAGAAATCTTCTTGTCTGTGGTCATTAGAGGGAAAAGCAGGCCAAAAAAGTGATAGAGACACCAGGCAAAGTCAATGAGACTGCTGTTTCCCATTTACTATCCCTGCCCTCTTCCCTCCAGGATCCCCTGGTTCCAGTACCCCATCATCTATGACATTCGGGCCAGACCCCGAAAAATCTCCTCCCCCACAGGCTCCAAAGGTAAGTTGTGGGCAGTTGGGAGTAGCATAGCAGACAGGAAACCTAAAGTAAACAAGGAAGCCTGGCAAGAATGGGTAGTGAGAGGTAGTGAGAGGTTTTCTTAGATATTGGTTTCTACTTGTGCTAAACCGCGTGCCTCCTAGGGTACATTCCAGCACACTGTGTTAGCACTTTTTTATTAACAGTTCCCTTCCCTAGTGTAAACTGGGTGAGAGCGTTGCTTGTTCTTTTTTGTCTTAATCACTGCCTAGATCAAAGCCTTGTTTTAGAACAGTTTTTTTTCCTTGTTTGACTTGTTAATTACATTCACTAGTATATCCTGTCCTGAAGAAATCTGTTCTCTCCACTGGTTCTCTCCTTATGGACCATACTTAAAAGCCATGCCTTTGAGATTCCCCAGATCCCTGCCTCATTCACACACAGGTGTACACTGAGACAAGGAGCTTAGAGTGATCTATTTTTAGTGTGTCAACTCTCATGACAATCACTTTGTCATTAACAGTCTTATAAAAGATTCATAAAAGACAATCCCTGTTCTCAAGTCTTTATAGTCTAGTGGAAAGATGTGATTGTGATACTGACAGTCTACATTAGAGGTTGCACAAAGGCAGGTGGCAAAAGTAGGAATCATTCCTACTAGTAGAGCGGTTGTAGATGAAGAAGATTGCAGAGTGGGCAAGCATTTTGCCTGCATTGTGTCACATCTTCCTCATCAACCCTATTGTCTCCTCCCCCGCCAGGGAAGTGCTAAGCTATACAGCATTGCTAGTTATAGAGGAGAAGATGCTTGGGATGGGGGAATCTGACCTGGACCAGCCATTGCTGACCTCTCCCTCAGACCTGCAGATGGTGAACATCTCCCTGCGTGTGCTGTCTCGACCCAATGCCCAGGAGCTCCCCAGCATGTACCAACGCCTAGGGCTAGACTATGAGGAGCGAGTGTTGCCGTCCATTGTCAACGAGGTGCTCAAGAGTGTGGTGGCCAAGTTCAATGCCTCACAGCTGATCACCCAGCGGGCCCAGGTCTGACTCCCATCACCATTTGCATGGTGGCAGCATTTCCCCTGAGGACCAGGATACTAGATCTTATGAAAGGCAACTTAGCAGGAAAGAGTTCTAGCTCTAGTTCCATTTCCACGTAAAAGCTATACTGGTTGCCACTGTGAGAGAAGCAGCAGCACTGGAACTTGATAGCTATCAATGTTAGGAAGGAAACACTGGAAAAAATGGCAAAATGCAGACTTTTCCTGCGCCCCTTTCTACAAAGCCTATGTCACAGATTTGCCTGATAAAAAGCTAAGGAGAGGAGAGGGAAAAAAAAAGAAAAGAAAGCAAGAAAACTAAGGAGATGCATATTGCATTGGAGAGAGTGGAGGATTAGGAGTCAGTGTGACCTGCCTCTCTCTGCTCCATCTTAACCTAACTTATCACTGTGTCCTTCCAACACAGTTCTTCTAGTAAAGAAGAGCTGAGAAAGGATTGGTGACTTCCCTGCCATTCTCAGATCTGTTATTCAGATGATCGCAACAATGCAACCTTCCTTCCAGTTCTCCAGTCCTCTCAAACCCCCTCTCTTCCCCTCCCCACCCCTCCCTCCAGGTGTCCCTATTGATCCGAAGGGAGCTGACAGAGCGGGCCAAGGATTTCAGCCTCATCTTGGACGATGTAGCCATCACAGAACTGAGTTTTAGCCGAGAGTACACAGCTGCTGTAGAGGCCAAACAAGTGGGTGAGTCACAAAAGGAAAAGGCAAGGACTTCTGGAAACAGGAAGAGACAAATCCATCCATGGTTGGGGTTCCTGTCACCTCACATCCATGACCCCCTGACTGTCTCCCACCACAGCCCAACAAGAGGCCCAGCGGGCCCAATTCTTGGTGGAAAAAGCAAAGCAGGAACAGCGGCAGAAGATTGTGCAGGCTGAGGGAGAAGCTGAAGCCGCCAAGATGATATCCTTCCATTAGCGATGGCTTGGCCCAGCCTCTAGGGCACTGTGCTTCCCGTCCTCCCTCATGGGCAGACTGATGAGTCTAAGGCGAATGTGACTCTATGCCCTCTGACATTTGGCTCCTGGGGCAGGGCTGGGGGAGAGAGCACAGATGGAATCTGAAATCTTGGTGGGGATACCTGAGTCCTGGTTTCCTGCTGTAAGGCCAGATTAATAGCACCACTGGCCTTGCCCGCGTGTGTGCTGCAGCCCC